>NW_004567120.1:120426-292835 GCF_000260355.1 Condylura cristata | reverse complement strand
ACTGGTCTGTATGTCTATTCTTATTCCAGTACCATGCAGTTTTGATTATTATGGCTTTGTAGTACAGCTTGAAGTTTGGGATTGTAATGCCTCCCATTTTGATTTTTCTTAGACATGAGGGTTTTGGCTATTCGAGGTCTTTTGTTGTTCCATATGAATCTCATCAACATTTTTTCTATTTCTTTGAAGAATGTCATTGAGATGGCATTAAATCTATGTATTGCTTTTGGCAGGATGGCCATTTTGGTGTTGTTAATTCTCCCGATCCATGAGTAGGGGATGTCTTTCCATTTCATGGTGTCTTCTTGTATTTCTTTTAACAGTGTTTTGTAATTTTATTTGTAGAGGTCTTTTACCTCCTTTGTTAGGTTGCACATTATTATTTTTAAAGGCCAAAGGTGGAAACAATCTACATGTCCATTAGATGAATGAATAAACAAAATGTTTATAGTCATGTAGTGAAATGCTATTCATTTATAAAAAGGGATGCGGTTCTGATACATGCTGTATGTAATGGGGATGAATCTTGAAAACATGCTAAGTGAAATAACCCAGATACAAAGCACAAGTAGTGTATGATTGCATTTGTATAAGGTGCCTAGAGTAGGCAAACTGACTGAGACGGAAAGTAGAGGAGAGGTTACTAGGGGTTGGGGGCAGGGGTCAAGGTGGAACAGGGAGTTGTTAAACAGGTACAGAGTTTGTTTGGGGTGATGAAATGTTTTAGAAAGGATAAGGGTGATGATTTTACAATAATATGAATGCAATTAGTGTCATTGGAATTACAACTAAAAATCATTAAAATGGTCCATTTTATCTTATGTTATAGTAAGATTTTACTTACTATAAAAAATTCCCAGAAATTTATTCTCTTGGTGTTCTGGAGGCCAGAAGACTGAAATCTGGGTGTGAGCAGGGTCAGGTTTTTTTGGAGGCTGTGAGGGAAAATCTGTTCCAAGCCTTCGCAGCTTCTCTGGTGCTGATGGGTCCTTGGGGACCCTTGGCTTATAGGAGCATCATTCTGGCCTCTGCCTCTGTTTTTGCATGACATTGTCTGCTCTGTCTCTCTGTGCCCAAAGATACCTCTTATTAGTATGCCAGTCATATTGGATTAAGGTCTATCTTAATGCAGTTTGACCTTAATTTAACTTGATTACATCTGCAAAGACCCTGCTTCCAAATAAATTCACATTCACAGGTTCCAAGTTGACATAAAATTTGGAGGGGATGCTATTTAAGCCAGTACAAAGCCACTGCTAGGGATAAAATCTTTTGGGAGGAAGTACAAAGAGTCAGAAGGGCAATGACAACAAAAAGATCTTGGAAACAACCAGTATTTGTATAGAAACAGGGAGAGAGAGGAATTCAAGATGCAGCGTAAGAAGGAATTTAGAGAGGAAGAAATCCAGGAGTTTTTTGCCATTGAACCCAAGGAAAACTGAAAATTTCAAGATGGAAGTAGTGCTGAGTAGACAGCAGGAAGGTCAAGAACAATAAAGACCAATAGGTGGCCTCTGGTAGGATTTGACAGTATGGAGGTCCACAGTCCCCTCGGTATTCTCGAAGCCAAATTGCATTGTGTTGCGTTATGGACTCCAGTTATGTGCACCTTTGAACTGAGAGGCAACAGTCAAACTATAGGCAAAGCAGTCTTTTCTATTTTTGCCTGATCATGCAGAGTCTATTAACATTTGACTGTACATATTTATCACATGTTTATTTACCAATACACATTGTTACTCGGATGCATTTCAAATTGCAGACATCAGGATACTTGTTCCTCTTTCAGCAAATATGCAATTTAACTAGGTTTCAGTATTTTGGGCTTTTTTATTTTGAGATAAAATTTACATAGAAAGAAATGCACAAATCTTAAGTGAGTTTTGACAAATGCATACAACTGTATAACCCACGCCACAGTCACTGTACAGACATCCAGAAAGTTCCCTTAGGCCCCTTCCCAGGCAATCTCCACTCACCTTCCACCTCCACCGGCTACCTACCACTGCTCTGATGTTCTCCACTACAGATTAGTTTTGTCTATTACAGAACTTTACGTAAGTGAAATCACACTTTTACGCATGCCTGGCTTCTCTGGCTCAGAATAGTGTTTTTGAGATTCATACATGTGTGAATTCATGCATGTTTCCAAACATATAGTAGGTGTTCTTTTCTGTTATTAAGTCTTCCATGGTATGAATATATCACATACTATTTGTTAATCCAAACTGGACGCTTGAGTTTCCAGTTCTTGGCTATTAAGAGTAAGGTAGTGTCTTTTTTATTTTTTAATTATTCTTAGCCCTCTCTGGTGGTGCAACATGTTAAAGCGCAGCACTGCGAGGCTAGCAGCAGCTGCTTAGATGCAAGTGTGATCCTCGCCCTTCAGGTGACCCACAAGGCACAGCAGACCTCTCCTGTCTTGCCCCTTGCTCCCCTCAGCAGTGTACTTCATACAACTGCCTGTTCTGCTCCTCTGTCTCTGGTGAATGCTCTCACTGCCCCTGCAACTCTGACCTGTACCCCAGTTCTGTTTGCATAAATAATAAATAAAATTTTTTAAAAACTTCCTAAAAAGTTATTCTTAAGTGTCTGCCTCAAAATGGAGCTAAGCAGGGAAAGCATTATTAAATTATCAGTAGCACTTGCTGTTTGACTGGATCCTGAGCTATATATTCTCTTCAACTTATCCCAGAGGTTCCTTTTTAATAATTTTAACTTGTTTGTATTTATAGGTGATTATAAAATGTTTCCTGCTCTGGGCTGACTGGTTGGTGGTGGATGGTCATACATTTGGTAGTGGGCATGCTGAGATATAAGCAGTAACTGAAGGGAAAAAATGTACTCCTGGACCTGTAGTATTGTAAACCTAAACAGGAAGAAAAAATTGTTTCCCACTGTGATAGAACTGATCATCACTGGAAGTGAGGCCAAATGATAGCCACCGTCTCAGGCGAATTCTTCTATGACTTGGGCTTTAATAGACTAGTTTCCAATACTGGCATTTGTGTCACCTGCATTTTCTCTGTTAGCTGCACCTTTTATTGATTTCTTGTTGAGGATCAAAGACTCACCAGTTGTGCCCAGTATACTCATAAATGTATCTTGACAAGGGGATTGGATGCATAAAGACATGTCCAAGAGCTGATTATCAGGAAGCTGGACCAGCATAGGGAACTAAGTTCTTGTGGGAAGGATGACTATAAGTGTATTCACAAACATTGAGATTAGCAGTCCTTGCATCCTCTAGTCACCTGGTCAAAAAACAAAGAGCAAATTCCAGTTACTTTGTATGTGAAGCAAATAAAATTTTATTGTGTCAGAGTCTTTGTGTTTAGTTCCCTATCCTGAACATTCCAGAAAGTCTTAGAGAATGTTTCACAGGGCGTTTCAGATCAAGGACATCCTAGTGTTTGTCTTTCTGTAACTTAAGCCTGTGTCCTTCTAGCTGCCCATTTGCAAACACTGCTGTGTTTATCAGGACTTAGCATTGTGGGGCATAGTTATGGTATGGCTAGTTTCTTTTGGTAGGAAAATGTCCTGTAGGTCCATCTATTGAGATAAAAGACTTCTCAAGGTTATTAGCCATCCACTGTGTAGATGATATAGGATTATTCTGTTCCTATTCATGTTATTTTAAAGTTGAGGACGATGTTTGCATCTGGGAAAAGAGCTTTCGGGCAGAGATAGTTTGAGGTGGCCACTGAGGCAGGGCTTCTCATGGTGGGGTTAGGCCCCAGGGAGTTAACAGCTGGGCAGTTCTGCTAATGAAAGGGTAGTTTTCAGGTGTGGGACTCCTTGGCCATATTTAATAGTTGTACCTCCTTTCTCCAGGTGTTGGTTTTATATAATCTTTGTGTGTTCTTTAAAACAATCCTTAAGAGAAACCATTGTAATCTCCAGCACAATCATTAAAACATAACACTTTTTGTTTTATTTTTCCTTGCTATGGAATTGAAATCTCTGGTGGGTTGCTAGTTTTGCATCTGAATGGATATTTAACATAATAGAGTTCCACATATTAGCACCTATTTAAATATTACTAGGTTGGTAACTGAGAATAAAAAATGACTTTCTCCTGAACTGGATATTCTTCCTTTGTCCTTTGAGCTCCCAAGCAAGCCTGTCTTCTCCCCAGCCATGTTCAAGGAGAATGGGAGAGCAATTTCTTTTATGTTTTTACTTGTTTAAAAGTTTTCATAGAAGTATATCTTTTATACCATCTCAACATAATTCTTCGGGGATATACATTCTTGGACACAAACTTTAAAACTGATAACACACCCGGAGAGAATTTTGAGTAACCACATTGTTACATACTAATTAATATCATCTTTTTCAAAATTCAGTTAAGATCCAGTTCTTATATAAATCAGGACAATTCGTTCTCGAATGAGACATAAAATTGATCTATAGCATTCTACCTACCCCTACCTAAATTTGCCAAGAAGTAGTTAGAGCTTTTGTGAACCCAGCTAAATTGGGTTTGAGTCCTTTTTTCACTAAGTTACTAACCTTAGTTGTAAGGGACAGCACCAGCCAAACATGGGCCTATGGAAGGAACAGTTGCTTAGAGCAGAAGCAGATATTCCGGAGTGATGACCTCATGACTTGTTTGTCACCTCCGTTTAATGCAAGCCCAGGCAGAAAAATAAGTTCCAGCTCCTTGTCAGAATTTTCCACCCTGCCATTTCCCCCTACTAGCTAGGCCTATAAAAAAAACCTCTTACCACTCCCTCAGTGGGACTCTGCCACCCCTTGGTTCAGGACTTCACCCAGCAACTGGCCTTAAAATCTCTCTTCTCTGAGACTGTATTCATGGTTCTTTCACTAGTTTTTTTTTTTTTTTTATTTCTCTCACCATCATTTCTTTTATATCCCTTTGTCCCGTTACCTTCCCACTCCCTGTTAACTTCAGAACCTTCAAAATGTTTACCAATATCCACTAATTCTTGAAAGTGTTTTATGTTTTTGAATTGTTTGCTGTCTAAATGTCCAGTATTTGTTTTTATTATTCTAACTGCTACTCATGATTCTCTCAAATTACCTCCATTTTGTTGAAAATGGACTGCATTTCATCCTTTTATGTGGCTATACAGTAGTCTTTGGTGTGGCTATATACCACATCTATTTGTTCTGTTCTTCTGTTAGTAGACATTTAGGCTACTTCTATGCCCTTGTTGTTGTAAATGACATTGTTATGAACATTGGAACATAAGGTTTTTGTGTTGATGGTTTCATCTACTTTGTATATAATCCTGAGTGGTATTGCTGGGTCATGTGGTATTTCTATTTTCAGTTTTTTAAAGGTAAATCCAGGTTGCTTTCTATAAGGTGTATACCAGTTTACATTCCCACCAGTTTACATTCCTCTACAATATTTGTAGTTGGAGGTCTTAGTATTTGTCATTCTCATAGGTATGAAATGATACCTTGTGGTTTGAACCTGCTTCACTTATGCAGCATTAGTGAACCTTTTTTCATATATCTTGGCCTTGTGGGTATCAACTTTGGTGAATTAAATGTTACTATCTGCTACCCATTTATTAATTAGGTTGTCTATTTCTTTATTATTGAATTATATAAGTTTTTTATATCTTGGATATTAGTCCAAAATATATATTAATATTATTAGTTATACATTTTGTAAATGTTTTTTCTCATTCAATAGGGTATCTGTTGAATTGTTTTTGTGGTTTTTTTTTTTTTTTTTTTGCTGTATAGAAGCTTTTTAGCTTGAGGCAACCCCAATTGTTCATTTTTGTTTTCAATTCTCTTGCCATAGGGGTTGAATCATCAGAAATACCTTCATTGTTGATACCATGGAATGTTATCACCAATGTTTTCTTCTATGTATTTTATTGTTGCAGGTCTTCATCCATTTGGAGTTTATTTTTGTGTGTAGGGTTAGTGAGTGACCCCACTTCATCAATACAATTTTGTGCTAATTCCATATTGTTTTTAGTACTGTTGCCTTATACTAACATTTGAAGTCAAATTATGTTGATACTTCTTTCTCTCCCCTTTTCTCAGGGGTGTTTTTGCTCTTGAAGCCTTCTGTGATTTCACATACTTTTCAATGTATTTTTGCTTGATTATTTTGAAAAATATTGCAAGTATTTTATCAGCAAATATGTTAAATTTATATATCACTTTAGGCAGGATATTTATTTTAATTAAATTGATTCTCCCCATCCAATGGGCATGGGGTACTCTTCCCTCTCCTTATGTTGCTACCAAAGTCCTTTAAGTACGGACTTTTTTGTAGTTCTCATTGTATGAGTCTTTTACCTCCTTAGTTAGCTTGATACTGAGATATTTAATTATTTTTGAGGCAATCACTAATGTAGTTAATTTTATAATATCTTTTTCTTGTTTATTGTTTGTAAAGAAAAAGCCTATGGATTTTTGTATGTTCATTTTGTAGCCTGCCACTTTGCCATATTCATTTATTGTCTCCAAGAAATTTTGATGGAGTTTTTTTTTTAAGATTATTTATTTATTCATACAGAACTGGGGTACAAGTCAGAGTTGCAGGGGTGGTGAGAGGCTTCACCAGAGACAGAGTGGGAAGCAGAACAGGGAGATCTACAAAGTACACTGCTGAGGGGAGGTCTGCCTCACCATGTGGATCACCTCTGGGGTAGGCGGGGTTCGAACTCATGTTGAAGAGGCTTTAGCTTCTTAGTGCTCTGCTTTTTGCTTTTTTTTTTTTTAAGATGTATTTACTTGTGCATAAAGAACTGGGGTACAGGCCAGAGGCTCAGGGGCGGTGAGAGGCTTCACCAGGGACAGAGTGGGGAACAGAACAGGCAGATTGATGAAGTACACTGCTGAGGGGAGCAGCGGGTGGGTCAGGAGAGGTCTGCCATGTCATATGGTCACCTCCGGGGCAGGCGGGAATCGAACTCATGCGGAAGCGGCTTTAGATTCTCAGTGCTGTGCTTTAACCCGCTGCGCCACCAGGGAGGGCCAGTGCTCTGCTTTTAACCTGGTGTGCCACCAGGGAGGGCCGAGTGTTACTTCTTAATCATAGTATATATAGTACCCTTCTTCATATCGTATTACCCTTCTTAATTGGAAGTCTTTTTATCAGATACATTTATATTCCTTTTTTGTTATTGGCATTTGCTTGTATAACTGTCTTCCAACCGTTCAATCTGTTCTTGTCGTTATTAGTAAGCTGGGTTTCTTGTAAATAACAGGAGATTGGACTTTATTTTGAAATCTATTCTGCCACTCTACATCTTTGTAAATTCAGGGCATTTACATTTAAGGTAATTTTTGAGACAAAAATGCTCACTGACATTTTGTCTTTGTGTTTTTTCCCCCCTATCTTTGTCTCTCTTATTTTCTGTGGGCTTCCTATTATGTTTTGCTTAAATTCGATTTCTATTGTCTTACGTGTTAATTCTATTAATTTTTGTTTGAGGGCTATATTGAGGTTAATATATGATGGGCTATTTGCATGGCCCATTAAATGGTCTGGTCTCTGGCTTGTTTTGACGGGCCACATTTTTAATTTCCTTTTCTTCCATGTTAAGTTATTTAGGTGTCTTATCTATATTTGTTGTTCTGTTGCTTTATAATACACCCTTCAAAATTTCTGTATCTTAGTGTAGCTCTCAAAGTATAGTTAGCTTGATGAAAAGAGAGGAGTGCATCCCAGGAAGAAGAGAGTGTGTGAGCCAAAGCACAAAATAGCATCTTGGAAATAAAGGGTTAAAATTAAATGTTTGCGATAGGAAGTAGCTTTAGTTAAAGCGGAGAGGTCAGCAGTTCTTAGCTATATCAGAGAGGGCTCAAATGCTAGGTTAAGGAGCTTAACCATTATTCTGTAGGCTATAGGAAGCAATGGAGGAATTTTTTTGTTTTTAATAGTGTTATGAAGGTATAATTTACATACCATACATTTCACCAATATATAGCATGTAATTATTTTTATTATAGTTGCACTTCTACATCCATCACCAGTTTTAGAATTTTTTAATCAATTCAAAAAAAAGTTTCTGGGTCTCCCTGGTGATACAGGGGTTAAAGACATTGCTGTCAAGCTATCACCAGCCTCTGCAGCATGAGTTCAGTCCTCGACCAGCCAGGGAGCTGATCCATATGGCACAGCAGACCTTTTCTATCTCACCGGCTGCTCCCTTCTGCAGTGGATTTCAGTATATCTGCCTGTTCTGCTCCCCACTGTGTCTTTAGTGAATATTCTCACCATCCCTTACCCCTATACCTCTGGACTACACTCCCAACTCTTGTATGCATAAATAGTTCTTTATTTTTTAAAAGAAATTTCTTATTCTCTCACTACTTCCTAGTCCTTGAATCCCCCATTCCCCACGCCTGGCATCTACCAGACTATGTTCTCTATAAACTTGCCTATATTGGAAATTTATTGTAAAAGGAATCTTTACATGATCTTTTGTGAATGACCTGTTTCATGTAGCAAAATATTTTCAAAGTTTGTTCATATTGTAACATGACCTGGTATTTCATTCCCTTCATATGACTATATAATATTCACTGGGTGGATTACAGCACATTTTTAAAAATCTGTCACTTGGTTAACATTTATGTGTCTACTTTTGGCTTTATAAAGAATACTGCTGTGAACATTTGTATACAAGATATTTTGTAAACAAATGTTTTCATTTCTCTTGGGCATATACCAGTGAGAAGAATATCTGGGTTGTATGTAACTGTGTGTGAACTTTTTGAGGAACTGACAGCATTTTCCAAAGCAGCTATACCATTTTACATTCCCACCAACAGTGTTATGAGAGTTTCATTTTTTTCTCATTCTCACCAGCACTTAGTATTTTATTACTTTTTGATTATAGTCATTCTAATGGGCATGAAATAGTTTTGATTTGCATCTTCGCTAATTTTCAGAATCTTTTCATGTGCTCAATTAACTAGATATAAATCTCATTTGGAGAATTGTCTGTTCAGATCCTTTGGGTTATTTGTCTTTGTTGGTTTATAAGAGTTCTTTATATCTTCTAGGTACAAATCCTTTACCAGGTACATGATTTGTAAATATTTTCTCAAATACTTTGGATTGTTGTTTTACTTCTTGATGGTATCCTTTGTAGCACAATTTTTTAGTTTTGATAAAATTCAACTCATTTTTTTCTTTGGTTGTTTAATATGTTTGATGTCACACTTTAAAAACCATTACCAAAAACAAAATCACAAAGATTTTTAAAAAAGATTTATTTATTTATGCATATAAGAACTGGGGTACAGGCCAGAACTGCGAGGGTGAGAGGATTCACCAGAGACAGAGTGGGGGAGCAGAACAAGCTGGCTGATAAAGTACACTGCTGAGGGGAGCAGTGGGCGGGTCAGGAGATGTCTGCCATGCCATATGGGTCACCTTCCTGGCTGGGGATCAAACTTGTGCTGCAGTGGTATCAAATGCCTTAACCCACTGTGCCACCAGGGAGGGCCCCCAAATCATAAAGATGTACGTCAATTTTTTTTCTAAGAAATTTTTTTTTGTACTTTTAGCTATTTTCTTTGATTTATTCAGAATTTTTTATATGGTGTGAGGTAGAGGTGCAATGTTATCCTTTTGCATGTGGCTATCTAGTTGAGAAGACTTTTTTTCCCATTGGAATTATTTTCTCATCCTTGTCAAAATCAGTTGGCCATAAACTTGAAGCAAAGCTGTGATGATTTTTCTTAAGTTTTAAGACATTACTGCTGGCTACTATGTAAAAAATGTATTTGGAGGGATTAAGTATATGTATAGAGGCCAGTGAGTAGAAGCTCACAGTTATGCAGGGCAGAGATGATGGTAATGTGTACTATAGTAGTGGTAGTGAAAATAGAAAGACACAGGTTGTACTTGGGAAATATAGTTAGTAGGACTTGGGGACTCTGACTGGGGGTGAAGTGCAGGGGCTCAAAAAAGGGGAGAGGTCAAGAATGATTTATTTGGGTTGGGGTCAAGGATAATCTTAGAGATCTACTTTGGATAGCACTCAAATGGAAAATCATGTTATTAGAGGTGAAATAATGAATTTCACTTAGGAGGAGGAAATTGTAAAGAGGGAGTGATCAATAGTATCAAATGCCTCACAGAGTTCAGAAAAATAAGACTTGAGAAATGCCCGTATATCCTGTTTTCGTGCTTCCACAATATAGGTTGGTTGGTTAATTTTACAAAAAAAATCTCTCTCCATACTTCTTGTGGGTAACAGTTTTTTTTTTAAAACTGTGGAACCAGTAATGTTTGTACATATATTTCCCCACAACTAGTGACTGAAGGTGTTTATACGCTGTCTGGTGGGTATTTACATCTTAAGTGATGCCAGCTTTTATTGGCATCATCTGTGAAAATCTTTCCCATCTTGAATTGAAGATATCAAATGACCAACTGCGGTTTGTATTCCAAAATGGAGTCTAAAGGATTCTTAGACTGAATGTTCAGTCTTTTATTCTTCCTTTCTAATCTCTCTCTGTGTGTCTGCATATAATAATATATCTATTTATACAGAGATACACTCTCTTTTTCCCAACCTTTTTTACAGATACGTGAAGGAAGCCAAAGAAGCAACTAAGAATGGATATTTGGAAGAAGCACTTAAACTTTTCAATTTGGCAAAAAACATTTTTCCCAATGAAAAGGTGATGAGCAGAATCCAAAAAATACAGGAAGCCTTGGCGGAATTGGCAGAAAATGGGGATGATGAATTCACAGATGTGTGCAACTCTGGCTTGCTGCTTTATCGAGAATTGCACAACCAATTATTTGAGCACCAGAAGGAAGGTGTAGCTTTCCTCTACAGCCTATATAAGGATGGAAGAAAAGGTGGTATCTTGGCAGATGACATGGGATTAGGGAAGACTGTTCAAATCATCGCTTTCCTTTCTGGTATGTTTGATGCTTTGCTTGTGAAACACGTGCTACTGATCATGCCAACCAATCTTATAAGCACGTGGGTAAAAGAATTTGTCAAGTGGACTCCAGGGATGAGAGTCAAAGCTTTTCATGGTCCTAGTAAGGATGAACGGACCAGAAACCTCAGTCGGATACAGCAAAGGAGTGGTGTCATTATTACTACCTACCAAATGTTAATCAATAATTGGCAGCAACTATCAAGCTTGAATGGCCAAGAGTTTGTGTGGGACTATGTCATTCTTGATGAAGCACATAAAATAAAAACCTCATCCACTAAGTCAGCAATATGTGCTCGTGCTATTCCTGCCAGTAATCGAATCCTCCTCACAGGAACCCCAGTCCAGAATAATTTACAAGAACTATGGTCCCTGTTTGATTTTGCTTGTCAAGGGTCTCTGCTGGGAACATTAAAAACTTTTAGGATGGAGTATGAAAATCCTATTACTAGAGCAAGAGAGAAGGATGCTACTCCAGGGGAAAAAGCCTTGGGATTTAAGATATCTGAAAACTTAATGGCAATCATAAAACCATATTTTCTCAGGAGAACTAAAGAAGAGGTACAGAAGAAAAAGTTAAGCAACTCAGAGGTCAGACTTAGTGAAAATAATCCAGATGTTGATGCCACTTGTGAAATGCTGTCCCTTTCCAGGAAAAATGATTTAATTATTTGGATACGTCTTGTACCTTTACAAGAAGAAATATACAGGAAATTTGTGTCTCTAGATCATATCAAGGAGTTGTTAATGGAGACACGCTCACCTCTGGCTGAACTAGGTGTCTTAAAGAAGCTGTGTGATCACCCTAGGCTGCTGTCTGCACGGGCTTGTCGTTTGCTGAATCTAGGGGCCATCACTTTTTCTGTTCAAGATGAAAATGAAGATGATTCCTCAGATGGGGGCCATATTGATCAATTAACTGATGATACATTGATGAAAGAATCTGGAAAGATGATATTTCTAATGGACCTGCTTAAGAGACTGAGAGATGAAGGGCACCAAACACTGGTATTTTCCCAATCAAGACAAATTCTAAACATCATAGAACGCCTCTTAATGAATAGGTGCTTTAAAATATTGAGAATTGATGGAACAGTTACTCATCTTACAGAGCGAGAAAAAAGGATTAACTTATTCCAGCAAAATAAAGATTACTCTGTTTTTCTCCTTACCACTCAAGTAGGTGGTGTTGGTTTAACATTAACTGCAGCAACTAGAGTGGTCATTTTTGACCCTAGCTGGAATCCTGCAACTGACGCTCAAGCTGTGGATCGAGTTTACCGGATTGGGCAAAAAGAAAATGTTGTGGTTTATAGACTGATCACTTGTGGGACTGTAGAGGAAAAAATATACAGAAGGCAGGTTTTCAAAGACTCATTAATAAGACAAAGTACTGGTGATAAGAAGAACCCTTTCCGGTATTTTAGTAAACAAGAACTAAGAGAGCTCTTTACTATTGAGGATTTTCAGAACTCTGCAACTCAGCTGCAGCTTCAGTCTTTACATGCTGCTCAAAGGAGATCCGATAAAAAACTGGATGAACATATCGCCTACTTGCATTCTTTAGGGATAGCTGGAATCTCGGACCATGATTTGATGTACACACGTGATCTCTCTGTTAAAGAAGAGCTTGATGTAGTGGAAGACTCGTACTACATTCAACAGAGGGTTCAGAAAGCACAATTTCTTGTTGAATCAGAGTCTCAAAATACAGAGCTCCTAATGGAAAGACAGAGAACTGTAAATGAAAGAACCTGGCCAAGAGAACCTGTGTTCCCTTCTCAAATAAAGAAGAAACACCCTCAGTTGAATAAACCACAGCCTCAGCTTTCACCTCTTATGACTACTCATAATTCTCCAGAAGAAATCAGTCTCCAAATGGCAAGTGTAATCATTGATGATCAGTTGGAAGAGAGTGAGAGGCAAGATCTCTCCAGTAAGATGGATCATACCCTCCAGCACCTATGCAAAAGTACAGTTGATGCTGACATTGTGGCAACTTTACCCAAGGAGTACAGAAGTGTGGAAGAAATTTGTGTTGACTCTTCATTGGGAATGGCAAAAGGTTTTGCAAATGAAAGTGAAGCACTACAAAAAGAGGAATTGAGAGAAGGCCCTACACAGAAGGCACTGCTAGAGAGCTCTCTGGAAAGTTTTAATTATTTACTTAGCAAATCAGTCAGAGCTGATCTTGGGCCAAATCTAGTTCAACTAGAGGATGATGAGATTTTATATCACTCCAATCCCTGGCCCATTGATCCCATAAATGAAAGTCAAAATATAGACCAGAATGCAGCTGTTACTAAAATAACTGATGATAACTTATCAGCATCCCACAGTACACTGCAGGATGCTCAAGTAAATGAGGCCAAGTTGGAAGAGGAACCTTTAGTATCTTCACAGTATGCATGTGATTTCAATCTTTTCTTGGAAGACTCTGCAGACAATAGACAAAATCTTTCCAGTCAGTCTTTGGAACATGTTGTGAAAGAAAATAGTGTGTATGACTCCACAGCTAATTCTAGAGCAGAGTTTGAGCAGAGCCAAGCATGTCTCAGTATGGGTATTTCTGAGAATGATGATGAGTCAGAAGTAGTGTTGAATGTGAAAGTCAGAAGTAAAGTCAGAAGGATCACTTCAGATGGCGAAGATGAAGATGATACTTTTAAAGGAACTTCAACATTCAGCACATCTCCCTTTGAATTCTCATCTGAAAGAGGATTTGATGCTTCAACTCCCAGAGATGACATCAGTTTACCTGGAAGGTTCTTTTCGCCTAAAATACCTGATAATATAAATAAGTCAGTAAACTCTAGAAGATCCCTGTCTTCAAGGAGGTCTCTTATTAATGTGGTTTTAGACCATGTGGAGGATATGGAAGAAAAAATTGTTAACAGTGAGGGAGAGGTTGCTGAAGATTATTTGGAGGGAGGCGCAGAGGAAAGTAGTGGCGATGCCTCAGATTGCACAGAAGAGGTTCCTTCCAGAGAAGAGGCTCCTTCCAGAGGAATGCTGTCTGCAGAAAGTGAGTCCAACTGGTTAATGACACCTAAGTGTGGTGCTCTAGTTCAAGAGACCACTCTTGGTGACCCTGAGGCTTTGTCTGATGGACAGTTGGTTGATTCTCCCCAGGATAAGTCAGTGGAGACTGCAGATGACTATGAGACTCTTGTAACGCGTGGAAAAGAACTGAAAGAGTGTGGAAAGATACAGGAGGCCTTAGACTGCTTAGTTAAAGCACTTGACATAAAAAGTGCAGATCCTGAAGTCATGCTTATGACTTTAAGTTTGTATAAGCAACTTAATAAAACTTAAGACTATAACTTGTTTATTGTATGTTAAAGCAAAAGTGACTGAGGTAATTTGATTCCTTAGTTGGGTTTTTTGAGTATGGAACATTCAGGTTTAAGATGAGATTTCAGAACACAAGTTTTTGTTGCCAACATTTTTGTACATTCTGCATTTTTGCCCCCCCTGCGCCTAGTGAGACCCAAGCACTGGTGTGGTGGAGTGTCCAGGCGGTGGCCGTCCCCCCCCCCCCCCCCTTCTGCATTTTTGCCCCCCCCCCCGCCATATATGCTCATATTCTAAGCAACAGATAAGTATCTCTACTTGAATATTCTGTATTTCTTTCAGGCTTAACAGAACTATGTTATTTTTAGATTCTGGTCATTTTATTCTGAAAGCAATCTCTTGTTTATCATAGTTAAGAATATTAAAGATACCTTTTTCAAGTTTTTCTTTTCCACTCACTTTCTTTCACTGAGGTAACTCTGGCATATGCATATAGAAATTCCTTAGGAGCTTGCCATTTATTTTCCACATCTAAGACTGGTTTGTTAACACGCTAGCTTGATGCGCTCAGCTTACTAAAGGGGAAGGCTAGGATGAGGTACCTGAAACAGGCTCCTTTATCCTTGCTTCCCACTTTGTTAGCCAGTTAGCCATTGTGCACTCACCACATTCTGACACTTCCAGCACACTGTATCTTTGGTTATAGACTAAAAAGTAGTTTTACTTTTCAGTAACAGAAAGTACAGGATAGCAGGGGAACTAACATTTATCAGATTACCTTAACCTACCATGTACCAGGCACTCTAATCTTTACCATAATGCTTTGATGTAGTGTGGCATTTCCATTTTTTTAGTTGAGGAAGCCGAGGCTCAGTGAGACTGACCTGCCCCTGATCATTTAGTAAGGGATGAAGTGGACTTTTAACCATGTGTCACCTTAGTGAAAAGCCATTATAAACACTAAACTGTTTTTACTTAGAAGACTTCTGACATCAAATGTGTATGGATTTTCCACACTAATTTTCTGAGTCTGAAGACACCAATTGGATGTCCTCCACTCCAGTTCAGTCTGACACTACCCAACATAGGGCCAACGTCCACAAATCTAAGTGTCCATTCGCATACTGGAATAGCCAAGTGGAAGATACGTGGGGTAAGGTATGGTGGGGAAGGAAGGTTTCATGTGTTGCATCCATGCCCTAGTCTCTAGTTACTGTCACCCTTCAGCACCTTGATGTGTCCAGCAGCCCAGGAGTAACCCAGACCCTGGTGTAGGGTGTAGCGGTTTTTATAGAGCTTTCATTACATAAGCATAATTGCTTAAATCACTGGCCATTGGTGATTAGCTCCATCTCTAGCCTCTTTCTCCTTCTTACAGGTCAGCAGTGAGGCCCAGAGTAACCTACCCTCGCTTGTGTTTATCTCTGGTGACCAGTTCCCATCCTGAAGCTATCTGGGGACCCCAGCCATCTCACTGCATAAAGAGATACTTCAGAGATCTCATGAGTTTTAGTAACTGAGAAAGAAGACCAGCTATTTTTTACATTACACACATAAAAGTTACCTGTAAAATATACATAGTGCTATTCTCATATATATCTTATAAAATTTGCAGCTAGGGTTTTGAAGATAAGCTGAGTTTAAATAATAGGTTATTGGTAATACCAAATTTTGCTTACCAAAAAGTTTTTACTGGCATTTTAGGGAGGATTATGTGATTGAATATCATTAAAAAAAACCTTGGTGGTAACATTTTGTGATTCAGCAAGCCACAGCCTGCATCTCAGTCCAGCTCATCAATTGCCTAGGTGGACTGAGTGGCCACAATGGCACAGGTAGAGGGCAGCAGGCCATCGACTGCTTCCTGCTTATTTTCAGGCCCTTCCACCAAGTGTGAAAATATTCTGGAAATTCAGGTAAGCATTTCTTTCTTTCCTTGATATGGCAAGAGAAGAGCCCGGCACAATTTATGTTTACCAGGAGATTTTAGGGGCCTATATATGTTTGTTTTGTATAGTGAAGCTTTTGGTTCTAGGTATATTTCTCATTGAGAAAACAAAATTCTTTTTTAAGAAGATTAAATAGTGCCTTCATAAGGTTCTACAGCAGTGTCCAGAATATACTTTTTTTTTTCATAGCCTAATGACCAATAAGCTCACTTTCAGAGTTTGTTTTTAGGCCTTTTAGAGGAATACTCATTTCTACTTAGTTTTTATCAAAGTAATAATGGTTCACTACACTATGTGATTTAGGGGAATAGCATCACACTTCATCAGATGCATGTCACCACACCATTTCTACCATTAATGCATCCAGTCAACACTGGGCCCCCCACCCCTTTCTTCCCACTCCCATTCCTTCCCCCGCAATAGACTAATTCTGGGCCCTAGCTGTAAGTTGGTTTTAGTTTAGCCAGTTCCCTTGTTCCTCTGTATTCCATATATAAATGAAATCATCCAGTGTTTCTTTATCCTTCTAACTTATTTCATTTGGCCTAAACCCGTTCTGTTCTGTTGTAACAAATAGCAAGAGTTCATCTTTATTTTATATCTGAGTAGTATTCCATGGTGTATCCATACCACATCGTATTCACTCGTCTGTGCTGTGTGCACTTAGGCTATTTCCATGACTTGGCTATTGTATATAGTGCTGCAGTGAACATAGATGTGCATGTATCCCTTTCAAATTTTTTTTTAGTGTTTTTGCATTCTTTGGGTAGAAGCTCAAGTGGGATTGCTGGGTCATATAGTATATCTATTTTTAATATTTGAGGAAACTCCATATTGTTTTCCATAGGGGCTGGACCAGTCTACATTCCCATCAGTAGTGTTTGAGGGTTATCTTTTTCTACACATCCTTCCTCTCCATTTGTTGCTGCTTATTTTTATGGGCCATTCTCCAGGAAGCGAGATGGTTTCACATTGTGGTTTTCATTTGCATTTCCCTGTTGGTAAGTAATGCTGAACATAAAACTGTTAGTGCATGATGACAATTTGGGAGAAAAATACATGAACATGGTAAAATATTCAAATAGTATCTTAAGGCAGGGATTTTTAAACTGAAATTCAGAAATAGAATTCAGGTATTCTATGATTTAGATGAAAATGTTTACATCTTCTCCCACTACCTGTACCTGGAGTGTGAGATTTCCTTTTGTTACATATGTAGGCATCACACTACAGAAATATTAGCAGTAACTGACTTTGTCACCAATAGAAATCAGATTTTGCAGTTCTTGCAGCTATCTAAAATAACAGTGATACTCATCATTACAGATTGCATGGCTTTTAGACCTACTGCTGGACCTCATTGCTTAATGTTAACAAAGGCATACATATCATGTGGATTATATAAAAATTTATATATAAAATTTAATATTACAATAATTTTACAACATAATTGATATCCTTTGTGATCCTGTGTAATTATGTTTTTAAAATCAACATTTTTGGAGTGGGAGCAATAGATTTGGGCAAACTGCCAAAGTACTCAATAGATTAAAGGTCCCTGATCTAAGGGTATGAGATACAACGTCTTACGCAGCCTCCTCTATATCTCGATTGCCATTTACAGAGACAGTCTATGAATGTATAAGCGCAAGCATAGGTGTATGTGATAATATAGTGTTCTGTACCATAGTTTTAAATTTTAACATAGCTGTCTGTTATATTGACTGGATATATCAATTTATCACTTTCTACTGATGGACAGGTTTTTTTTTTTCTTCCAAATAAAGTTGTAACGAATATCCTTGGACCTTTCACATATGTGAGTATAGAGTAATTGTCTAGAAATGGAGTTGCTGGATCAAAGGGTGTGTTCATAATTTTGGTTTTTTTTTTTTTTACGATTTTTATAGTAAAAATGAAAACAATGAACAACTATAAACCAGAGACACTTTAGGGGGGTGGAAGGGGGAATGAAATTGGAACTGGGGTGGGAAGAGTGCACTGTACCGTGGTGATGGCAAACAGGTGAATTGGTGGTGGAAAGTCCATGGGGATTACAACTGAGATGGAAAAAGGCACAAAATGAAGAATGATGTAAAAAAAATTAAAAAATCCTTACTGCAACAGAAAAAAAATGCTTTTATACATACAGACTGGGGTACAAGCCAGAAGTATAGGGGGGTGAGCATAACAGGTGGATCAACTGTTACGAAGTTGTTTTCTATGTTACATATTGATACATGTATTTTATGCATGTTACATACTGATATTACATACATACAATCAAATATGCACTGGAGGGAGCAGTGGGCAGGTCAGGAGAGGTCTGCCACACCATGTGGGTCACCTCCCTGGCTGGGGATTGAACTCGTGCTGCAGTGGCTGCAGTAGCTTCATAGTGCTGTGTTTGAACCTGTTGCAGCACCAGGGAGGGCCCGTATTTATAATTTTGAAGGTATTGCCAACTGTTCTCCATAGAGGTTACAATAATTTACATTCCCATCATTAATAAATACCTGTTTCCCAGACGGTCACAAATCATGCATTTAACATTTTAACCACTATGATAGGTTAAAGGGTGAGATCTCATATTGGTTTTAACTTGCAGTTATTTTCCTATGAATGAGGTTTGTTCTGTAAGCATTAAACTTAAAAGATGCACTTTCAAAGTGGAATTAAGTGCATATGTTATAATGTATATAAATTTGTAAAAATCCTTAGTTTTTTCATTTACCAACTACTTCAGAATCTGAGTTCTTGTGAAAAGCTATCCTCCCAAAGGTTTACTGGATGGTAGAGGCCAATTCCTGTGATACAAGCTAGCTCTAACTGAAAACTCACTATATCTGCATTCTATCCATTCCACAAAACTTAATAGATTTTTCTAGTTCACCCTTCAAACACTCCAGATTCCTTCCTTTGTGCGTGATAGTCTATGCAACAGCAGTTCTCTTAGTATACTGTGTAAGCCAGCATCCGTCTATGTAGTATCTTATACACATAAAGCTTTTCAGAATTTTCTCCAAGATTTTCAGAATTCATGGCCTTTATTGAGGAACACTGTTTTGAATGTGGTTTTTAATGCAGTTTCATGTTATACCCACTATTTTGAATGCCTTTCTGTCATACTGGCAAATCTATGTATTCCAGGTAATAGGGAGGACTTTTATCTGTTCAGTGGGGAAAATCTCATGGAGGCATAACTTCCAGAGATGTTCCAAAACTTCTCAAATGGGAAACTTAGGTCTCTGAATTTGCCAGTATATGGCCTAACGTGGGCATATTAAATGCAGCTGAGAAGGAACACAGTATATTAAAAGAATTATTGTTATGAATAATAGTTGTGTTGACAAAGTTTTATTTCTGAAAGTATACTACTTATTATAATCTTTATATACTTACCTTGGACATCATAAACATGGTATTATAAGTTAAGAAAACATAGACACAGAATGGTGGCCCTGAGATATGAATGGTCATAATGTAACCTGCACACCTGAAGATAAGATTTTATGCTGACATCTCTCCCTTTTAACCAGCACTTGGTAAATGGCCCCTTCTAAAAAAGCTGGTAGAAAAACTTGAATGTCTTTTTTTCTTCCAATAAACATTTATTTAAAAAGAAAAGGGAAATGCTGTATAGTTATTGTATTATGTACTACATTAAGATGATGGAGCTAATAATGCCTGAATTGACAGATTAAAATGTAAAAGTGATCAGGAACATTTGTTCGGTGTTCAGTGTGTGAGTAGTATGAGCTGTTATTTGGCTCCCAAGAGATGGTTTCTAAACTATGGGATACTGAGAATCAAATAAAGTAGTTCTGGAAGGAAAGGAACTACAGGTTAAAAGGAGTATGCTTAAACTATTTACAATAGCCAACTTATGGAAACAACCCAAAGGTCCCAAAATAGACGAATGGATCAAAAAGATGTTTACATAATGGAGTATTCCTCAGCCATCAAAAAACAAACTCATGCCATTTGCTGCAATGTGGATGGAGATGGAGGGGATTATACTAGCTGAAATAATTCCGAAGGAAAAAGACAAATATCAGATAGCTTCACTTATATGTAAAATATTGAGAAACCAAACAAAAGGTCAAAAAAAGTCAAAACTAGCAAGCAGACTATAGATCTGGGGCATACAGCAAAGGAGGGGGCAGGAGCAGGGGCAAAACGGGAAGGAAGAATACAAAGGAATGTGATCGTTCATAGGTGATAAAGTGGTGGGAGGGTATAAATGATGTAAGAAAAAAAAATAAGGGAGTGTGCTTGATATCTTTGGGAACTACTGACTGAATACCTATTGCAACACACACCAACCTTTACCCACTGCATTTTGCACCTACAAACCCATAAGACAATTTACAAATTACAAGAGTTATTTACCTTTTAAAGTAAAAATCAGAACATATTCAATCTTTCATACAATTTTATTTTTTCCCTTCAACCATAATAATATGATATCCAAATTTTGTCTTAACTGGAGGGTCTGTAAACACAGGCTTATCCAGCCCACTTACAGGCAAGGCAAATGCTGCTTCTTGAAATGGTCCCACCATGGACCCTCTGGTCATCCAACCCAAGTCGCCCTGAAAAACCCAAAAGATAGATGTCAAGTGGCCCTGAAAAGTTCTACAGTTCTGCTGTTTGAGATAATTTCCCAACACAAATGCTAAGGTTCCTGGGTCTATTCATTTAGGCTATGGAAGAATAGACTTGACAAGGACAAATGGTAGAAGAGGTCAACCCTGGACTGAACATACAAAGACTCAAAATATTGCTGGGTATTAGCTGTGCAAGTTTAGAGTCTAGGTTTAGACACAGGTGATCTGTATTCAGCTGTTTACAATTTGGACATTTCTGGTTTTAATTAAACTAAGACATAGCTAAAATTAATGGCAGAACTTACAAATTCTCTACTGCTTCATTTAAAATAAAAAGTGCACCATACCCCTTGCCTGGCTTTATCTTCACTATATTGTGTGGCCACTTCATTGAATCGCATTCCAGACTTTAGTTTTTCCATGGCTTCCATGATTTTCCCATGTTTTTCACATAGAATGTGTCTGACCTACAACGAAAAAAATACGTTCACATAATATTTGGATACCCAAATGATTCCTAGCCTCACAGCATAAGTCATGTCTGGATTACCCCCACTACTGAAAAACATGTTAGCTCATGGCAATGGAAAATTATGGAAGTCTGCCCAATTAGATAATGGCTACAAATCCATTTTTCTTATTAAAATAGTATCTCAGAACCCTGATTTTGATGGAAAATGGGTACCTGGCTGTGTGAAGCTCACACCTTTTATTTTCTACTCAATGGTAACAGGATAATGATTGAGAGCATGAGTCTTGGAGTCAAATCCCAAATCTAAGTCATCTTTTACATATACACACTTAAACTTTACTTTTCTATGTCTAGAAATTTATCCATTATTTTACCTACTTATGCATACAAGAACTGGGGTGCAGGCCAGAGGTATGGTCTGTGAGAGGATTCACCAGAGACAGAGTAGGAAACAGACCAGGCAGACTGACTGAAATACACTGCTGAGGGGAGCAGCAGGCAAGACAGGAGAGATCTGCTGCACCATGTTGGGTCAACTCCTTGGCCAGGAATCAAATTCAGGCCTCAGTGGCTGGTGATAATTTGATAGCACTAAGACTAACCCCTTTGCTACCAATAATTTTTTTAATTTATTAATTTAGTATTCTCATTCCTATCATATATGGACTTGCTTCTACTCATTAAGGTTTATTTTTTTCTAGAAAAATCTTACCAAATTATCTTTATAAATTTTAAATTGTATAGGATTTGAGTTTTGTTGATGATCTCTACTGTTATAATTTTAATCATCAAGTATACTTATTCCTTCTACTTTATTTAATTTTGGTTATTTTTCTAAATTTTTGAGAAAAAGTTTGCTCAGCAGTTTTCAAATTTCTAAAATAAAGATTACCACTAATGCAACTATATCACATCTCATATACATTTAAATGTACTTCTCATAAGTGTATAATCCCCATTTCTCCCTGCGATCTCATTATTCACATCTAATAGTGTCACATTGTGATAGAAAAAGTATGTTCAAAGCGATATAAATCTCTGGAAAGAAACAACCATCCTAAGTGACCTGGTATCTGCTTAATGTGTGCCAGTGTCCACTAAGCATGAAGGTGCATTATTTATTGTTAAGGGTCAAGTCACTTTCTCTGGCCCCTCACTATCAACATTGCTAAGCTGCATGACTATTTTATAAAGGTTAAATTACTAATTTATAAAGGTTAATTTTCTGTTGCCATTTTACATGTTTTCTTCCTCACTAGTATCTTAAAATCTCTAATTCTTTTTTTAAGATTAATTTATTTATGCATACAAGAACTGGAGTACAGGCCAGAGGTGCAGGGGAAGACAGGATTCACCAGAGACAGAGGGGAACCAAACAGGCAGATGGAGTGCTGAGGAGAGCAGCAGGCAGGACAGGAAAGGTCTGCTGCACCCATGTGGGTCTCCTTCCTGGATGGCTGAGGATTGAACGCGTGCTTCAGTGGCTGTGGACAACTTCACAGTGCTGCAACTGAGCCCCTTGTGCCACCAAGGAGGCCCTTAAAATCTGATTCTGCAGTGAAGTACTAATAAAACAATCATTGTATTACTGTAGTAGGTATATTTTTAAACCTTTTAAATGTTTTCCCACTTTTACCTGAGATAATGTTGTGAAGAATGAAGTAATGCAACTATTAAAGTTTATTATTTCATCAACGTGGGATGATATGGGAAAACTAGGAAATATCTCTTACCAAAGAGGCCAAAGTAGCCACCCCACAATACATTGAAAAAGTATATGTTGAATGTTAAGAATATTAACTGTAAAGAAGTATTTAAATTTAACCTATGTTTATATAAAGTTAGGTTTTAAAAAATTACATCTTTAAAAAATATTTGTCCAAGTGTCTTTTCAGGATTTCCCATTTCTGAAATATAATACATTATTTGTTTCATACTGTTAAGTGATATATTGGGGTTGGGGGCTAAAGGTGCCTCATAAATTGGAGACAGACAAACCAAGGCTGTCCTCAGGTTTCAACTACTGAGTGGGCAGTGTGGATGCTAGGGCCACAGAGTACTTTCTGACTGATGGAGCTACACAGGAGCTAGGGACACCTTAAAGGAAAGAATGCATCAAAAAGTAGGGCTAAGAGAGGCAACGTTACATAGAACATGTCCAGCTCTGTCCAGAAGGCTGAGGGACAATCTGGACACAAGAGATACATGTTACGGGACAAGGATGGTTCGTAAGGTTCTAACTTGGCCTGGAAAACTTAGCTTCTAGATTGCCTCTCTCCTGCTTCCATAGTCACAAAGCAACCTTCTGTGCTGAGAAAGCTCACACAGGGTTCATGATCATAGAAAGGGGATGCCAGCCACCATTTTATAAGTGAATAAACAGGCATTTTGGTTTGGTTTGAACAGACGTGACATAATGAGTGTAGTACTGGGGTAGGGTGGGGGTGTGTTGCAAGTTTGACCAGCTGCTCATCCATGTCTGAGAAAGCCAAGCTCCTGGAAAACCCGGGAGTGATCAGTATGGGAGGTAATGAGATTACACAGGAGAAAGGAGCTAAGAGGGCTAAAGATACCCTTGGAGGGTAGCACACAAGCAAAGAAAGAAGCTCAAAAGCATAATAAAAGTGGCCAGATAGGCAGGAGAGAAGGTATGTTAACAGAAACTAAGGTAGGGGAATTTTTTTTTGTGTGTGCATACATAAGGGGTACAGGCCAGAGGCTCAGGGGCAGTGAGAGGCTTCACCAGAGACAGAGTGGGGAGCAGAACAGGCAGATCGACGAAGTACACTGCAGAGGGGAGCAGCGGGTGGGTCAGGAGAGGTCTGCCCCACCATGTGGTCACCTCCGGGGCAGGCGGGAATCGAACTCATGCGGAAGTGGCTTTAGATTCTCAGTGCTGTGCTTTAACCCGCTGTGCCACCAGGGAAGGCCAAGTAGGGGAAAATTTTAAGGAAGAAATGTTCCCAAAGTTAAATACTGCAGAGTGATCAGGAAAGAAGTACAATCAGTTTAGCAGTCATTTAGGACCTTAGCAGAAGGAGTTTCAGGAAGTATAACTGGAGATCGAAGCCAGGGACTAGCAGGTGGTGCCCTCCCACTTAGTGGGTTGTTGGTAAAGTCAGATACCCTTGGTGAAAATGCTAAAAAGTATTGGAGGGGGCTACTGGGAGAGGAAATAGGAGTGACTGCAGGGAGGGAGGAGGAGAGACAGGTGGTTTTTGTCTGCCTTCGGGATTTAGGGTTTGAGTTTCTTCAGCATTTTGGGGGCCAGTGAATTTCAGCCCCTGACCATGCCAATCTTCCAGGCCATTGAAGACTTCTAAAGGTGGAGGTCTTCAGTAGCCAACCTTGGAGAGGTTAGGTTTTGCAAGTATCTTGAGTGAGCACCTGAAACAGTTCCTGGTTTTGGTGTGGTTACATCCTGGCAGAGAAGGATGAGACCTGGAGCCAGGTGCCAGGCTTATCTGTGTGAGTGAGGCCATTTGTCCGGTCATTTTGGTGGCTGTGGCTATTGTCCCGAGTGTTGCTCATCTGATGCTGCTAGAGTGTCCTGCAACTCTGGGAGCGTCTCCTATTGTGTCTTTTGTTGTCTTTGTGAGTTGGAACTTGACCTGGAGTCTGGCTGCCATGTGCAGGGGCAGGAAGGGGCTGGAAGATGCCATTTTGGGCACATGGCCTGTTGTTCAGGAGAAGAGCTACACATCCTCAGTGGCGGGAAGACGCCATCATAACGGTCTTTGTGCAGGATAGTACTGGACATTACTTTGGGTGAACAGCCATTTTTGGCCTCAGTAACTCTTGTCTTTCCCGTCTGTTAAATAAATCCGTTTGTTGTTGTTTCCTCAGCCTGAGCTGTCATGCAATTTTGTGTGGGGGTGAAGAACCCAGATAGATAGTATTTGGGCAGTGGGGCCTGGCCAGTTTAGCGTCCCCTGCCATCTAGCATCAGAAGGTAATGGGGCTGGGCATTTGGGAAAAAGTGGAGGGACCCTGAAGTGATTATGTTGAGTGACATCAGTCAAAAAGTGAACGGCAGCTTTCAGGTAGTCTCACTCATCTGCAGAATATAAACACCCAAAAAAACAATTCTACCAGACAATGGGAGAAATAAAAATTTGAACTTGGCATAAAGAAGATAATGGTTACCAGAGAAAATGGGAAAGATGGGAGGGGAGAAGGGAGGTTGGTCCCTTTCAGGCATATTTCAGGAAGATGCAATAAAGAGGGAATGGTTTAAGACACAGTAATGAGAGTGGAGAGAAATGAAGGAATATGATCTGGCATTCAAAGCACTATTTGAAAAGCTAGTCTTAAAGGAAGAAAGATGAGAAAGAGAAGAGGGAGGTGTGGGTGAATTTAAAAGTTAATACATTTAAAGAAATCTTTGGGGTGATAGAAAATAATAAATATATGAAATTTGAAAAGTTAAAAATTAATGCATCTAGGCATGCCTCATTTCTATTGCACTTCACAGATACTGCGCTTTTTACAAATTGAAGGCTGTGGCTGCCCTACATTGAGCAAGTCTACTTCTGGCAACACTTTTCCAACCATATATGCTCACTTCATGTCTGTGTGACCCTAGACGTTGGTAGTTTTAGAAGTTCTCTACGCGAATGTGATGTATACCAAGGTTGAGGCCCACTGGATGAAGTTACCTGCTGAATGAGGACAGCAGGGTGGTGGAAGGATTGACTCTGTGGAGAAGGACTGCTAAGCAGTATTGAGGGGCTAGCTAGGATAGACCCTAGGAATTAGTGACCCTCCACAAAGGCATGAGTGGCTGTGTGACTCTCCAATAGGGATCAGTAGTTCTGGGTTTAAGTTTAAAGAAACTTAAACTGGATTGATCCTGAGTTGTAATCTGGCAGGTGGAGGCAGCAGATGGACTAAAAGAATTATACTAGAAGGAAAAGGAGACAGGGCTTCTCAATCCATGGCCAGGGTCCTCAATCTAACTCCTACTTAGCTTACAGGACGTATGGGGCTTGAAAAACAAACACAAAGGGTGGGGAACATAGTGGGAACAGAGAAGGCTTGGAGGCTTAGAGGTCTATGTTTAGAGAAAAACAGGCAGGTCTAGAGAATCCAGAGAGCGTGGTCAGCAGGTGGGCTTCAGAGTCTGGATGGCTCTGGTAACAAAGACAGGGTGTGGGCCCAGGAATGGGGTTTAAAGCACAATGACAGGATATGGAAGAAGCTTAGAGCCTAAAACGATACACAGTCCAGGGGGGTCCCTCTCCTACTCTTTTGCAAATACTAGGAACAACTCAGCTGTCCTTGAAGAAATGAACAGTTACATACTATGATACTTCCATCTCATGAAATACCACTCAGTTATACAAAGAAACAAACTACGGTGGTAACTATGGATGTATGCAACAACCTGAATGAAATCTCCAGAGAATTATGCAGAATGAATAAAAGCCAATGCCAAAGGTGTCACGTGATCATTCCATTCATGTAGGCTTCTTGAAATTATGAAATTACAGAAATTAATTGTTCCCTGGGGCCAATGAGGGCAGAGATAGGAGTGGAAGGGATGTAGGTATGACTGTAAAAGAGCAGCAAGGCAAATCCTTGGGGTGCTGGAAAATTTCTGTATTTTGAATACATCAATGTCAACCTTCTAGCTATGCTATTATACTAGAGTTCTGTAAGATGTTACTGAAAGTGAGTTTAAATTGCTCTTAGACCCTAGAGCACAGAAGAAAAACATTTTGTTTGACGTTTGCTTTCACAAACAGCTTATCAGCAAAAGACACAGCCTGAATATGCATAGGTGTGACTAACCTTGAGCTAAGCCCCAAGCCAGCCAACACAGAAGTAGGGGGCCAACCAGAGGCAAGGGGCCAAGCAACAGAAATTAAAAATTCCATGTATCTGGGGGAAAAGGCCTCATCATGCTTCTCTATGTATGGACTGTTCTATAACTACTCAAGAAACTTCAGCCAAGTTCATACTTTTTGCCCTTAATCTGCTCCATATCCAATAAAATTAAATTCCTTTCTTCCCAACCCCACTCGTCAAAGCCAATATAAACCCCTTCCACAAGGGGGGAGAAAAGGGAACAGATTTGAGTTTTGTCCTGCTTCCTTGCTTGCAATAAACTTTCTTTTCTCAAAACCTGGTGTCAGAATTGGTTTATACACACCAGTCAATGAGGCTATCTTCAGTGACATTACTATTGGGGGAAACTGTGTAAAAATTATTATTTTTATTATAACTGCACATAAATCGAATGCACCTTTGACTGTTTATTCAAGCTCTTGATTTTATAAAATATTTGGTCCTGAAAAGAAACTCATCCATATATTGGGAGGATCTGACTGAATACATCTTAAGAAACAATACTGAAAGTATGAAGAAATTGTAGATGGCTAAGAAGGTATTTGAGAAAATATTTACAAAGAGGGTCCTCCCTGGTGGCAGAGCGGGTTAAGCACAGCAGTAAGAAGCTAAAGCCACTTCAGCATGAGTTTGATCCCCGCCTGCCCCGGAGGAGATCCACATGGCGCAGCAGACCTCT
Source organism: Condylura cristata (assembly GCF_000260355.1). Lineage (NCBI taxonomy): Eukaryota > Metazoa > Chordata > Mammalia > Eulipotyphla > Talpidae > Condylura > Condylura cristata. Next base: position 265,073 of record NW_004567120.1, on the reverse strand, counting down.
CCTGACCCTCCCGCTGCTCCCCTCAACCGTGTATTTCATCAGTCTGCCTGTTCTGCTCCCCACTCCGTCTCTGGTGAAGCCTCTCACCGCCCCTGCACCTCTGGCCTGTACCCCAGTTCTGTATGCATAAATAAATCTTTAAAAAAAAGAAAATATTGATAAAGAATTACTTTCCCTAAGTGACACTGATCTGTATTTTCTATTTTTGTGTTACATTAATTGTACATCAGCTAGGCTAGCCTCTTGGAATGCGTAAGTATACTGTCTTCTCTTTTTATGTGTATCAAAATATGTATGCTTATGTTATCTATATTTAACACAGAAAATAAATAACCCAGCAACTCACCTTTACTGCATTGCCACCTCCCTTGGGACCTTGAGTCTTCTTATCAGCACTGTCACTCCCAGAGGCTGCTCCTCCTTTAAAGAGGACAGGTATTCATTTAAACCACACCTAGATATTTTGGTCCCATACAAAGGGAGTTGATACTTCCATCACAGTGCTAAGGTTCAAAAGGGAACACCATTACATCAAGCTAAATTCATCTGTGGCTCACCTCTCTTAAAATAGGAAATCTGTATTCTACTAAACCCTTCACAGAAAATGGACAGATAATTTTATTAATGGGCAAATGAGTTCCAGAAGGCTGGTCTAGATTCTCTGGGACCAATTTGAAACCCTGCCTTCTAGGGACAACCCCCTGAGCTCTTAGGTTTCCAGTAAGCACTGAGATCTATGTATTTGAATATTCACAATTCTAGTGAGTTAAATCTCAAAGGATATATTTTAAATAAAGATCAAACTTCCTACCACGCATATCTGGCTAAACAACATATTCATGTCCAAATTCTTGGACTATATTACACTACTTAGGTCAAGAAAAATTATCAATATTCAGATTAACCACCACTGGCAGCATTTTAATTTTATATCACTTTATTACTGTTAACTTTTGTGTCAACAGCAGCACACTTATGGATAAAGGCTGATGTTTCTAAGAACTATTCCAGATTAAGTATTCAGGTTAATTAGTGCTTTTCTGAGAAACTACTAAGTCCCAGGCACTGTGGATAAAGCGAAAAGCAAACCAGGGGCTATACCTAGTTCTTGGCAATCCTACATTCTGCCAGTTGCACGTTACTAGGTAAATCATGACTGTACAGAACATATCCTCTACAAATTCATGGTCTTCAGTAATCGTAGTCTCTCGATTCCAAAGGCAATCCATTTATTAGTGTGTCACTCCTTTTCCATCATCCTGCATGACAAAGCTGCCTCCTCTCCAAGAACATTACTCATTCTCTGCTCTTCAGTCTTAAGAATTACATACTTGCTTTCCACTTTAAGAAATTGAAGCCATCAAGAATGACCACCAGGCCCTCCATGGTGGTGCAATGGGTTAGGGGAAGCAGCACCGCAAGCTGGCCGCAGCCTCTTCAGTGTGAGTTTGATTCCCACCCCGGAGGTGACCACATGGCACAACAGACCTCTCCTGACCCTCCCACTGCTCCCCTCAACGGTATACTTCATCAGTCTGCCTGTTCTGCTCCCCACTTTGTCTCTGGTGAATCCCCTCATCCCCCTGCACCTTTGGCCTGTACCCCAGTACTATATGCATAAAATAATCTTAAAAAAAAAAAACCCGACATCCTACATACCCCACTCCTTACCCCGTCCCCAATTTTTACAGACATGCCCATTCTCATCTCCTCTGAGACCTCAAGCATTAGGCGTCTCTTCCACGTTCAAAGGTCAACTGCTCCACCTCTGTCCTGGAACCCATTTTCTCATAAGTCTCTCTTCTGTCCCTTTACCTCCCTAACTACTTACTGAATCTTTTACGTCAGCCTCACTCCCCACTTTGGAAAAAAAAAAAACTTTCTCTAGATCTTATGGTATTTTCTATCATCCAATTTTCACGCTTTTTCAATTAAAAGATTTCCAGAGAAGTCTACATTGATTATCTATTAACACTTCCGGGTGAATTCTCTCGTCCACCCGCGGCCTCGGCCCCGGATCGGGGGGGGGGGGTCCGCCCGTCTGTGCCCTCCTTTCGCTCCTCACCCGACCCTATCCTCCCCGGTTGCTCTGGCCGCTCTACCTTTCCCCCCTTTTCCAGAACCGCTTTTTCCTTTGGGCGGCATCTTCGAAGTTGCGGATGAACTCTCAACTGCTTTGGTTGCCTTACAAAGCCCCCTTAGGTCCCATAGGCATGACCTAAGCAGATGCCTGAAAGCGGCGTAACAATTAGCCATTGTCACCTCAGCGCCAAGAGCAGGCATATTTGGGGGCAGACCCAAGCATTTGGCTCTTGGGCCAATGGAGCTGAAGATGTCTGACCAATAAGAAGCGTGAACAGGTAGAAGGGCGGGGCCAAGGCGGAAAAGCCCGCCTCTGCGCTCATTTCCTTTTTCACAGGTCTTTTTTATTTTGCGCTGGCTCCTATTCCCTTAGCTCCCCCAGCGCGCCTCCTCCACGCGTGCGTACTGGAAGCTGTGGAACTGTGCTGTCCACGGGCGCCGCTACTGTCCATTCTCGGGGGGGGGGGGGCGTGTGGCTAGACAAAGGCAAAGTCAGAAGAGCTGCAGTGGTTGTCCCCTCCGTATCTCCTCCCCATGACTTTTCTTCTTGGCGGTTTTTCATTTTTTAAATTTTATGTTGCATCTGTAGCTGATGGATGAGAAATGGCCTGAAGTAAGATTATAGCTCAAGCTATACAAAATCATTTTATAAAAAGATGTACGGTGCCCTATATACTATATGCATGGCCTGAAGGACGATTACAGCTCAAGCTATAGAAAACAAAAAATTTTAAAGATATACGGGGCCCTCCCTGGTGGCGCAGCAGGTTAAAGCACAGCACTATGAAGCTGCCCACAGTCACTGCAGCACCAGTTTGATCCCAGGACAGGGAAGTGACCCACATGGCACAGCAGACCTCTCCTGTCTCACCAACTCACTGCTCCCCTCAGCAGTAGATTTCAGTAGATCTACCTGTTCTACTCCTCACTCTTGTCTCTGGTGAATCCTCTCACCACCACTTCGCCCCATCCTAGTTCTTGTATGCATAAGTAAATAAATCTTTAAAATAAAAATTAAAAGGTATACAGTGCCCTATCTACTATATGCATATAAAGGACTGGTGTCCTATCCAGCAAAATGTGACCAGTGGTGTAAGTACAGAGTATGTTTCTGTGTATTTTCCCAATTTTCTATTGTGTTGCAGAGTAATATAGTAGTTTAAAGTTTGGGCTCTACCCTCAGACTTCCTGATTTTAATTCTCTGCTGCACCATCTGTCTAAAGTTCTGTGACCTTGAGGAATTTACCTTACCTCTCTGGCTCAGTTTCATCATCTATAAAATGGAGTTGATTTTAGTGCCTATTTTAGGGGTGTTGAGGGAGTTCATGTTTATAAATATGTAGAGTGCATAAAATCAAATACCTTTTTAAAAATTTTAAAAAAGATTTATTTATACATACAGAACTGGGGTACAGGCCAGAGGTGCGTGTGTGTGTGTGTGTGTGAGAGAGAGAGAGAGAGAGAGAATTCACCAGAGACAGAATGGGGAGCAAAACAGGCAGATCTACTGAAATATATTGCTGAGGGGAGCAGCGGGCGTGTCAGGAGAAGTCTGCCATGCCATGTGGGTCACTTCCCTGGCTGGGCATCGAACACATGCTGCAGTGGCTACTTGCCACGGCCAGCCAGAATATATAGGTCCTTCAACTTATTACAGGGCAACCCCTTGTGCAATAGGTTGGCCTGAATGTGGGTCCTCACTGGGGTGCTTAAAATGGACTTATAACAAGACTCAACTGCGGCACACACAAACATGGTCAATAAAGGGTTTATTTACAAAAAGGGGAAATGAAGAGAAGAATAATGGAGAGACAGAAATTGGTGAATGTATCCTACTAGTTCCATTGAGTTGGGACCCCAAGCCTGGCCTCTTAACTCCACCCTCAGTTTCCAGGAATCCTCCTTTAGATACTGAGGACATTATGGGCTTTGCAGTCCTTGGTGCCTTGGCTCTCTTTGTCCTGGGGTGGGGGTGGAGTCCATAGAACCTTAATTTGCAGAGTTCATTTAGGACACCCTCTCCCCACAAGTTCAGTTTGCTTTTTGGCTACAACCCTCCTGGACTTGGGGATGCTTCAAGCCCAAACCAGAGGTTCAGGTATTTCTGAGAGTAGGCCCACCTTCATCTCATACAAAACAAGTAACCCCCTCTGGCCTTGCTGTTGTGACTTCTGGACACAACATTTTGGGCATTCTTTGCTTCACATTGGGATTGATTGACTGTTGGGAACCCATCCAGCAGTGAAGGGCATTCTGTTTCCCCACTTCTAAGGTGGATCCCACCAGCTGAGCATTTGGCGGGGTGGGGATTGACAATGACAGTGGGAGGTCTCATGTTCATTGGGTCAACCACAACCAGAAGGTCTAGAAAGCACCTTTACTTCTGGTTTTTCACAGGCAAGAGCATTTCTAGTGATTGCTAACTGTGGGAAGTTCAGATCCCATTGAAGATCCTGTGTAGATGGCTAATGTGCCTGATGTTGTTTGTGGAGTTGTTTGGTTTGGAGAGGGGGGTCCTTGGGTTTATTTGGGAAAGGTTTCACCAGAGCTCCCCTGTCACCAGCACCGGTGAATTCCCAGGCGAGTTTCCACCACAAAGAGACATTAGTTATATCCAAAAGGGCAGGTTCGTTATAAAAGGGAGAGAAGAATAAAGCACATTTGCACAGACACAAAGTGGCAGAAAGGGCTGCCTCAAAAGGGACAGGTTTGCTCAGAGAGGCCTGCATGGTTGCAGGCGGGAGGCCTTAAGAGAGTGGCCTCTGCTGAGGGAGGTCAGTGCAAAGAAGCCCCAGGTCACAGGTGGGCAGGAGGCTGCTGCCCTGCAGAAGGACATAGTTGCAAAAAGAAGCACCTGCATAGGCACACGTGGGCAGAAGAACTGCTGCCCCCTGTCAGTACCAAGACTGTGCTGATAGACTTCTCTTTGGGAAGGGCTCACTCATTCGTGGAGTGGTTTGTTTTGAAGAAACTAGAATTTGAGAGGGGCCAAATTTCTACTATGGCCCTCATTTTCCATGTCCTTACTTTCAGATCTGCGCTCCTGACACTCCCTACAGCAGTCTAACACCTGCTTGGGTTTTGTGCTTTGTGATCTGGGCATTGGAATCTAAGGATCTTAATTCCTGCAGCTGGGTTAATGGCTGTTAATTCCTTCTACCCCCATCTCCGGTTCTTGGCATTGTGTGAGCTAGGTTTCTGGTTTTGTGGCACCTCCTTTCCAGTTTTTCTATTCTTATCCTCCATCATGCCCAACAAATGTTTAGTGCCTGGAAGATTTTGAGAGCTCTCTCTGTGTGTTGCAGCGAGTAATGAAAGCAATGAAAGGTTCGGCACAGTAAGGAAGACACAAAGAGATAGAAAGGCCAGTAAAACCAAAAGTAGGTTTATTTCTGCACTCCTGGGCGAGGTTCACTGACACCAGAGAGAGTTGAGGTCAGAAAAGTCCCACTGAGGAAGGAGTAAGAGGGGTTTTTATAGGCCTAGATAGGGGGAGAAACTGCCGGGTGGAAAATTTTGACAAGGAGCTGGAACTTATTTTTCTGCCGCAGCTCGTGTTAGCAGGTGGTGGCAGACAAGGTGGTGACAAGCAAGTCATGAGGTTATAGCTCCCAAACATCTGCTTCTGCTTGGGGCAACTGCTCTTCTGTTTGGCTGGTGCCTGACCCTTGCAAGCAACACCATTAAATGGCAAGCCTGTGTGAGTGACTTAATTTGCCCAAAGCAGTGCCTAAAGGCCAGAGGAGAAAAGGGGGTCATATGGTCAAATAGGAAGTCATGTACAGTCTCCACTGGGCATCACAAAAAGATGAGGAGGGTAATATGAAAATCTTAAGTGCTCTACAATGTGAGTTTATAGGCAACTTTTAGTTTCCTGTTTGTATTATATTGTGTGTATATCAATTGGCATGCATGATTGTTTTATTCAAGAGAAAAAAAAAAGGAAATAAGTGTTATTTGTAAAAGCAACCCAAAAAGCTAATTTCTCTACAGGGTTAACTTTGCACCAGTCTGTGGAGACCAACTGTGGAAGCTGTGGAGCAGAGTGACAAATGAGCTGAAGAGCGGGCAGGGGGCAAAACTTCAGCCTCGCAACCATGGTAACAAATACGGGAGTGTGCATGGCTAGTCAGAGCCAGGAATGACGCCAGTTGTTTTCTATTAATTATCTCCTCAGACCAGCTCTTCCATGCATTATTTAAACAAGGAAAATCAGGAAGGGGAGCCAGCATCCCACTTCCTAAGACAGAGGCTCACAAACCTTGATTCAGACCACTGTCCCATCCCACCTGCTCCACGACTAAAGGGCTGCAGTTCCTTTTTCGTTTGTGATTGTGGCAGAGCTTATTCTGAAAGGGGGACCTGAAGCAACAAAACACAGAAATCTAGTTGATTCCTTGCAGAGGTGGTCAATGCACAGGGTGCTCTGCAACCCACACTGAGAAAACCAGGGTAGACAAAGGTCACCTTTGCAAATTGACACCAGGAAAAATCAGCACATGGTAAATGAGATTAGCCTTCTGCACAACTGGCCATCATGGCAAATGGGTTCATGTATATCGCCAATGGGACAGATGTGTCTCTTGAGTACAGTCTTGCATGAGGCAATGAAGCTTTGAATTCACTGAATTTAAAAAGGGGCTTCAGAGAAGAAATTCCCATCTATATTTATGGAATATTGTCTAAGCAAAAGAGCTATAGTTCCTGGAGGACATCAGTATTCCAGATTCTCATGAGGTGGGTTTTTTCAGAGGAGAGGTTCATTTCAGACTGTGGAAAACAATCAACACCAGTGACATATGTGCCACAAATCTGGCATTTTCCCTTCATGATCTCTTTTAGTTTTCACAGCAGTTTTATTTGCAAAGAATCACTGTCACTATTTTAAAGCTGAAGTAACTGGCTCACAGAAGTTAAGAGATGTGTTTAAGGCCTCACCACCTAAGGACTGACAGGGAAGGGCTCTGAACTCAGGTCTTTCTATCTGACTTTTCAAGCAGGTCTTCTCTAGTGATGACACTGCCCTGGGCTTTGTTGCCCCCTAACTGAGGCCTAGGAACCACCCACTTATTTCCATTTGCTCTGAAAGCATATTTTCCAAGCCAGCTTTCCAGGGACCTTGAGGTCTTATAAAGGGGCACAAGAGGTGCCTGGGTCAAGTCCTACAGAAATGATTTCTCTTCTGGCTTCTGTATCAGTACAATGGTTTTGAGTAATCTGGAAACTAATCTGAGCCTTCCAAGCCTGGATACAGAGAGGGGAGGAGAAGGAACCTGTTGAGGGAGGGGAACAGTGGGTAGGTAACTGTAACGCAGGCAGAAGGGGAATGGTGGCAAAGATGTCTTCTGTGTGATCGCCCTCAGGAGCTGGTCTATCCAGTGCATTCTGCTTCCTAACCAGCGCTTGTCCCTTGGTCATCATTATTTTGTAGTGAACAGAGTTCTTTGATAGGATTCACTCCCCACCCCTTGTGCTGGTTCCCTGCTTTCTTCCTCGCTGCCAAAGCCTTTTGCACAGACCCTAGACCATCAGAACAGTTGCGGCATTGATATCTCAGCCACCACCCTCACTTACCTCCATACTACCTCATTGCCTGGGAGAGAGTGGTCAGAATAACAGGTCTGACACTCATATCCCCAATTAAGAGCCTCCATTGGCTTCTGGATGTCTGATAGGTTCCTGAGCCTGGCGCTGACACTTGTAGCCTCATCTCTTGTTAGTCCCCCCTAGGCATTAACCATATCAAGTTATCATTTACAGGTCCTCGAGTATCATATACAGGTCCTCTTAACACTCCATGCCTGTGCACATTCTGTTCTCTCTATCTGGAATGTTCTACTTTCCTTGTTTTAATTTCTAATTCTCTCTCCATGGAGAGAAGTAGTTGATTCATTTCTTTCTTTTTTGCCTGTTGATTTTTTTACTCACCACTGTCTATTAGACTTCTTCTCCCCTTGCTACCAACTCCACGCTATTCCCCTCTGGTAACCTCAGTTCTGTTGTCAATGTCCACTAGTTTGTTTTGTTTTGTTTTCCCCCAATCATCTGCTTTGTTTCTTTATATCGCACATATTGGTGAAATATCTAATATTTGTATTTCTCCTTCTGACTTATTTCACAGCATATAATCCCCTCATAGCCTTTCCATTTTGCTGCAACTGGCAAAATTTCACCTTTTAAAATAGCTAAACAGTATGCCTTTGTACATACATACCACACCTTCCTTAGCCAATTACCTATCAATGGGTACTAAGGTTGTTTTAGTATCTTACTTTTTGCAAATAATTCTGCAGTAAGTATCGCAGTGTATATATAAGTCTTTGAGTTAATAATTTTGTATTCTTTAGATAAATACCCAGAGGTTGGATGACTGCATAGCAACAAATTTGTATATATTGACTTGTAGATGGCCACTTTACTGTATTCATGTATTAACTCATGTGCTAATAGGTTTTTGGTGGAGTCTTTTGGGTTTTCTTTATATGTTATCATGTCATCTGTAAATAATGATACTTTTACTTCTTTTTTTTCAGTCTGGAGTCTTTTTGTTTCTTGTTGTCTAGGCCTCTTACCATGTGAATGTTGTTCCTATTGAAATTCCATAAAGCTGTTAAGCTATTTTTGTTCCTTTTAATCTTTTTTTTTTTTTTTTTTTTTTTGCTACACTGAGTGTTTTCCACTGCCCTGTTCCAGATCACTAGTTCTATCAGCTGCTTCTTGTTTACTATTGTGCTCCTTTGCAGTTTTTCAGTTCACCTGTTATGTTTAGTTAGGTTATTTCTGTTTGAAACTTTGTCATATTTTCTTTATCCTTGTAGTTCTCATTTTGTTCATGGATTATGCTCCTTATTTCACTAAGCATAGTTAGGACTGTTACTTAAACTTTTCTTAAGGTGAGATACCTAGTTCTAGTGCATTTAGAGCCACCCCCAGGGGTTGGTTTTGTTCCATCATTTTTGTTCTATTCCATTGTGTCTTTTGTTTGTTTGAAATTATATATTAACATTTATGGGTTGAGCCAAACAGCTTTCTTTCTTAAATTGATGAGCTGACCTTATATTATAATTACAGGTTGCAGGATATAACCCTGGCTTATTTGCCCAGGATCCAGTGTATCCACACTGGTTTGGATGACTGAGGCTCATCACACCAGCATTTAGTATGCCTGTTTGCTCCCTATTGCTTGGCCACTGATCTCTGGTCTGGAGAATCCTATTATTCTCTGGAGGAAGGCACATAGTAGTGTGTGCTACTCTCTCTAATCCAATCCCCAGGAAATAGAGTCCCCATTGTGGAAGTCAGGAGGGGAAAAAGCAGGTCCACATCACAGCTCTACTGCATTCTCTGGGGACACATGTCCCTGGTGGCATTCCAAGCAAAATTATTTTATAATTTTTCCTCTCCTTTCTGATACTGTTGCTTCCCCCCCCCCCAGAACTGATTCTCCTGTTGTTTAATTGACCTTAATTTCTTTAATGGCTAATGATGTTGAACATCTTGTGTTGAGAACATCATGTATTTCTCACTCTCTGTATATCCTTTTGGCGAAATAAATATTATATCTTTTGCCCAGTTTCTGACTGGATTTTTTTCTACTGTTGAGTTTACTCATATTCTAAATATGAGTACTTTGTCAGATATGCAATTTGCAAATATATTTTCTGAGTTGCCAAACTTGTATCTTTATCCTCTAAAAAGATTCTCTTGCAGAACAAGAATCCTCAATGTTTTTTTAATAGATCATACTTAGGTTGTCATGTCTAATAAATCTTTATCAAGTCCAAGATCCCTAAGGCTTTTCCCTACATTTTCCTCTATAAGGTTTATATTTTTATATTTAAGTCTTGATCCATTTGAACTCTTATATAAGTTTAGATCAAAATCTATGTTTTGTCTATGAATGTATAATTATTGGTGTCATTTGTTGAAAAAGATATCCTTCATTAAGTTATTTTTTGCATATTTGTTAAAATTCTGTTGCCTAAACTCTTGTGAATCTGTTCTGGATTCTCTTTTCTGTTTCATTGATTTAAGTATCTGTCCCTCCACCAATATCACACACTATCATATAGTGTTTATCATGATAACTACGTACTAGGTCTTAAAGTTGACTTCTTAGCTTGTGGCACCTTGCAGCCAGGAGCTCTAGTCTATGCCAGTCGCCACACTGCAGTATGCAGTTTGGATCTCAGTGTGCTAACTCCCACCTGGGTGGAGAATTTTCACTTATGACTCAAGTCAATCACAATATTGTTATGGGAATAGGCTGTCCTGAACGAACTCTACAGATACAGGTTTTGTGGACTCGACCCACTCCAGACACTGAAGCTACAACTCCCAGCAACAGCAAATGGGGGACTACTAGGACCTGAGGGCAGAATTAAGCAGCCATTTTGAGATTTTGGGCTATAAAGATGGGCATGTTGGGCTGAGGCTCTCTCTCTCCCTTGGCCTTGAGTTTGGCAGCTGGTCACTTGGCTCTTGATCAGCTTTCAGTGTCCTATTGGGGTTCCAAGTCTGCAGAACTGGTAGGATGCATTAGTTAACTTGTATCTCTCTGTCTCTCTCTTTCCTTAGGCTGTTCCTTTTCTTTTCCCCTTGTAAATAAACCCATTATTGACCTGTGTGTGTGTGTGTGTGTGTGTGTGTGTGTGTGTGTGTGTGTCTGCAGTGCAGTTGAATCTTAAGCGCATGGGTGAGTATCTACAGCAACCCAGTTCACATTGGCTTGCCCTGTAACAATATGATTTATTGGGAGAAAAAAACATGACAATGACCAGAAGCATACAATTCATTTAGTAGTAAAAAGGGAGATTATGAACTACTAAGATGAGGTTCGGGAGACCAGTATGACTGTGATGGTATTAGGAGTCTGGAACTTCCCCTCAGCATCTACCATTGAGGAGGTAAACTGGGGGCTGAGGGGGCAGGGGGAGTGATGCTTATCTGGGCAGAGCGTCTGGTGGCAGATGACATATCTGGAGAAGGATTCAGAGACCCCCACATGCATGGAGGTCAAAGCATCTCAGACTGGCTTATTTCAACTCCTATATTTATACAGCTTCTGAGGTATGTGATCAGAGCCACTAATCTATCATTGCCTCAAGGGTCTCTTTATCAATGTCCTTGCAAACAGTGGTTGATTTCATTTTAAATTGTTAGCATCAGTCACTCCATTTCAATGACACCCATTCTGATCAGTCAGGATAATTATAATATCCAGAGATACGTAACACATGTTATAAGGGTCAGCTACAGTCCCTGCAGGTTTTCCTATGTAAGCAGATGACCACAGCCTTAGGGTACTACTAATGGGGCAATAGCTCATCAGGGTGAATGGTCTCCCTTGGAGATGATCCAGGTGTGCACACTGCAATACAACCTGTTCTGCACTTGCTACTAGAAACCCTACCAATATGCCTTTTATGAGGATTGGAGTTTGCTTTTATAATAATGTTTATGGGATTTTAAGTTTAAAAAATCTGGACAGAGTGATTTTTCCCATGCCCTTCTTCTTTTTTCAAGATTTTAAATGCTATATCAGTACATTTTTTTTGTTGTTACCTTTCCATATACATTTTGGAATAATCTTGTTTACATGTACAAAAACTGTTCCTGAGCTTCTGATAGGAATGGTGTTTGTCATGACCATAGATATGGCACCGAGGTGATGTTGGTTCCACCTATGATTTTATCAGGCTGACCACAAACTCAACACACTGGGGAAGGTCAACCCGAAGTCCCCCAAGTACCTTAGTCCGACGTGACAGTGCTCATAGCCACAGACTCCATCAGAGCCCACGGGAGCTGTGCTAACAGCCAGGAGGCTTTGCTCTCAACCCAGAGTGCTGAACCGAAGGAGGATGTCCCAGCATAGGATTTCCTCCCAGCTGATCCGCAAGCAGGTCCTTGGCGTCCCAGGGAGTCCCTGGGAGTCCCAGTGGTCTGAGCAGGCTCTCTGAGGCGAGAGAGCAAGGATGTGTCTGGAGAGCAGAGGGTCCGCAGGCAGACTGGCATGATGACAGGCCGGTGCCCAGGCCTGTGGACGCTCTGATCTCTATGCTGATGCCTGTTCAAAGCCTTTTTGGAGGTCCCTCGGGGTGTCTTGTCTCTGTAAGCTATAGGTGGCTGTGGCCTTATCAGTCGGTGCAGGTGTGTGTCCCACAGCTGTTACTTTTTACATTAAGTTCCAGGTTACATTAAAACAAGGTCTTTACATCATATGCTTCCACTTACATCAAAACAAATTGTTTACAACCTATGATCCTAACACTGTTACCCCTATAAAAATAAACTTTGGTGGAAACTGACATCCTTACTACGTTGAGTCTCCTGATTATGGTGAGTACAGAGAGCATGACAATAGTCTGTCTGGGTGTGAATCGCAATTTTGTTGCCTATTAGCTGTAACATTACAGGTAAGTTATGAATACTTCTGGGTTTCATCTGTGAGAGAGGATAATAGTAGTATCATCCCATAAGGTTTTGGGAGGATTAAAATAATTCGAATAAAGCACATAGAACAATGCTTGACACATGGTATGAACACAACAGGAATAAACCAGTATAATGTTTGTATGAGTGAGTAATTTTTTCCTTTTCTTTTGGCAAAATGTATCACTTAACATAAAGCTCTGTGAGATGATGTTCTGGTGGATGATGGTGGTGCTTAATGGCATAATGTACCTTCTCTTAGCAAAACCCAATGAAAATCCTTAGAGGCTATTCCAAAAATGAAGAGAAGCAACAATCACACATATGTTCTCAGAGAGACACATCTTTAACAAAACCGATCAATTGTCCATGAATTCAACTTATGCAGGGACTCTGAGAAATCACTGCTCTCATGGAAACTCTATTGTAATCTTTCTATTCTAATTAGATATGGGAATGGGCTGGTTCCAGGGGCAAGGCTAGAACCACAGCTGGAAACTGGAAGGAACTAGAAACATGAAAGTATAAGCAAACAGGAGTCAAAGTCCAGGGATAGATTAAGATCGACTGAAGGAGAAGTGTATTTTAAGCAAGGGTTACAGGTTACACATCTGTTCCCTTTAAATAGGGAGCAAAGTGAGCTTTAGGCTAGAGATGACTCAGTAAATATTTGTTGGTGAACTGAGTAGAATAAAAACTAAACAGATAGGAATAGTGTCAAGGTTTTCAAAACAAGCAGGAGAGAACAGGCAGAGTAGATTCTTACAGGAAGTCTGCGAACAGTATTCCTGATTGCGCTGTGACAGATGGATGAACAGAACTGGCAAAACAACATTAGAAAACAATAGACAACAAAGCATTGCAGAAAATTTGGAAATGCAGTCTCTAGTCACATCTCACTATGAACTACTGTCATTTTTGTTTATTCCTTGTAGTGGTTGTGTTGTGGTGGTTTTCCATATGTATATTGACTTTCATTCATTAATTCATTCAACAAATGTTTACTGAGCATGAAGCCAGGCTTGCTCAACACATGGTTGTGCATCATCATGACCATAGTTTGCATATCATTTTGAAGCCTGCCTTTCCACATAACTGTAACATAAGCTAGCATTTTCCTCAATGTGTTTTGCTGAGCACAAGCTGTTTCATGACAAGCGTTTCCATAATCAAGAAGGCTTGGGGACACAACAGTTTAGTTCTCTTGCAGTTCACAAGTCATTGTCCTTGGTGTGTAGATCCTTAATCCTGTAAGTGAATAGTTTTTGAATGAGTGAATGTGAATGAATGAGCTGATGAGAATTCCAGTCATAAATCTTTTAAATCTGATATTTGAAAACCTTTCAGTAATGTACTATGTGTTTTGAGGAAAAATGGGAAATGCTAACATAACTATTTTTTCCTCTCCACTGGATGTATAAATACTGGGCAGCCCCAGGGCTTGTCATGGTCTCATTTCTCTATTTGCTTTTTTCTTCTCTAGATGAATTAACTTGAACACTCTAAACCTTCTATGTCCTAAGGACTTCCACACTCCTCTCCAGCCCTGAGCTGCTAATCTGGATCCTCAGCTGACTGGCAGTCACCACTTAGAGTCTGATAGGCACTCAGATTTAATATGCAGTAAGTATAACCAATAATTTCTTTGTCCCTCCCAAACTGCAGTCTTTCAAGTCTTCACCATTCCAACAAATGGCACTACCGTTTATGCAACAGTTGAAGCTCAAAACCTAAGAGTCATTCTTGATTCTTCCCTTTTTTTAAAAAGATTTACTTATTTATTCTTACTGAACTGGGTACAGGCCAGAGGTGCAGGGGCAATGAGAGGATTCACCAGAGACAGAGTGGGGAGCAGAACAGGCCGACTGATGAAGTACACTGCTGATGGGAGCAGCGGTGGGTCAGGAGAGGTCTGCTGCCCATGTGGTCACTTCCAGGGTGGGGATTGAACTACTCATGCTGAAGTGGCTTTAGCTTCTTAGTGCTGTGCTTTAACCTGCTGCTCCACCAGGGAGGGAGGGATGGAAGGAGGGAGGACCCTCTTCCCTTTGTTTTTTTAATCCATTCACTCATTAAAAATTTTATATGTTGGCCCTCCCTGGTGGTGCAGCGGGTCAAAGCACAGCACTATGAAGCTTAAGCCACTTCCGCATGAGTTCGATCCCCGCCTGCCCAGGAGGAGATCCACATGGCGTGGCATAACCCACCTGCTACTCCCCTCAGCAGTGTACTTCGTCGATCTGCCTGTTCTGCTCCCCACTCTGTCTCCGGTGAATCATCTTACCCTCCACATCTCTGGCCTGTACCTCAATTCTGTATGAATAAATAAATCTTAAAAAAATTGTATATGTTTTGTACATTGTTCTTCACTTTCATATGATGCATGCTTAATCATCTTGTGTATGGTCCCCAAGAAATTCCCACCACCAATTCACCCATGCACCATCATTGTAGTCCCTTGTGCTCTTCCCACCCCCGCTTTGATCCAATTTCTTCCTCTCTTCCCCAAGAATGTCTCTGGTTTTCACCTTGTTATAATTACTGCTCCCCACCCCATCCCTTATTTGAGTCCCCCCACATTGCTCTTTTAAGTGAAACCATCGGTATATATTTTTTTTCTTTCTGGTTAATTTCACTGAGTATGATTCCTTCTAGCTCCATTCATGTTGCTGTGAATGGCATGGCTTTACCTTTTTTGTTGCTGAGTAATACTCCACTGTATATATATATCACATCCTCTTGATCCAGTCAGCTATTTGAGGGCATTTGGTTTGTTTCCATAATTTACCTATTGTGAATAGTACTGCAAAAAAAAAAAAAACATAGATGCTGCACTACTAGTTCACATCATGCACAAAAACCAATTCCTTCCATTTGTCAACATCCACTTCCAATTCTACACCCAGTTCAGTTAGCTAAATATGCCAAATATAACCCAAATCTTCCCCACCTCCACTGTTGATACCTTAACCCAAGCCACCATCCTCTCTGCCTGACTCACTATGGGAGTATCCTCGTGGGTTTCCTGCTTTCATTCTTGTTTTGCGCCAATCTGCTCCCCATGGACAGGCCAGAAGTGTGTTTTAAATATCAAATCATGCCTCCTTGTGGCCTGCCCATGGCTTTCCTTTACTCTTAGAATAGAGTCAAACTCCTGACCATGGTCACTCTTCTTCATTTACTGCCGCTAGTAATGCCGGGCTTCTTTCTAGTCTTTGGAAACAGCAAAGTCCTTCAGCTCTTTGCATTTACTATCCCTCTATCTTGAACACTGTCCCTTCAAACTCCTTGAGGTTTTGTTACAGGGCAGTGAGGAGGCACCCCAGAACCAACAAACCTGCCCACTCTAAATAGGTTCTGTCATCCGCCACATCAAGACAAAACATATAAGACCACTAATGGAAAGGAGCTTTAGTACAATTAGTGTGCAATACAGAAAAGACAAAGTATAGTTTCTAAATCAAGCACCCAAAGTTACCCATCCCCTGGTGGGTAAAAGTCTACCCAAAAGGAATTGGCCCAAAGCAAGGCCAGAAATGACCAGACACATCTGGGAGGAAAAGAGAAAAATCAAAATCAAGATAAACACTGCCATAGTGAACCTCCCCACAGGTCTATCACCCACATCTGTTTTGCCCAGTCCAGGGCCAAGAAGCAAGAGCTGCTTCTTTACATGTCTCTGCTCCATGAGCCTCCCTCAGGTCTCATTTCTGGCTCTTCGTCCAGAAGGAAGGAAGCAGGTCTTGTTACAGGGCAGTGAGGGGGCACTTCCTTCCTCCTCAGTCTCCTCTCCAGATTCCTCTCCTCCCTGCTCAGCTCCACCCTCCTTTGGGTGGGGCAAGGAAACTGGAACCTCCCTTTTTCCTGGGGACCATCCTGTTATAGTCTCAGCTCAAGTCACTGCATAGGCATGTCTGCAATCAGTTCTTCTAGTGTAGCCCCTACCCCAGTTCCCACCTATTATATGACCTGTTAAGTCCTGCACTGAAATATCAAATAATTTGGAATATTCATATGTATTTTCCTCTTCTGTCTGGGATACAAGTCTGATGAAAGCAGGGATCTGGTGGCTCTGGTACACTGTGTTAGCCCCAACACCTAAGCATCTGATATATGCAACAAATACTTAAATTTTGTAAAATAAAAAAAATTATTCTGCTTATTTTAAAAACTTTCTTATGTGGTTGTTCATTTTGTACAATGTTTGATCTCTCCCCTCAGGAGAGTTTTGATCCCTCTCCCTCCTCTTGCCTTGCTGGATGCCTCAGATCTATAGTATGCCTGCAAGTTTTATCTTTTTCCTGACCTTTTCTTCAGTTTTCCTATGTAAATAGTTTTTGAATGAGTGAATGTGAATGAGATTATGAGAAGTCCAGTCATAAAGAAATCTCTTAGGTCCTCCCTGGTGCTGTAACGGGTAAGGACGCAGCACTGCAAGTTAGCCACAGCCACTTCAGTGCGAGCGAGCTCTATCCTCTGCCCCGGGAGGTGACCCACACAGGGCAGCAGAGCTCTCTCGACCTGCCCGCTGCTCCCCTCAGCAGTGTAATTCAGTACATCGGCCTGTTCTATTTCCCACTCAGGCTCTGGTGAATCCTCTCACCCCCTAGAACTCTGGACAATACCCAATCTCGTGTATGCATAAATAAATAAAATAAATCTTAAAAGAATAAGTAAAAATTCCTGATACATATCACTGGAATTTATTTTAAAGAGATGGTGTTTAGCCATAGTGTTAGCAGCCAGTAACCATGTGTCAATTTGGAACTCCTGCAGCCCAAGAGATTGCAGTTCTACTCCTTCGGTTTTTGCTACTTATAAAGAGGCAAAAAACGGTCATTCCCTTTCTTAAAGTTTTAAATGCTCATTAAGGAATAATAAATATTTTTCAATTCGTTTGTTTCCTAGTAGCACTTCTTCTCATCTGTTTATGCCTTAGCTGATTTTCATTTTGTGCAAGCACATTCTTGCCACAGCTGCGAGGACATAGGCTGGAGGCTCTCAGCTTGCCTCTGATGTGCCATGAGAGAGGCGAGTGGAGTGGATGACGGCTGAGGCTGTTGTCTGCTCTTCTTTTGAAAAACTGAGCTTCTGCTCTGCTGTTTTTTCTCCTGGTTTACCACCTGTCCTATCTCCTTTCCTTGAAGACTTCACTGACATTTGGTATAGCTCAGAATTGCATCATGCATCTTTGAAAAAAAGTTTTGTTGTAAAATATAACATGCATACATTTATGCAGAAAGGTGCTTAAAACAAGTATAGTCTGTACACTTGTGAAAATAGTTACAAATCAACAGGCATGAGACCACCACGAAGGGGGAAAATATAGAACTTTGCCAGCATTCCAGAAACCTCCTGTGTGTCCTCATCAATTGCGCTTTGCCTTTCCTGTTATAAATAACCACTCTTTTGTGTGTGTGTGCATAGAAGAACTGGGGTATAGGCCGGAGGTGTGGGGGTGAGAGAATTCACCAGAGACAGAGCACAGGCAGATGTACTGAAATACACTGCTGAGGGGGGCAGAGGGAGAGAGAGAAGAGGTCTGGTGCGCCATGTGAGAAGATGATGGTGAGAGGATTCACCAGAGACTGAGGTAGGTCAGCTCCCTGGCCAGGGATCAAACTCATACTGAAACAGCTGCAACTAGCTTCATAGTGCAGCTCTTTAACCCATTGCACCACCAGGGAGGCCTCAGGGACTTTTAAAAAACTTTTCCTGGGCTCTCCCTGGTGACACAGCAGGTTAAGCACAGCACTACAAAGCTAAAGCCACTTCAGGCATGAGTTCAATTCCCAGCCAGAGAGGTGAACCACATGGCGCGGCAGACCTCTCCTGACCCGCCTGCTGCTCCCCTCAGCAGTGTACTTCCTCAGTTGGTCTGTTCTGCTCCCCACTCTGTCTCTGGTGAATCCTCTCATTGCCCCTGTACCTCTGGCCTGTACCCCAGTTCTGTATGCTTAAATAAATCTTTTAAAATAAAAAAAGAACTTTTCCTTCTGGAATTATGCTAAGTGAAGTGAGAAGGAAAAAGGTAAATACTGCGTGGTTTCACTTATAGGCAGAATATAGAAACTGAAAAAGGAGTCAAGAGAAAGACAAAATCTGCAAGCTGACCTAGATCTGAGGCATCCAGCAGGGGAGGGGGCACAGATATTGGAGCTAGTCCCATACCTGCCTGCATTTGTGCCCAAATACTCTGCCTCCTGTCCTTCTTACTATGGAAGATCTGTCATCACTCCTATAAAAGGCTAACCAACCCATTGTCCTGTGTTCAGGATATTATCCAAACTCACCTTTCAAGGGTTTCTGCTTCATTAATATTCCTCCATTCCTGGACTATTTCCAAATGAACACAAACAAGATCTCATGTCCTGGGCCTTCCCTGGTGGCACAGTGGGTTAAAGCACAGCGCAATGAAGCTCACCACAGCCGCTTCAGAACAAGTTTGATCCTCAGCCAGGGAGGTGACCCACATGGCACAGCAGACCTCTCCTGACCCGCCCGCTGCTCCCCTCAGCAGTGTACTTCGTCGATCTGCCTGTTTTGTTCCCCACTCTGTCTTTGGTGAAGCCTCTCACCACCCCTGCCCCTCTGTCCTGTACCCCAGTTCTGTATGCATAAATAAATCTTTTTTTTAAAAATCCTATGTCCCATCTTTCATTCTAAAAATATTCTTTGCTTTATTTCCCCCCACCAATGTTTTTCTTTTAAAAGGATTGTATTTATTTTTGTGTAAAAGAAGTGGGGTGTAGACAAGAGGTGTGAAGGGTGAGAGGGTTCACCAGAAACAGAGTGGGGAGCAGAACAGGAATATCTACTGAAATACACTGCTGAGAGGAGTAGCAGATGAAATGTTCTTGTTTCTTTGCTCTCTTGCATAGACCACATGCGCAAATGGCTGGTCTGTAGTCACTCTTTCATTCACTTTCTTCCCCGTTCTGTACTCAGTGTATTTCAGCTGAGACTCCATTTGACAACTTGCTGAAACAGGTGTTATCATTGTCCCAACAAAGGCACTGGTCACTTCTCAGGCTTCACGTTGGCACCTCACACAGTTGATCACTCCTTCCTTCTTGTACAACCTTCCCTTCTGGCTTCCATGACATCACTTCCTGTGGGTGTTGTCCTGCTCAGTCTCAGTTTTCTTTGTTCACCATCTTTTTCATCTAGTGTCCAGGTGTTGCAGCACTGCACAGCTCTGTTTTGATTCTCTCCTCTGCCTGCTTTCTCTCTCTAGGTGAGCTCATTCGGTACCAGTGTCAAATATACCAATATATTTACAGCTCCCAGATTTTTATCTCTAGCCCTGACTTCTCCTCTAAGCTCCAGGTTCACCTATCCCACTACGTAATTGGTATTTCATCAAGTGTATAACTGATAACAATCCCAAACCTTTTTTTAAATATTTATTTATTTATGCATACAGAACTGGGGTACAGGCCAGAGGTACAGGGGCGGTGAGAGAATTCACTGGAGATAGAATGGGGAGAAGAACAGGATGACTGTTGAAGTACACTGCTGAGGGGAGCAGTGGGCGGGTCAGGAGAGGTCTGTCTCACCATGTGGGTCACCTCTGGGGCGGGGATCGAACTCATGCTAAAGTGGCTTTAGCTTCTTATGCTGTGCTTTTACCCACTGCACCATCAGGGAGGGCCCCCAATGCCAAACTTTTTAATTAAGCTTATTTATTTGTTATATCATTGTTTACTTTTGGACAGTGTTTGACTCTCCCCTCAGGTGTAATCCCTGTACTTCTCCTATCACCACAGCAACTGTGATCCATCTTGCCATCCCGTATGTTTTTCCTTCCCCTGTTCTGATCCCTCTTCTTCCCTCCCCTGGATGCCTTAGGTATATGATCAGCCTGCAAATTTTGTCTTTTTTCTTATTCCATTGCTGGTTTCTCTATATTTATCTATATTCCACATATAGGTAAAACCATCCAATATTTAGCTTTCTCCTTCTGACTTATTTCACTGAGCATGATCCCTTCCAACTTCGTCCACATTGCAAATAACATGAGTTTATCTGTTTTGATTGCTGAGTACTGTTCCATTTTGTATCTATACCTAATATCTTCTTGATCAAGTCATCTGTTTTGAGGTATTGGGTTGCTTCCATATCTTGGCTCTTATAAATAGTACTGCAATAAATATATGTCTGCAGATGTCCTTTTGAATTAGTGTTTCTGTGTCCTTTCGGTAGATTCTTAGAAGTGGAGTCACTGAATCATATGGTAGACCCATTTTTAGTGTTTTTGAATTGGAGCTTTCCATAGTGGTTGGACCAGTTTGCATTTCCACCAGCAGGCTAAAGAAATGACAAGCCAGGAATTTGCAATGGGTCTTCCACATGAATGTCTAAGTGACCCAGGATTGGGGCAAGTCTAGAGGTAGAAAGAAAGACTGGATGAAGGGAGGTGGTTGGGAGGTGTGTCAGTCATCATCTAGAAGGTGTAGTAGGGAGGAATGAAGGGACCCATCCTGCCTCCAGGTGCAGAGAAAGTGCAGAGGGAAAGCACCTCAGCAGACAGGCCTCCAGGATAAGGGAAGAGCCAGGTCTCAGTTGAGGGCTTTCTGTTTGGGTGGTAGTATATTTATTAATTCCTGGAATTAGGGTTCTAGTGGGCATTGCTGAAAAGGATAGGAAGGAGGGAAACAATGGAAGATTGGGTGGCACAGTAGAAACTAAGAGCACTATAAAGTAAATGTTAGTCGAAAAGAGAAAAACAGATGTTTCCATCCAAGGCGATGACTCCTAGATAACAGTAATATGGAACCCATCGGTCCCTGGGCTGCCATGCAAACTAGACTTAGCAGCAGCTCCACTGGATTGTAACCTCCATGAGGTCTGTCAAGACTCTTCCCACTGGGTGCTCCCTAGTGACACCAGGAGTTAAAGCGCAGCACTATGAAACTATTGGCAGCCATTGCAGCACGAGTTTGATCCCCAGCTTCGATCCCTGGTCAGGGAGCTGACCCACATGGTGCAGCAGACCTCTCCTGTCTCACCTGCTGCTCCCTTCGGCAGTGAATTTCAATCAACCTGCCAGTTCAGCTCCCCACTCTGTCTCTGGTGAATCCTCTCACGTCCTCACACCTCTGGCCTACACCCCAGTTCTGCATAAACAAATAAATAAATAAATAAATATTTCTTTTAAAAAACAAAACAAAACAAAACAAAACAAAAAACTCCTCACCCTCAGCAACTCACACCCTGCCCAGTGTGTAGAAGGAGCTCAGAACATTTTTGCTGCATGGATGAATCAAAGAAGCGGGCAGGCACACAGTGAGCCACAAGAGAGATACAAGGGACATTTTATTCCTGTTATTTTGTGATAGTTTGACATATCTGCTTGCATATGTGAACTGTCCTTGTTGAGGGTTTTTTCATGGGTACTCATGAGACTTGTGAAACTCAACTTGTAGCTCAAGATGGTGAAAGCTATGGACCTAATGAAATGAACTGTAATCTCTCTGAGGCAAGGAATGGGTGAGGTCCATAAAAAAAGAGGTTCATATTTGTTCTTGGGAGAAAGCCGCTGGTGATGGTCACAGAACTGTTACCAACATCCCCTTTCAAGGGCAGACTTATTGCCTGAGTTGCGAGTGTTGTCAGCAAAGATCCTTCTTTAGCTGTTGGCTTCTTGAGGAAGGCATCAACTGTGGAGTCACCACATCCAAGGCCAGGCCCTGGCAGGGGTGGCCCACAGTCAGGGACTGACTGAAATAAGGGTATGAACAACTCTCTGGATCCAACACGGTAACTCTGTTGGGTCATTTTAGCACCAGAACCAAAGTCAGTTGAGGTTTTGAGGCAACTGCACTGCCGCTCTTATTGTGCAATCTGTGAATTGATGTGCAGGAATCTGCCTTTGCCATATCTCTCATGACTATGTGGGTCAGTGCCCAAAATCTTTGCCAACTCATGGCAAGATGGGACAGGGCAGATTTGACCCTGCTAGGAGATCCATGTCAAACTAGCCTTCTATTAGGACATTATATCTGAACACCTGCTATTGTCTGAGGTGAGCCTGGTCCCTCTTTTTAGCTTCCCACATTTCCAGCTCTGTTGTGGTACGAGCTAGCCCTGGGCCTGGGGAGGGTCAGCTGCAAGGGTCTCAGTCATCACAGTCTGAGCCAGTTGGGAACAGAGAACAAAGCTCCTCTTAGTTGGGAGCTGACACTTGAATATACTTGTCACCACCTGTATGATGGGACCATGCACCTTTTGAGGGGTGGCAGTCAACTGGGTCATGCCTGGTCTGGGTTCATTTACTCCCAGCCCAGACTCACTCCAGTTTGCCATGCTGGCTGGCTCTAGTGAGCTGGAGAACAGAGAAGGTGTGCCTTGGTCTGGTTGCTACAATCTCCTCTCAGGAGCCCAGTGACAGCTCCTATGCCACCAGAACTTTGCTGAGTTTTGCCTCTAGTGCAGCTGAGCTCGTGTCCCTGAGGGAGACTCCAGCAGCATAACCAGACAACTCTACTTCATGGGTGGCGGGCCAGGATTCTGTAAGAGTTTGGATTCTGCACATGTTCGGGCCCAGGGATGTGTGAGAATGTAATCCACCATGTGCGGGCCCCCTCAACTTGTGTGGTGGGTGAAACATGCTGACTTACTGGCCTCGGTGTCTGAATAAAAGACCAATGGCTAAAATGAAAACCAGAGGGTGAAACGGGAAAACCTTTTAACAGAAAAAGTTTATTTTAAGAAGACACAAACAGCTCGAGCTATAGAAAGGATACAGTTCAATCGCTGGTAGCAAGCCAGTAAAGAATGTTTTTTAAAAAATGATAAAAGAAAGACAAGAAAAATCCTTTGTAATACCATCCCACAGAGGGCTCCCTTCCATTCTGTGTTGAAATTTCTTAAAAGACTGGGATTAGGATCTCTCCTAGTTTTTGCTGCTTCTGGGAATTTTTATCTGAGGACACATTATCACTGCTGGGGCAATCACCTTATCTCTGCATTCCGGTTTAGGTTCTTGGTCTAGAAATTCCCATCGCCCTCATTTTTCTTGAGTGCCCTGTTAGCACTCAGAAAGCATCAACTGGTTAAGTGTTAAACTCTCCTGACTCTGCATAGTTTCACCAGCCAATCCTCAGTTCACTTTTGGCAAGTGTAGTCATTTTGCTGTCTTAGCGTCCAGAGCCCGAGCCTGGTTCCCTTCTTAATCCTAAAGAAGAGGCAGAAAGGAACTGCTTCATGGATGCTTTCTAACAAGGGAGTCTTAAAAGTCATTTATGTCTCTGAGTTCTACAAATTTGATTTCAGTAAGTGGGTATATCCCTGGGCTCGAAGGGCAGAAAGCAAGCTAGAGGTCTAAGAAGCAATTTACTTGGATAGCAAGAACTGAAGCTTCAGAGGCACACCTGCATGACCAAATCCATGTTGAATTCAAGTCCTAACTCTCTGTATGTTGGCCGGACCACAGTTACCACAGAAGAGTTTCTTCAGGTGCTTTCTGGGAGACCACAGCACACACCAGGAGAAAGAAATTTACAAAAGATGGGCAAAGAAACGACTGAGGAGGGCCACTTCTTCCTCTTGGCCAGCCCCATCAGTCCTGAAATCGGACCAGAGAACACTGGAGGGGGAGTACGCGTGATATGGAAGTGAACGGGGCCCCCAAGTCCAGGAGGAGAAACCACACACAGACACAGACACAGAAATTCTCACGTACTCAGATCCCACAATGTTTATGTGAACAAATGTGAACATGTGAATCTGTGCTTTGTCTGAGTAGCATGAGAGACACAGATGGAGAGAGATCTGAAGAAGCTTTAGGGAACACTTCAAGGGCTCTGTGACGTGCTGAATGCCTACAGGTCCTGATGCTAACTCATGGAGGCATCCCATAAAGTCCATCTTGGGGGTTGAGGGCCCAGGAAGCAGGGGGTTTAAGCATGGAAAATCTGTGGGTGCGGTCTGTTTTCTGGCTAGGGCTGCATCTAAAACAGTTTCAAACTGCATTAGAAAATGGGCACTGTAGGTTTTCAAAGCTGTCATTGGAATTGAAAAAGATGATGGTTTCCCTAGGAAATTGTACACTGTACTGGGATGTTGTGAGCTGGGCCACCAGACTTTCTGGAGACAGTCCTAGACTTGTGATGGCAGAAGGGGGCATGTTGGGACAGATAATCCAGGGCAGAGGTCCCCAGCCAGTTTGGGAGGGGGCAGTAATGATGGGACAAGAGAAATAAGAAAGTTCAGAAATCCATTCTTCCCTGCCAGTTTATCCCAAACTTGAGGAAGTAGAGGCACATTGGACAAGTAGGACAGATCCGGAGAAAAGAATGAGGGCTTCTACACCCAGGTCGTCAGTTGAAGGGGTGCGGGGAGAGGAAGGGAGGAAGAGTGAATGAGAGAGTCCGTGGAGGGCACCCAGGCGAAGAGTAGTAACTGATGGGTGTGGCCCCCTTTCACTCAGCTCCACGCAGGCTGGGCTGACAGTGCAGCTGCAGCCTGGGAAGCAGTAAGCCACACCCTCCGGTGTACAGCCTGGTTACCACAAGGAGTAGGTCACAGAAACCTCTCCCAGAAGATAGCTTGGATTAGAGGTCGACAAATTGTGACAAGAAAGACAAGTTCAGCCTATGGCTTCCTATGGCCCAAGAGCTAAGACTGTTTTTACATTTTTCAAAAGGTTGTAAAACAATCAACAACAAAGAAGACTATGCTGCAGTGACCATAAATGGCTCATGAAGCCTAAAGTAGTTAATCTCTGGTCCTTTACAGAAGTTTATCAACCCCTGGTTTAGTTAAGGGGGAAAATCCCATTAACCTCAGAGCCTTCCTTAAGATGGAAACCAGAGGAGGGTCAGGAGAAAACCAGGGAGCAGTAGAAACAACTGGTAATACTATCCATATGATTTGCACAACCCTCATAGGGTACTGCCTGCAACTTCACAGAGGAGTGAGGTATGCATGAACTATGGAAGGAAGCTCAAGAGTCGCTAAGAGAGAGTCACACTAAGGAGCATTAGGCAAAGAAAGTTCTGGAAAAGACTACATGCAGTGTTCAGTACTGATTAGAGAATTCAGTTATTGTTTAATAAAACAGAGATGGAGTTTGAGCCCAGGGTTTGACAACATATCAAGCTAAGTGAGGTTTCTAGAACACAACTGAGTATCTCATGAGCATTTAACAGGCTGAAATATCTCATAAAGTTTACAAAGATAAAGACAAAGTAGATTCTAGGAGAGTCAATATTGGTTTGTCCTACTTTAAATAAACACCAATTACAAAAGTTCACACTAAAAAATGTAGAGACACTAGAGGACATCAACAAGAGCATTCTTAGTTTTTCAAAAGAAGTCACTAGAAGATTCTCTTACCTAAGAAGCTCCTCTGCTAACAAATGGAATTTGATCTATAAAAGTCCACTTTTTTCCCCATTCAACTTCTAGGGAAAACATCCATTGTGCCATAGTAGGGAACATGACTTGAATCTGGAGGAGAATGGATGTTTAGAGAAATTCAGATTTGTCTTTGGATTTATGAACTAAAGAACTAGAGCATTTTTTCTTAAAGCATATAGAGTAGTTGGTTGAAATACCTGGGATATTCATGTCATCAAAATAGAAGCCACCTGTGGGTCTTCTATAAATGTAGTGCTTTAAAAGTTAAAACAGTGGGTCTAGAGGCTAGAGACCCTGGGATGGAAGCTAGGCCCTACTGCTTTGTGACCTTGTGGGGGCTATTTGACTTTTCTGGGCCTCAACTTCCTCATCTCTAAAATGAGGTTGGTCCCTTTCAGCTCTAACATTCCGTGACTACAGATAAATATAGAAATAATAAAAGCACACCAATCTAGAAATAAGAAATATCCCCCAAAGTTAGCTTTGGAGACAGTAGAAAAAAGTAGCAATGAAATATAATAAAAAGAATAAAATTTTAACTACTAGCCAGAGTAAATATATCTCATTTTAAAATTAATGAAAAGATTTGTAATTTACAATTGATCAGGAGAGGTAAGAACATACATATTAATATTTCTTCACCAGACAGAGAAAGGGGATGAGCTTGAGGTGACTTGTACAATGAGCATGATTCTGCTTTTGCATGCATGAGAGTTTATAAAATTGAACATTAAAAAAAGCTCAAGACCACATAAGGAATACATTTCTATGAAGCTTGGATTTTGGAAAGGCGGAGCGGGGCTAACTGGTTATTCCAGTTGAGATTTTGTTTGTGGATTTATTGACATCAAATTCCACTATTTAGGCAAAATCATAAAATTATACTTCTGCCAAAGCCCTCTTAGAGAAACAGCCACTGTGGTGAAAACAGATAATTGGTGGTTGGCAATGCCATACAAATAACTATAACACCTTTTCCTTTTTCTTATCTGTGAGTTTAAAAAAATAACCAAAACAGACCAGATGTGCTGGCTAAGTCAAATGAGGAGCTTTACAGGCTAAACAAAGTAGTTGATTCAATTGGACAATTTCTTAACACCTAAACAAATGTATGCCTGACCAAGGGAATGTGCATTGCTTGGCCAGAGACTGCTCCCTGTGATCACAGCAGAAACTACAGGGAAGTTTGGAATCAGTTGGAGAGTCATGGTCACTCAGGGACTTGAAGGAGCAACATCTCTGGAAAACTCTCTCTTTCTTATCTACTCTCTCTCTCATTTCTCCTCAAGGATGCTGCTAGAGGCACCAGGACCAACTAAGAACCACTGGCCTCCATTAGGGTTCGCTGAACACAAGTATAGATCCATTTCACACAAGCCCATCACTGATGCAAACTTCCTTTTTGCTACACTTATCTAAAGCTCCTCAAGTGTGTGTCTGTCACCATTTACTACTGCATCTTGTATTCTTTCACAGTTTATTTCATGTCATTGTTTAAATCATTGTGATTTTTTGCTTCCTTTTGACACAGGAAGTATCTCTGTCCCTCTCTATTGTCCTTTTCAGCCCCTAAAATCTTGGTCTTTAACAGCTGAAAGACTGGCAAAGGCTTTGGAGGGGCTGGGCATGCTAGTGTAGATCTGTCTTGTTTTCACACCGAGCAGAAGGGACAGCACATAATGTAGATCATGGGAGCGGGGGACAGAGGGTCTGTGTTCAGTAAAGCACACTCTATAAGTTGAATAAGCATCATCAAAGCCAGATGACTGCATTGATTGGACAGTTTCACCTTTCATAACCAGGACACATTTTCACAAACTCTTTAAGTCCATGTGTTTTTTACCAAAATGGTGAGTAGCATTAATTTTATTAGTGTACAAATATTAATGTGCAATATGCATTATGTAGGCCTTCTTAGCGGCTTTGAGTGACCACTTCCAAAGTCCCCTTGCTAGTAACCACATTGAACAGCACTGGTATCAGGGCAATTTAATCCACATCAGCAATTTACTCCAATCATTCCAGGAGGTTTAGGGATTTTCCATATTCTGGAGTCAGCTGTTAGGGAATTTGGCCTTTTTATGGTGAAAAATACACTTCTGCTACTAGATGATACCTAAGTTTCTTTAAGTAGAACTTCATTCTTTTGGAATGAGACATTCCTTCTGTTCAGATGCAAGCATTAAGCCTTCCAATCTCAAAGTAAAGGAACAGGTCCCTTTCCTGAGAGGGTACTCTTCTTAAAGAGTAGGAAAATAAAGTGGGAGGCACTCAGGAGAGTTGTTGCTTCAAAACCAGGTCTGGGGAGAACAGAACGGGTGGGGGGAGGGGGACACCAGTGACAGACCTCGACCTTGGCCATTGTTTTGCTCAAGGGATACCTCTGTGGGCACCCTACTGAAATGGGTGCTACCCCAATGCTTGGAGCAGGTTATTTAGAAATCAACTATATTTCCTGATAATAGGCATAAGAAATATTTATAGCAATGGAAAAAATGGGTGGTGATAAAACATTTGGTGCAACAACAGCTAGAGTAACCCACCCCAAGCCCCTCCTCATCAGAACCATACTTGTTCGTAGGAAGAGGATAAACTGATAATATTTTATAGAGTGCAAATCGCAGGGCCGGGACGAGGGTAAGGCACTTGCACAGCCCTGAGAGTTGGTGCCTTCTTAAATGTGGTGCCCCAGGTGACTCACCTCACTCTAGTCCTGGCCCTGGCAAATCATATTCAAGTGAAAGCTTACCATTGTGTTACAGGCTTAGCAACAATAGAGGCTGCACTGGTGGAACACAGTACTGACCACAAGCTTCCTTTTTAGGGAAGAGTTCATTTATGAGGAAGCGGCAGGTGAATGGACGGATCTTCCCAGGCTGACAGCTACTGTGGAGTCATGATCCGCTCCAGGTTGCACAGGGAGTGGAAAAGGAGGTCAGGTGAAACGTTTGTTGTAAGAACCTTGGAGAATCTCCTCTGTCTTTGCACATTCCAGGTAATGTCACCAGATCAATCAGTTGATGTGTGGCCATGAAGCTAACATGAGCTATTTTGCTGCCTGTGATCTTGCCTCTTTAAGGGTGAATTGTGGGCTGAGAGGTACAGTTCATGGGAGTTGGTAGTGAGGGATGAGTTGGGGCCAGGTGTGACGCCCAGGTTAGAGACTGAGGCAGACAAAGGAGAAGAGACACCAGCAAAGTTTCCTGTTATACTGAGAAAGACCTGCTTGATATCCTCAACACTGGAACCACAAATATGCAATGAATTTCCAGCAAGGCATTCCTAGCAACCAATTAACCTCCTCTCTTTGTGATGACTCTCTCTATTCCTGATTAGACTGAAGCCAGTCTAGCAGAGCTGCCTACTGCTAAAGCTTGAAATCAAGGGGGAAAAGGCATAAAATGATTGACATTGGAAGCTGACCTCTTGAACACCTTCTGTATTCCACTTTAAAAATTATCATCCTTATTATTCAGATTGGTAATAGGTTCTCTGAAAACCTTCCAGAGAGGGACTTTCAATCTCTCTTCTCCAGTCTCAACACAGTAAGGCCACAGAAGGGTGGGAAAGAGTTGGTATTATGCTAATCAAGGGTAGGAGAGAGGTTGAATGTTAAGGGGTACTAAAGATGGTCTGTGTTATGTTTCCTCCGTGATTGGTAGTGAATGTTTGATTGTTTGGGACTAGGTTGCAAGATATTGAAAGAATGTTTTCAGGCCTCAATGTTACCTTTGACCATACAATTTCTGCCCCTAAATCCCTTTGTGTTAGTGGGAACATCACTTGGCATACTAATGATATAGAAGGTGTAAAAATTCCAGGCATACAGGGTACTGCAGAGAAAAGCAAGACTCAAAGTCATTAAAGAATGTAAAAGTGTCTGGACATTCAGCTTTGGACTCTTGAGAAAACCACCAGAGGGAGCAAGGTGACAGGAGAGGTAAAACCCACTAGAAGTAGCAAAGGAGAAGTTTCCAGAAAAATCAATAGAAGTGAAGTCATATACTGCATGAGTCTCATCCTCAGCTTTAGAGTTCAGTTATCCATAATGATTCTCAAGGAGAAGTCAGTCCCTGGTGGTCTTTTACTTTTGTTAGGCAAGAGCACGAACATTCCTTCATTTCCCCATTGAGGAAAATGCTTCTTTCTTTTGGATTTCTAAGTCTTGGCAGATGAACTTGGCATTCATATATAAATGAAGACCAGGAATGAAACTACTTTATTTCAGACCACCCCCACCCCCTGAAACTTGGTCAGGACCTTTGAACCTTCAAAAGCTACTGGGCTTTCTCTAGCTGTTTATTATTTTCAGCATCCAGTGCAGTTTTTCAGCTGCTCCGTCTGGCGCATGGTGGGCAATTGAGCTGAGAGCTTGCTTCTCACCGGTGAGCAAGCAATCTATCAAGATCAAGTTTTGTCTGTCTCTGGGGCAGTTTCTGCATCTTCCAGGAGGTCAACCAAAGGAAGAAGGGGTAGGGGAATCTTCTTGGTGAAGCAAGCTACAAGTTCATTTGACTTTTCTGTTTCCCTCTGAGGAACAGTTGTTATTATCCCTCCATTACTGGTTAGCCAGTTTTCTTTGTTCAATGCTTTGTCTGTTGTTTTTTTTCTCCCAACCTCTCAGAAACCAGTGATATGAAAATCAAAAGAAGCAATCTTGCTCTGCTTAGAAAACTGAATTGACAAGAATAGTGCCTAAAGCTCTGGGGAGAGGGGTTTCACAATGATTGCTGTGGGGCTCTGTCAGCATCCCAGTCCTTACATTCTTCCCCAGCATAGTTAATTAAAAGTTGATCAAACAGCAGAACCTAAATGGCAAAAATAGCCCTTTTTTTGTGTGTGATGGGCCATAGCAATGTTTGGCCTTTGTGTAATGGGCCTTGCAAGGCTGGCTTTCAGATTCTGGGTCTACCCTTTGAATCTAAGTGTTGCAGACAGATTAAGACTTCCTTTAGACAAAACCAAATGAACCAGAAACCACAATCTGGACTGAATGGTAGTGGTCAAGTTGCACTTACATTCTCTTCCTTGAGTCTTTGATGATGCTGTTTCTTAAGCTAATTGCTTCCTGTAATGAATGCTGTATGCAAATAAAATGAGGGTTCTTAGAATGCAGCATGAGCTGGGCACAGATCATAGCTACTGTGACTCACAGACATTTGAAGGATATCAAGGCGTAAGTTGCAAGTTACCTTGAATAGATGTGAGCGAACAAATGGCTGCCTTGTTTGGTGGCTGAGTTTGGTTCATCCAAAGCAACCCAGTTCTGACCTTTTCTACCTTAAGGGTGCAGGGCAAGGGACTATATGCTTATTGAAACTCATCACCCTGATCTCCGTGTAGACAATCAAACCTAACAAGGCATGAAGTTGAGGAGCGAATCACCTTCATATTTTGCATACCGAAAGCTGTCCAATGTCATGCCGAAGTAAGTGCATACCTGACAACCCCTCAAGAAGGAGAACCACATTACAGTCCAAGAGGCATCAGTCTTTCTGTATCTCCACACAGGGACATCGAGGCCCTGCAGGGAAAGTGAGTGGTCAGTAATGGCGCCCTCGCACCCCTCCTAGGCTTGGCGGCCCTCAGTCTGCTCTCACACCCAGCCTCTCAGCCAAAGGAGTTGAAATGGATCAGCCTGATCACTGATTGAAAAGGTCGCACGTGTGCCCTCACATCAGAGAATTGCTTCTAAGTGCAGACCTGGGTGGCCGGGGGACAAGGGGCAGGAACCAGGAGAAAACTGGTAGTCAGTAATGGCAAGATTATTAAGTATGAAAACGTAAAATATCTGAAGATGGCTGAGGTGCCTGATGATTTTCATTCTACTTGAAGTGGCCTCTCTTCTGCTGCCCAGAGTGAGTTTAATGTGAAAGAAATGCAGCCTCCTGTGTTATTTCCATGGTTCCTTTAAAAAACCCTTTCTCTTTCCCATTCTCTACTCAACTTTAGTAAATAAACCCTGCTTGCTGAGCCCACGAAGGTTTAGGTGCTGGGATTATCGGTGGTTTCATAGTCTTTTGAAAATTGTGCAATAATTCTCCGAGCCAGTGGGTTAGTGGTCTTCAGCAGTTCGGCTGCTGAGGGGCGGGACCTTGGAGTTGTCTTGCTTCCCTTCTTCTGCAACAAGGCCTTGAAATCATCATTTCTGCCAGCATCTAAGTTGGCATTGCTGCCTGACCCTGAAGAGGTAGCTGACTCACTGATGGGAGAATCCGCTGTGCTCCTTATCGGTGAGTGGGAGCTTGGTCTGCCACTGCCAAAGGCCTCGCTGGGCTCCTTCCAGCCCAGCAGCTTTCTTTTGGACCTAAATGAGAGAAAGTTTACTTTGAGCAAACTTGTGGGGCAGATATCTACTATGGCTTCCATCCCTTCATGAAGGCCAGGTACGTGATCTGAGAACTTTCACATGGCAGCTTCTCAAGCGGTCATACTCGCCAGCTTTCTCTCACTAAGGCCTCAGCGTCCCTGGTTTGGCTCCCTGTACTTCCCCGTACCTACACACCTTTCAATGCCCCCAGCTGGAGTGAGTTGACCTGGGCCTGTGGGTTCAGTTCTGCCCAGGTTCTGGGAGCAAGGAAGAGTTACTGGAATCAAGGCTAGTAGCTCAGTGACTCTAATCACTATGGCCTGGGAGCTGATCCTGCTCTGAACTGGTGTTCCAGCTCCAATAACTGGGATCATTCCAGTTTTCTGGTCACTGAACCCCTATTTTGTGGCCCTGACCAATAATTGGGTCCCCATTTACCTATTTCCTAGTTTGACACTCTGTCTTACTTCCTGATAAGATTTTTGGCTACAAGGAATTCTGCAAAGGGTTAAATGTCTCTGACTGCAGACAGAACTGTGAGAGAACAGATGGAGCCACAATAGACCTCCCAGTTGCTAGGAGACGGAGGGGCCTCTCTCTCAAGCACCTGGTCCTCCCTTTCCACCCCTTCTCCATATCACCCAGAGACGTCAGTGAATTGGAGATGTGAGGCCCTGGACTACGCTCACATCTGTGGGTAACTGAACTTCATTTCCGGCTTCATTTCTAATGGCCACTTAGAGGTAGCAGGTTTTGTTTGGTATGGAAAGGAAAGACGCTTACAGTAGGAATTAGGGAAATTGGTCCAGACCTGTGTATCACGGTAAATAAATCTTCAGTTGTGCGTGAAGCCACAAACACATCATCATCATCTTCTGCAATCCATTCGGCTGTTTTATCACTGATTAAACTTTTTTCTTCAGTGCTGGGTTCCATAGAATTTCCTAGGCATAAGAACCAGAGGGAATTATTTTGACTAAGACAGGTAGGACAAAGCACATTCTTATGTGTATTTCATTTGATGTTCAGAGTGACTCTGGGAGGGCAGGGACTCTAAGTGTGTCCATTGTACAGAGGAACATGGTCTTCAGAGGCCAGTGGCCAGGGAGGGATGAGCGGTGATGATCGGCCTAGTCCAATTCTCTTGTGTTTACCCATTACAACACATCACCTGAGCATTCTCTTGTTTTCAGTGCATCATTATGAAAAATCAAGCTGAAAGCCACCTAAAGCAATGACTCAACCAGTACACGAGAGGGAACTATGGGAACTGAGGCAGCACATTGTAAAATCTCTTGTGGTTTTGATTCGTTTGCCATTTGTAATCACAAGGATTTAATTTACATTGAAAGTCTAAATCTGCTCAAGGAAAATCATAAGGCTTTGATGTATGGTGTTAAGTGTTCAAAAAAGGATAAACATGGATGAACCTTGAGGACATTATATTAAGTATCCTCTAAACTTGTGACTAAACCAGTCACAAGTGACAAATACCATATGATTCCACTTATAGGAAGTCCCTAGAGGAGTCAGATTCATAGATACAGAAAGTTGAATGATAGTTGCCAGGGTCTGGGGGTGGGTGATGGGGAGTCATTGTTTAATAGGTACAGACTTGGGATTTGCTAGATGAAGAGAGTTCTGAAGATGGATAGTGGTGATGGTTGAACAGTGTTGTGAATGTACTTAACACTACTGAACTGTACACTTACAAATGGTTAAAGTGTATTTGAGCACATTAAAACAAACAAACAAAAAAGACAGCCTAACACCCCCCCCCCAAACAAAATAAAAACAAAAAACAGGAAACACCATCTAGCCTATTATGAGTCTGGGAAGAGCCAACCTTCCAGCTCTGCCAGTGGAAAGTGCCATACTCGGAGGTGGAGAGAGAGTTCCCAGGGCACATGTGTCTTGACTAGGCAGATTGGTTCCGAAGGTGCTAGGGTGCCAGCACCTGGTTTGATTTCACTATCCCAGCTTGGGGATGGCCAGGGTAGATTGACCCAAGCTGGGCCTTGGAGATGTGTGTGAGATGTATTTAGAGTAAAACAAACCCTAAAGAAGTGCCACCCCCCCCCCCCACAATGACTTGGTCATCCTGGAGCATGATAATTACTGGGGGACATTTGCTTCTGTCTCTGGCACTCCATTTTCATATTCTTCTCTTATGTGACTGAAAGAAAAAGCCAACAAACAACTTACTAACCCACAGGGCTCACATCCCTTTCTCCATAAGTCTGCAGTGTTGAAGTTGTCGTCCTCGCGCCAGGGGATAGCAGTTTGTCACCAGTGGGGGGACACTTAGCATCTTCCTTCAAAGTGACAATGGGGCTGACAGGCAGCCTTGGCTCGACCACAAAGGCCTCCACTTGAGCTGGGGATGAGGAAAGAGGCAGGTACAGCACGCTGGGCTTTTTTGGCACAGGAGGTGGAATCTTGCCTTTTTTTTTCTCAGCTTCGTCCTGGCTCTGGAGATTAATTCTTTCAGGCAGGCCTCTCCCCTTGGGGCTCTCATCCTCCAAACCTCCCTGGGGAGGCTGCTGCATTCCTGCGAACAAAGCACTGGAGGAATTGGCAAAAGGTGTGAAGACAAGAGATGAGGATGCTGTTGACTCCCCGGGGCTTCTGCCCTCAGGTGTGCCGGGGGACTTTGGTTTCCGCACCACCGTGTAGATGTCTTGAGGGAGTGGCCTCATGTGTTGAACTGCGTTCTTGGGAGTCATAGCTAAGGGAGGCGAAGACAGTGGGTGCTCTTCAGGGACAGCTGGTGGCTTGTGGACCAAGCTTGAAGGACGCCGGGCCAGCAGGGGCTTCTCTGCTATGGGAGGTTTTGTCTTTCTCTCAGGCAGGGGGAAGACTTCTGCTCCAGGTTCCTCAGGGTAGTCAGGGCTCTCGATGTCATCTTCCTGTTCAGACTTGCTGACCGACCTCAGGCGCACAGAACGCAGGTCAGACTGAGTAACCATGGGCATGATTGGTTGGTTGGGGTTAGTTTTCTGGGCCAGTTTGGCCCCAAAATTTGTCTCTGAGTGATGCCGGCTGACCTTGGCTTTGCTTCGGATGGAGATGCTCATCCCAGACAGATCCAGGTTGGTTGAGGAGGTCAGTGGTATGTCAAATGATAGCCGCGACTTGGAGATTTTCTCCATTGGTGATGTTGGCGGTAGTGATGACTTCCTCTCTGGTACCACTGGACGCACGCGGACACTGCTGCTTAGCGGGAGCAAGTGGCCCAGGGTCAGGGACATGGAAACGGTGGGTGTTGGTGTCTCTGACTGGCTGGAGTAGCCACTGGAAGGTGACATCAGCCCAGTGGGCCTTCCCGGGGAGGATACTTCCCTGGCCTCTACCTCAATGGAGAGCTGGGAAGGGGTAGTGGCCCTGGAGGTGGAAGGGGAGGCAAGGGATTCTGAGCTGCCCTGAACTTGGGCACATTCAATGACTGTGGTGCCAGTGGCAGTGCTGGAGCTGGACAAGGATTGGTAGGTGTCACCAGACTTCCAGTCTGTGAGATACCAGTGGTGGGAGAACTGTGTAACTTCTGGATCTTTGAAGGTTGGCGCAGCTGGGTGACCCTGAGCATCTGGGTGGGGCGTGTGGTGTCCTTGGTGTTCCAAGGAGAGGCAGAGGCTTCTGGGCCTCTGGTCCTTGGCGAGAGCTGCCCCATCTTCTGGCAAGAGGGCTGGCTCATCTTTGACCAGTGAGACACTGCGTGCTGGTGGGCAAGGCTTCTTTTTGGCCTTCTTGAGTGAGATACTCTTGGACCTCTGCCTTCTGTGCCGGGCCTCCTGAGGGGCAGTGAGGGAGGCTATGTTGTCGGCACTGTTACTGCCCTCAGAGCTTGCGCTGGCATATGGCAGGGCACAGGCCTCACTGGCCTTCTGCTCCTCATCATAATCCACATCTGCAGTGCCCGAGTCTGTGGGCACAGACAATGACCGCTCCCGGAACCGGCCGGCCCCACCCGGGCCGGTCTCCAGCCGCGAGGCACCGCTGGTCAGAAGGCCTATCTTGGACGGGCGTTCCGATACTTGCCTTTGCAGAGGAGGTCGCTCACTGTGGCCAGTTAACCCGCTGCATCCTGCTGGGTTGTCACGAGTGACAAAGAGGGTCCCTGTCTCCTTTGGAAGCAGAGGTGGCAGCGTGTGCAAAGAGACCCAAGAATTCCCAGAGGAAGGATTTTTCCCGTGTTCGTTGGCTTGATGGCTCTGGCTGGTGGCACTTGGAGTCATGTAAGTAAAAGCGTCTCCCTTCCAGGAAGTGGAGAATGTCGATTCTGTGGGTCCATTGCAAGAAGCAGGGACGCTGTATACCATTGCCATGCTTTCCATGCCAGGAGGGTTTGTGCTGCTGCGTGCCTGCTGAAGCTCTTCCGAGTCACGACAAGGATTTCTCAGTGCTGGCGAAGTGAGATTTGGGAACCGAGCTTCCTGACCGACTGCAACTCTCCCATGAACACCTTCTGGAACTGAGCGACTAGGCCTGAGGTCTGAGGTGGCAGGGCAGGCCACGCTGCCTCCTGGGCTGTTGTTGTGACCTGGTGGAGGCAAACACAGAGCATTAGTGGTGCAGCCAGTAATCTTGCAGCAGCAATCTTGAGACAGGAACACCAAGTCTTTGCCAAGAAGCATTGGTGAAAATCCCTGTTTTCTTCCTTTCCATGTAGATGAGACTGCTGGGGAAGTTGGGTCCTTGCTCATCACTACAAAGTGAGTCACAGGGCACCCTTGAATTGTCCAGATGGCTGCCAAAGACTCCACTTTTTAGAGCTAATGTGGTATATGGAACTACCTTGGGGTTCTCCTACTACGCTTTCATCCCAGCCTCAGGACACCATCACAAACCTCAGCATTCACTTCTCCTGAGGTGAGGGAAATGGTTTACAAAAAGATAAAAGACAGCACTGTGTGACCATCAGCCCAGTAAGGGACCTGGAATAAGCCATAGGTGGAGAGCTCAGGGTCTGGTTGTGTTTGTGGCACCTGTCACTTTTAAACTTTGAGACATCAGAGATTCAGATAACCCACAGATGTGCAGGAATGGTCTAGCTGTTAAAAGTCCCCAGCGACTTTCTTAAACGAAAAGTTATTACCATCACATCATCTACTATTATTATCACTGCTTCCATTAATATAACTGCTGTAGTAATTTAAAGTAAGTCACCCTTTGTTGAACACCTACTACCAGGAACATGGTAGGAAAATTACATGCAATAACTAATCCTCACAACCCCAGCTGGCTGTCATTTCCCCCACTGTACAGATGAAGAAACTGAGGCTCCAGGAGGTTATAACTTATACAAGGTCTCACAGTTGGTAAACAGGGAGGCCCAGATTTACATCCACTTTTCTCTGTGCCCTTTGGATGGCATTCATTTAACAGCAATGATTCTGCGAAGATGGTGCCTTCTTTACTTCAATTTGATATCTAAAATTATATTCCATTTATACCAGGAAACAATAACAAATTTGTTAGCCTGGAGGACCTGGTTAATCAGTTGCTAATCTTGGCAAAAGGACATTGGTTATCCTCAATTACCACAGTTTTTTTTTTTTCAGGCTTTCCAAAGTCTCCCCCACCCCAACCCCCAAATTATTCCTGTTCTCCCATCATCACAATGCCACCAGGGTGGCAAGATTGGTGGCAGCGAGCAAGGGGAAGGGTCTGGGGGATCAGCTGTGGTTGGGGTCACCTGAGTCTCGCTGGGAAAAGTTAGAGAATCCAATAATGGTCCGCCTCCGCCTCAGGGTGGACTTGGGGTTCACGGCTGTCTCTGTGTTAAACAACGAGTGTCGCAAACTTGCATGTTTATCAAACTGCTGTCCTGTAGCCAAAAATAAAGACACTTGGGTGTATGCCGGTTCCTGTTTATAGTGCAGTGGAGACTGTCCTGAGGTGGAGGGAAGGGATGATGGCAGTAGCAATGAGCATGAATAGCATCCAGGCAGGTGGCCCCTCTTCCCCATCCCTCCCAACTTGGCTCCAGGACCCACAGCCGCAAGGCACACATGCTGGATCTCATATGCCATACCTAGGGCAACTGCGGGCCTCCAGTGGTGGAGAGCTGTGGTCTTCAACCCTGGCTACATGTAGAATAAACTGGATGATTTTAAAACTCCAATATTTGGACTCACCTCCGCCCCAGAACATTGCAATCTCTGGAATTATGGTCCCAGTATAAGCATTTCCACAAATTCCTCAGGTGATAATTTAGAGGATAGCCAGGG
This sequence comes from Condylura cristata, assembly GCF_000260355.1. Taxonomy (NCBI): domain Eukaryota; kingdom Metazoa; phylum Chordata; class Mammalia; order Eulipotyphla; family Talpidae; genus Condylura; species Condylura cristata. The sequence continues at coordinate 226,651 of NW_004567120.1, read as the reverse complement.
GTAAGAACCACTGGTGTAGGGAGACGGGTTGAGACAAGATGTTGCTTGATGGTAATTTTTTTTCTAAGAAAACCTTTGTATGAATCTGTGGGGACAGTGTTTCCATGAGGCTGCCCCATCCCCAGATCTCCACCACCCAGGGAGCAGCCTGAGAGTCTGTCCTCCAGCCATCTGGTCTCATTTCATCAAAATCCACCACTGCACAGTGACTGAGATTTATTTATCTTAAAGCTCCAGATTTTTCTTGGCTCCAGCAAAATTGTGGGGGCAGAGGTGGCATGAGGCAGTACAGTTAGGGTGAGCTATGTCTCTCATTCAGCAGTAAGATAGTCTCTCAACAACCCCCCCCACCACCACCACAGCCTTAGCGCCAATGCGTATGACCCCACTCAACCCCTACTCCAGAAAGTGACTCTATGGGTGAAAGTCAGGGCCAGCCTCATTGAGAGTAAGAGAGAAGTTTAGAAAGAGTGCCCACCTTCCCTTTGCAAGTCTCTCCTCTTAGCCCTCACTCCTCTTGGTACATCTCTCTAGCACACCTCTGGCTTCCTGAGGTGACACCAGTGGTGCCAGATGACCTGATATCTAGGGACCATCACCACAGGTGGCCAGAAATGCCTTCATTTTCACCAACTTTTCCCAGCACACCATTGGCCTGTGCTGGCTCCCAGGGTGACTCTGGTCCCTCAGGGCCAAGAGGTTTTTATTCCATTAGGTTATGACCCTATCTCCTTCTAAAACTTCTGCCACTTCTAGCCCATGAAACATGGAGCAGGAATTAAGAATGAAGGTGGTCTAGGGGCCACATGTCCCCAAAATCACAGCCAGCTGAGTTACATGCATTATTCACCCTACTTTCAAGGTTGCCACTAACCTGCTTTGGTCTTTTTCACCTTGGTCCCTTTCTGTCCCTTCCCTTCTTAAAACTGGTTCTCCAAGTGGGCAGGATCTGCCCCACTAGAAGATGGGTGTCTACTTAAAGTGCACAGAGCCCTCGGTAAGTGCTCTGGGTATGAGCCCCACCCCTACTATTTACCACTAGTCCCCTGCACCCACACTTTCCCTCTGGCTCCAAACCCAGATTGTGGAACAAGAAGTTTTGCTTTCCCAGACCAAACTGAACTCATAAACTTTGTTTCCACAGATGCTCCCAAGAGCACATGAGTTGATAAAATTTTAAAATTTCCTGTGAAGAAAATTTTGCTTGCTATCAAATAGTCTGCTAGTACAGTGCCTGTAGGGAGTGAAAGAACAGCCAGAACCCCCTCCTCTGTGTGTCTCTGTTCCCTGGTAAGAGCTGTGACCTTGACAGTGCAGGGCAAGTCAGCAGCAGAGAAAGTCTTGCTCCCTCCCTCGGCACCCAGTGCGTTTGGAGAGGATGGTCTGTAGTTGGCTTGGAGGGAAGCAGACAGAGGTGATGCTAAGCAACTCTACCAGAGATGTTGATGGGCACAATGTCAGAGTGCGTGGAGCAAGGCTGAAGCCATCGCTTCTCCTCTAGGATGGGAAGAGGGAAGGGGCTATTCCAGGCAGCTTGCTTGTCGACAGTGATGTGCAGGCTCAGGGAGGCCTCGGGGGCCCTCACCCCCTGGGTAGTAGTCTCATCTTCGCTCAGCTGCCGCTTTGTAGGCTGTTGGGAAAGAAGGTGATGGGAAGGGTGTGCTCCCAACTAGAGATGAGCTGTGCCCAAAGGCTGGCTGTGCCCGAAGGCTGGCTGTGCCCGAAGGCTGGCTGTCTAAGTAGGGTGATTTGAGGCTTCGCCAGGAGGCAGGAAAGCAGGAATAGACTGCCAGACCCAAAACCTGCTGTGCTGGGCCTTCTCGACAGGGCCTCGGTAGCTCTGCTGGTGAGCAGAGGTGAGCAGCAGCTTCCGGTGGGTAAAGTGAGCAGCTCCAGATCCCCTGTCCATGGGCGTGGGGCGAGCTGGCTCTGTATGCTGGCTCTCCCAGGTGGGGGAAGAGGCAACTCACCATCAACACAAACTCCAGGCGCCTGGCAGACTGGGGCCTTGGGCTGGGGGTGGGCTCAGGGGCCTCATCAGCAGAGCGGAAGGTCTGCCCCAGAAGTCTGGCCTCCGAGTACTGTTCCTCATATTCTTCTGAAAAATAGCACAGTGGATACACACTCTAGGGAGCCACGGCCAAACGCCAGGCTGACAAAGGACTGTGAAGCAGGGCCCTACTCTAGCTGCCAGGCCTGACTTGCATTGTTCCTTTAGGATATTTCCCGGGGTCTGGACCTCTGGATTCAGAAATGGAAAAATGCCTACTTTTCGGGACTAGGAGGGCGGAGGAGAACATTTTGAGTCAACAAATTCCAGCTGTGCTGCTTCTGGGACCAAGCCCTGGTCTCCATGGCCCCACCTGAAGTGCTCGACTCGGAGAAGAGGCTCGGGATGCAGATGCCTTTTGCTACTTTATTCTGCAAGGTCCTCTCCTTGAAGCCCTGCTGCTCTTCACGTCTTCTGCAGCCCTACCAGGGAAATGACCTGTGTGGAGCATGAAGAAATTTGCGTTGGGAAGTCCAATCTGGAGTGTTCTCTTGGGTGGCAAGAACTTTTCCTCGAGCCTTTGAGGACCCAGTTCTCTGCACCTTAGTCCCACTATGGATGGTGTCAGGTTCGGGGGGCTAAGGTGGAGGAGCAGGAAGGCGGAGGTGGTGGTACACGTGGTGGCACAGAGGAAGGAGAAGTTCGAGGGTGTCATCAGGGAGTAAGTTGGAGGCATAAGATTTGAATGAGTTTCATTTAAGTGATGAATTCGATGAGCAGATGAAGGAGTGAGAGTAGAGAGCCAACAGGCAGGGCTCTATGCCCATTTGAACAGACTTTAAGAATCATTACAGATTGGAGTTAGTAGGGGCCCCAAAGTCTCTCTGGTTTGATATCCCATCCTGTGCTTAGATGTCCTCCTCAGCAGCCCTTCCAGGTGATTTTCTAGCCTCTGCAGACACCTGCAGGGGAGGGGAGCAATCTTTCTCCTAAGGCAGCAGCTCATTCCATCTGAGGACAGTGAGGCTGTTGGGGATGGAGGGGAGGTGCTTTCTAATCTCGAGGTGAAATATGCTTTCCTCTAGGCTTCCACCACTGGTCCTAATTCTGCCCATGTGACAACAAAGAGCAACTTGGCCCTGCTCTCTCTCTCCCCCCCCCCACCACCCATGTGCTAGCTCCTCTCCTATCTTAACACAAAGCTCATGATGGCCTTGGCAGGAAGTATGAGTTATGGGTGACCATATGCAATTTTCTATTCTCCTGAAGTGTTCACCTTTGTTGGTGAGGATAAGTGAAAGCTGATAAGGACTTCTTTTCACATTTTACATTCACTCAACAAATGCCTACTGAGCACACCTCTTGGGAACCCTACCTGGTGTCAGGTGCTTCTGGAAACCCAAGGGTAGGAAGAAGTAGGATTCTTGATGTTGAGAAGATCAGTCTGGTTAAGTAGACACAATGTATCCTCAAGACCAGCGGTTGAGTAAAGGGATGTGCAGTGAAAGGGAAAGCAGAGCAAAATTTGTCCTGTGTAAATGGATGAGCAGTGAAAGGGAAAGCAGAGCAGAACTTGTCCTGAGTAAATGGATGAGCAGTGAAAGGGAAAGCAGTGCAGAACTTGTCCTCCTGAAATCGATGGTACAAGGCACTTTGGACGAGTGATTGCAGAGGCAACCGTGCTAATGCAGAACTACTGTTAAAGGTATTTTTACATGAGGCAAGAACAGAACTTTGAAGAAAGTGTAAGGATCGGAGTGGGGAAGAGGGAAGAAGAGTTTCTAGGAAATATAGGCCTGGATGGAATAGCAAGGGCCTGGACAGGATAAAGAACATGTGACTGGCACTGAGGTTTTATTTGTACTAATTTACTGAGCTATAACTTACCCACAGTAAAGTGCACAGTTCAGTGAATTCTGATATGAGTGCCTCTTATAACCTCTACCCAGATGTCCACAGTACCCTGCTGGCTTCTGTCATAGCACTAGGTTTTAACCCTTTGGCCACATACATGGGGTACATCCCTCCAATCAATGTGTACTTTTTTCATATTGTAAGGTCTTAATAGGTACCACATTTAATGTAATATATATATATGTAACTTTAATACTGTGTTCCAAAAAGCATGTGCTGGGAGTTGACTGTTGCATCTTGTCAGGGTCTTCCCATCTGCAAGACATTCTTGCAAAGTGTTTTACATACATCTATGTTTAATTCTCATGCCATGAGGAGAATTGGAACCCCCGTTTTAAAGATGACTGATTAATCTGAAGTTCAGAGAGGTCAGGTGATCCGCATAATGGCACACAGCTAGTTAGGTACGATTTGAATTAGATTTTAATTCAGTCTGATCTTAGAGTTTGGATATTCTCACTCTGCCTGGTGCATGTAGGCTACCTGCCCGGGCACTATGACTGGGCTGTTGTCCTGGTTGTCTGGAGTTAGCTTTGCATACCATGTGCTCATCAGTACACTCCAAAGATGCTGGCTGGGGAGCTGAGGATGAGGTGAGCTCTGGGTGCCCCACTGGGCTTACATGGTGAGGCAGTAACTACGCGGGTGTCATGTGAACAAGGTTACTGAAGAGCGGGGTGAGTGAAGGCCAGAAGATCCCTTTGTCTTCAGGGATCCCAAGGCATGGGTGATGTGGCAAGAGAAGGTGTGGGGATATGTGGGCTCACGTTGTGGGAATCTTGCATCCACTTCTTTCTGTGAATGGCCTGCCTCAGCCTCTGGCCTTTTTCACCCTGGACTACTGAACTGGAAAGGTGTTGGGGGGCGGGGAGTTGTGGGGGTTGGAAGTGGGCAAAGTCATAAAAATACAGCCTAGGTAAAAGAAACGGTGGGAGATGTGTGATTTGTTGGTTGACTGGGTTTGAAACCATTCTCTTTTTCTATCGCTGGCCCCTGCCTGTGGTCTTTTTTTTATGCCTCCCTCCAGCTGCTGCACAGCTCGCCTGTGGGCTCCGGCCGCAGCCCCCCTCCCTCTCAGTACCTTGCAACTGGCTCTGGAGATTGAGCTGCGCTTCGCGAAGCAGCTCCTCTACACTCGGGGGCCTGCCCGGGGAGAGGAACACGTTCACTGGCTGTCGCCATGACGACCTCGAGTGGGCAGTCGCTGTCGCATTTTCCCGACCCGAGTTAGCTGCAGCTAGGGAAGGAGAGAGTCAGTGAGAGGCGCAGTAGAGAGGAGGGGGGAGCGGCGCGTGACGGCCAATGGGCGCCCGCGGTTCTCGAAGACCCGCCTCTGCCGGGGGCGGGGTAAGGCTGCGCTTAAAAGCCGGGGGGCTCCAGCGCCGCAAGATTTTTCCTCGACAGATCCCGCCACGGTGTGCTACTTTCCGCTCTGCCCGCCGTCACCCGCGCCTGCCTGCCCCAACGATCGCCGCGCCTCCCGCGTCCTGCGCCAGGCGCCACCTGCCTGCCACCGCCTCTGATCCCTGGGACGAGGTAACGCGCTGGGTGCCGAGCCGCGGGTTCCGCGGTGCCCCCCCCCCCCCCGCGGGTCGGCCTCCTGCTAAGAACCCCCCCCCCCCGCGCTCCTCCTACCCCTCCAACCCTACCCTTTGACCCCAGGTCCCCGAGTCAATCCAGATGTCCGAGCCGGCGGGAAATCTCAATAGCCTCCGCATGGCGAATGTCGCTTTGAGAGAAGAATTAAATGCCCTTCGCGGGGAGAATGCCAATTTGGGCCTGCAGCTCGGAAGAGCCTTGGCCGAGGTGAATTCCCTGCGGGGCAATGTCTCAAGCTACATCCGCTGGCCAGTGCCGGTGGTGCCTGTGCTGACCGAGGAGAACCTCGAGTTCCCGCTCAGCCAGATCGACGCCGCTCCGGAGGGAGAGGTGCCCCTCACGTGCTGGCCTCCCCCGCGCCCAGAGCCCGAGCGCGCCTCGGACGAACTGCGGATGAGCGTGATCCAGGACTGTGGCACCTCGGCCGGGCCCCTCCACCCGCCCCCGCTGTCCCTCCCGCCCACGTCGACACTGCCCCCGCCCGCGTCGACACTGCCCCCACCCTCAGTAAAGGATCTGCCCTCAGCGCCGCCCCTTCTGCCGCCGCTCCAGCGGCCTGAGATCGAACCCTTTGCGGGCGACCCCGTGTACCTGGCTGAATTCCTGATGCGGCTGGAGACTTTCATAGCCGACCACGAGGATCATTTCCCCGGGGGCGCTGAGCGGGTGACCTTTCTGATCTCCTTTTTCGCGGGTAGAGCCAAGGACTGGGCCACCGCGGTCACCCAGGAAGGAAGCCCGCTGCACGCCAACTTCCCACGCTTCCTAGATGAGACCCGTAAGGAATTCTGTGGCCCCATTCCTCCAAGTGTGGCGAAAACGGCCATCCGCAAGCTCAAGCAGGGAAACTGTACCCTCGGCAGCTATGCCGACGCTTTTCAGTTTCTGGCCCAATTCTTGTCTTGGGATGACTGCCGCCTTCAAAACCAGTTCCTCAAAGGCCTGTCAGAATTCTTCCGCAAGGAACTTTTATGGTCAACTGAGATGGCCGATCTTGATGAGCTGATTCTCGAGTGTGTAGAGATAGAGAGAAAAGTGCGAGTCCCCAAGCCAATGCCGCTCCCCGGGGTTCGCAATATCTTCTTCCCTTTTGCTGAGGACCCTAATGAAGAGGTCAGCAAAGAACTAGAGTACTACAGTGAGGAGGAAGATGAAGAGGTGCATCGGCACAGGCTTTCCCAGAAGGACCAGCAGAGACGAGTGAGAGCAATTCAGCAAGAGATGAGGGAAAAGGAGGAGGAGGAGAGAAGAAAGGAGGAAGAGATGAGGAAGGAGAAGGGGGAGATGAAACAGAAAGAGGAGGAGGAGGAGGAGAAAGGCTTGGAGGAGGAGGCAGCCCGGGAGGAAGATGATGAAGATGAAGAGGTAGATGTGGAGACAGTTAACAGTGAAGATGAAGATGAGAATAAGATTAAGGGGGGAAATGTCAGTGAACTTGGGATCCAGGAGCCAGAGCAGGAGGCAGAGCAGGAGCCAGAACCGGAGGAAGAGTCGGAGGATGAGACCCAAGATGATGACTTGGAGCTAATGGAGATGCCTCCGACCTTTGCCAACGCTTCATCCCAGACCACTGGCTACTACCATGAAAATTTCCTGGAAGCTTCGCCTCCCATAGTACAGCCTAGCAGACGGAGGAACCAGAATCGAGTCCCGCTTCTGGAGGGCCTTCCAGGTACCAATTCACCATTCTACAGTTCACCACCACTGATTCGCCGTGCAGGTCGCTTGGGGCAACGCCAAATCCGAAGACGGCCCCCGGTGCTATTCCGCCTCACTCCGAGACAAGGGGGCCACCGGGCTGCTCGGGGCCGCATTCGAGTGTGAGTGCTGGGGCGAGGTGGCCACCTGAAACACACCCTTCTGCTGTTTCCCCTGCCCCTGCTTCTTGCTGCCATACCTGCCCCATTTGCTGACCAGGACCTAAGGATCTCCCAGACCTGTGGACCCTGAAGAAGACCTGTGGAACTCCAGATCATCTTGCAGCCGCGACCAGGAAGTGACATGTGCCTGACCAAGGAAAGGAGGGATGGGCACTAGCTGTCCCCTTGGCGTGCACCCTGCAGTCCAGCCACAGGCTAGAGAGCAAGTTTCCAGGCCTGTTCTTGTACATGAATTGCTCACCCCATTGTAGTTCCCCTCTAGTTGTTCCTGACCCCCACCTCTCCTGAGTTTATTCACCCTGTGTTCTGTGGTTTAATCCTCTGTCTGGCTTGCCAGGACTTCATACAATGCCTCACTGATCTTCCCCAGTGAGCAAAAGACAGGCTACACAGAACTTCTCAAGCCACTGAGGCCATTTACTACATATAACTGATGAAGAGCAGGACTGGTGTCAAGAAATGTGCCTGGAAGCCTCCACTTGCTTCCAGTCACACCCTGAAGAGGACTGTACTTTTAAGCCCAGCGAGAGTATGCAAAGCCGCATGTCAAGTGGACAACTGGCTGGGATTTGTACCCGACCGACTGTGCCAGCTGGTTCCACCTGCCCCTAGACTACCAATCTGGGACCCTCCCCCAGTCCTACCACACTTCCACCAGGGCCTTCCCAGTGGACAGAACCCAATGTTACAGACTCTGCACCTTTTAAAAATGCTGCCTAACACAAAGTTGGGTGGGGAGGAGGAAGAGGAATAAGCAGCAGCAACTCAGTTTGGCCATGCAAAGAGGGACACTTTCCTGGGGGATGGTGGTCTCCCCACAGCCAGGCCTTGCATGGTAGCCCCCAGCCAGAGGTCTTTGCAGGAGATTTGCCATCTTTGGGATTCCAGAGGAGGCTGCATTGGCCTTTCCCAGATCACCAAAGAGAGATCCAGCCTAAGACCTGTCCTTTAACTTCAACATGAAAGATTCTTTAGTTCTGAGAAGAGAGGGAGGAAGAGGAAGGTTCTCTCCAGAGACTACGCACAGCAGCTTTGTGACCTGTGTGTTCTCATGCCTCTCACATAGGGGTGGGGGCAAGCTGGGACTTGGCACTGGGCTTTGATTCGATGCTGAGGCTTGAGAGGGCGACTGTCTCCTAGTAACCCCTGGGCCCTCTGTTACAAACCTTGGTGTTCTTCTAGACATCTGTTGCTTGTTTGCCTTGGGTCCCCAAAGCACTGCTTTTATAGTGAAAACTACATACTGTGTCACTCTGGCCACAGTATGCCAGCCAGGTCCATTGCTGTCCCGAACTGCCCTTGACATTGTCTCCTGGATGGTGCCTGGCAGCTGGGTAAGTGCAGCCAAAATGTCTGTGGCCAGAGGGATGAAAACAGCAAACCAAGCCTCTGTGACTCGCTGAGTGGCATACCACCTCAGGCCAGCCTCAGGAGTCTCACCCTGGAGGCAAGAAGAAGGAACTGGAGGAAGAGGAAGCAAGAGAAACCCACTCCTTTTTTGGCTTCTGGTGAGGTCTTTATTCACCTGTGGGAGGTAAGGAGCCCCCTTTTCTAGCTCTCATTTCTCAGTCTGGGGATCAGTGGAGTCAGGTTCCTATAACCTGTTGCTACCCAAGACTCCGACCCCCACCACCCAGACAAAAGAAATACAGAATTATTATAGATACTTCGGAAAATAGAGAAAACTACAAGGACAAGAAAACCTGAAATATTCAGAATCCCACATCAAAGAGGCAAGCATTATTAACAACTGGCTGCCTTTCTTTCTAGGGTGTTCTTGCTGCCTCTTTTCAAAGCTAAGTTCATCCTGCAAATTCCTGGTTAGCAGGATTTAAAATGGCTGACACCTATTCAGTCACGCCTAATGAATCCTTTATGTGAGCAGTCCCCTAATTTATTGGCCATTTAAATTGCCTGGTTTTTCCCCAGACCCACCAAGTGCTGGAGGAAACAACCCTGTAAAGATAACTTTGTCTGTTTTTCAGCTATTTCCTCAGGAGACGGTTCTGGAAGGGGAGCCACAATATTTCCAGCCGTGGATGACACTCTGGCTCTGCTGTCTACATCCCTGCTGGAGAGGTATAAAGGACAGGTGCTTTGCACTCCCCCTCCCAGGGACCCCTCAGCACAGGCCCTGCCTGTTCCCATGGTGCTTCTCATTCTGAGCCCTCAGTAGCCTCAGCTGGGGAAAGAGCGAATAATCAGTGAACTGGTTTCTGGCCTCAGGTGGCAAGGGGCCTTGAACTTCCCTTTGACCCTCTTCCCCGCCTTTCCCAGATCTTCAATATTTGTTGTTATATAGCACCGATAAGAGCTGTAAGAGGAACTATGGAACTATGGGCTTTGGGTGCTTTCTTGGGTTGAAAGGGGACGGGGGGGGGGGGATGCATGCAGGGGTCTGAAGGCAGCCCAAGGATTCCCAGAGACTCAGAAGGAGTTCCGTTCGGAATAAATGTGTTATTGTTACTGTGTTATTGTCACATTACTGTGTTGTGAAGATACGGAATTATTCATTATGCTAAAGCTTCCTCAATAAAAATCCAAAGGGTGTGTACAGACTTGTGTCTCAGTGTGCTCAGTGGGTTATTGAGCAAACAGAGAGAGGGGTATCCAGTAGGCACCGGGCACTTCCCAGGCACCTTGCCTGACTGAGCTCTAGTCTGAAGCTTTATAGCTCATGCCCAGCAGAACTTAAGGGACCTACCCAGAATCCTCTGCAGTGGTGGGTAGCAGAAGTTGTGAGGAGGGCAGTAGAGAGATCAGGCATTAGTATTCCGCTTGGACATAAAAATACAAGTGGCGGGGCCCTGTCATCATTTAACAGTCTTGCCCCATGGGAACAACCTCCCCCTCCGACCCCCCCTCCCACTTCAATGAGGTTTTGAAGGGAGGGCTCTTCTACTTTTTGGCACTAGGTGGTGCTGTGGTATACCAGAGAGCTAGCTGGTGCTGAGTAAACACAGATCCCACAGGCAGTCCATGTGGAGAACCCTCCCAGCAAGACTTTATTGGTCCCCATGACTGCAAAGGTCAGAAAAAAACTGAATCCTATTCTGGGATTTGCTGAACTTTACCAGTAATAAATTGGTATTTTTGTTCCCCTGGGATGGTGGGTGGGAAAAGTTTATTGAACTCCTCCTAGGTCTAAGTCCCACGCTGGGCACGGCACATTCATTTTCTTATTAACCCTACCCTGTCTGACAAAAACAGACATTAGAAGTCACTGACCCAAAGTTGACAATTGGTCCGAGGCATTCACAGCCCTGCAGCTACCCATTAGCCCAGAGGCACTTCATCTCTCTGCCTCCCAGCCACTCGTCTTCCAGTTTGTCCTGTCCGGCCAGTTCTCTTTCCACCTTACTGGAATCCAGGGAGAAAGCCAGCCCAGTTTCAGAGGCACATTGCATTGCTCCTAAGAGGAAGGAAGGGAGGGAGAGCAGGAGGGAGGAACCCAGCTCGTTTCTGACCCGCATCTGGCACTTATGCCAACATCATCTCATTTCATTCCGATGACAACTCAGGGAGGTAAGTGTCTCCTGTAGCTGAGGGACCTGAATCTCAGAGATTCAGAGGTCCATGGGGGCACTTGAGGTTCTGTGACACCCCAGCTAGTATTCTCACAACTCTAAGACACCTTGCTCTTTGCAGCAAAATTCTCTCCCCCACGCAGCCTCAGCCTGACTGGGTTGTGGGTCTTTGCCCTTCTGGGATGTGGGGCCGACGGCTATATTCATGAGCATTGGTATCCCTGCTCTGTTTCAGGAAGTCACATAAAGTTTTCAGCACCCTTGGATTTCTCATGCCATCATAGGTAGGCACAGGTAGGGGCTGATCACTGCTGACCCAGGCCCTGCTCACGACTGGGCACTCAGTGGGATCTCAGCCTTAGCTTGCTATATGAATGGCTCGAGTGAGTAAGTGGGCCCCTGGATGGAGATAGAAAGGTGGCCTGCAGGGGCACTAGCAGATAGTACGGAGCTCAGAGGACTACACGGTGTTCTCCAAAATGGAATCAGGAGCCCCCTGAATCTCCTTGGCCTAGAAGGATGTGCTGAAATTATCTTTACTCAGGGCACATTTGAGATCTTGCCATCAGATTCAGAAAACTAGCTGCAGAAGCTTGAGGGGGAAGACATGGCTTAGAAGAAATTTGTGGAAAACAAATGAGAACTTGAGTGGATGGGGGCTGAGATGAATCAGCATCTGCATAGCTGTGAGAAATGCTGGGCCTCCCAGGGTTTCCTGGACTTCACGCGGAGTCCTGGCTGCCCAGTGGGAAGGTGACCAATGTTGTACCTCACAAAGGCCATTTTGTATGCCAGGATTAAGGATAAGATGGAAGAGGGAAAGAGTGGTGGTGGGGTGGCAGTAGAAGGATGCCAAAGATGGCGAGGGCCCAAAACCCCTGTTTCCAGGGATGGAGGAAAGCAGAGAAAAATCTGTGAAGGAGGCTCCACTGTTACTCTCATTCATTCTGTAAGAGATGAAAGTGACAGCTTGAGGTCACTTGTTCCATTTGCAGAGTTTGACTGTGAGCCCAGCAATTTGACATCCAGAACTCCTAACCTCTTCCTCCACCAGCACCTACACTAATGGATTCAGAGTCTCCAGACGTTTCGTTTCCATTTCTAAAAAGCTCACAAAGTAGTTCTAGTGTCCAGTCCACCCCTGTGCAGAAAAGAGCCTTGAGGACTAACTATGCCAAGTGGTTTCAATAAGCAGCCTTGTCCGAGCCTTCCATAGCGCCCCCTGAGCAGGAACCAGCCTAGAGATTCCATTCTAGCATGTAGCACATGACCAAGTGATAGCTGAGCAGCAGTCCTGCAGCATGTGTGACGGTCAGCTCTCTCGGACACCTGCTAGACTGTAGCTCCCTGACAAGGGTATGCAGAAGTCTGGCCCCAAGAAATCAGGGCCATGAAAACCCAGGCCTTTACCTTTCACATCAGAACGGCTTAGAGGGCCTTGCCCTCTGTGGGGGGAGGGATGTGAGGAGGATTAGGAATCAACAAGAGGAGCAATCTCCCCCTCCTCCCCTTCCCCGGGGTAGTCTCCACCTCTAGCCAGCAGTTCCTGCATCCTGCACAAACCAGGGAAAGCTCGCAGGCCATTTCTCCCCAGGGACCCAAAAGACACAGAAACAGAAAACCCTGGGTTCTTGGTTGCCCTGGTAACAGCAGGACCTACTTGGGAGAAAGCAGTCTCTGAAAGGCTTAGTAGGGCGGGTACTTCCTTTGTGGCAGGGCGGGTTCTGACCTGCCCCCTGCATCCCTTCTCCCCTTCTAGAGTGTGTCTGGAGAGGAGGGGGGCCCTCACCTCAGCAGCTCCTCTGGGAGAGGAGTGCCAGATAGGGTTCTGTGCTTTTCATGCTGCTCTTGCTATGGGCTATGAGAAAGAGGCTAAAAGGGAAGGTATTAACACGTGAGCTCATGGCAATGGCACTCTGGCCTGAGGAAGCCTCGCCTCCTAGGACACATGCACAACCAAACCCGAGGAGGCAAGTGCTCCAACATTTGTCTGAGCTCTTCCTCACCATTCACCGTGGAGATGAGCTGGAGCGTGTTCAGAGGTTCCAGACTTCCACACCACCTCCACCCCCAGCTTAGCTCTTTTTTGTCTTTTTCCTGGATGACTGAAGCAGCCTCCCAGCTCCTCCCCCTTCTAACCAATCCACTTTCTGCATACTTGGGGGAGGACTGTAATGTTCTTTGAACACATGTATCCTAGCCCTGTTGCTCAATAGCTCTCTGTGTTAGCAGGACTGTGGACCTGATTCTGGCATTGGCTATCTCTATCTCTCTACCTCTGTCACTATCCCACTCGTGTTGTCTCCTCTGCTCATGCCATCCTAACTTCCTTTTTGATTCAGGCCAAATCCCAGGTACGTTGAAATCCTTCTTCCTTATGAAAGTGGGGCCCTTTGCATCCACCCAAACCCTGGAGTAAGCTGGGGTTGATGACCAAACCCGAGGCAAGATGGCCAAAGCTGGCACAGAGCGGGTTGCTTGGGTTAAAAGAAAGAAAAGCAGCAGTTTTAGAGACTTGTGGTCAGGCGTAACCTGTTCAAATATAGCAGTGCTTGCTTGCCCACTTCTGTTACGGGGCCACCCTAGAGCAAGATGGCTCAGGGAAGGTTGAACATACTATTGGGTTTTGGTCTTGAATCTCGAGAGGTTTTGAAAATGGACCAATCAGGTTTGCACCAGCACCAGTCCAGCCTTAGAAACAGTTCTGGTTGGAAAAGGGCCAATCAAGTCTGAAAGGCAGGGAACCTGAAGGGGCTGTAAGCAGGGGCACTTCACAGAGTCTCATCCAGTCTCTCTCCTAGGGATATTTTGATGAGACCTCTAAAACTTCTGAGACCCTCTGAAATCCTCCATAAATCTCTGCAGAACTCCAAATTGATCAGTGCCACTGTCCTATACCTGACAGCTAAAGAACTATCTGCTGCTGGCCTATGCCTGGTATCCCTGAGGAGCCGTGACACTGGTGCCTGGTGCGCTGGTACTGCCTCTGAGAGCTGTCTGGTCTGGCGCCTGGCATTGCCAAACCAGCCTTCAGATTGCTGCTGTGCTGTTGAGGAACTACCTCAGAGAGCCATCTATGACTACCTTGAGTTGCCACCAAGAGCTGGGTCTCAGTCCACCACATACCAGTGTGTCATCAGCTCCAGGCTCTCAACAGAGGACAACACCATCTTGTCTGAGCAGATTTTGGTTTGTCCTGCTGGACACTGTGGACACTCTCTGGGGTAGGACCGTTGGCCATTTGTGGCTTTAGAAACTCTATCCCTGTTTCAACCACCCCTTTGTAAATAAGCCTGTTGTTGTACCCTGAGCTTGAGTCATATCTTGCAACTGTGAACACATGGGTGAGAACCCACAAACTGGGCTATTTACTCTGCCACATACGGTTTCACTTATATCAGAAGCCCTTTCATGTCTCTGGACCTTTGCATAACCTACATCACTCTGCCCTAAAATCTCACAAGCCCTGCTGACCCTACTCCAACTGGCACTCTCCTCAAGCAAATGCCACTTCCCTTAACAAACTGCCTTCGTGCCCCAGACAAGCCCGTGCCCATCTGAGTGCCCACCCTCACCCCTGCTCCTGACCTCACTGCCCCATGAGATGCAAAGTCCAAGTCATGAATCTGAGCCTTCGAACAGAGGCTGGCTCATGACTCCAAATGAGTTTGATTCAAGGCTGCTTCTGTCTGGAAGCGTCCTGTTATACCCTTTGCAGGTGGCGGCTACATTGGCAGTAAGTAGCCTTTGGAAGAGGACTGGCATCCTGAGACCTGGCTGAAGGCTGATGGGATGCAAAGAGAGAGAGAGAGAGAGAGAGAAACACCCACTGCCATCAAGTTGGAGGCATGGACAGTAGGAACAAGTGGGTTCTCATCCCCAACTGAGTGTCCCACTGATGGCTCCTGTATCGTTGGGGGATATCACATGCTTGCAGCATGATGGCGGAGCATCCACTGGGTTTGAGAGTCGTTACAGAGCTGGCGTTGACCGCTGGCTCTGCCACTCCCTTCTTGGGCATACTGGGGTTTATCATTTCACCTCCCTATACTCTAGTTACTTCTACTAAAAATGGAAGTGTTGGGCCCTCCCTGGTGCGCAGCGGGTTAAAGCACAGCACTAAGAAGCTTAAGCCACTTCCGCATGAGTTTGATCCCCCCTTCCCCGGAGGAGATCCACATGGCACTGCAGACCTCTCCTGACCAGCCCACTGCTCCCCTCAGCAGAGTACTTCATCCATCTGCCTGCTCTGCTCCCTGCTCTGTCTCTGGTGAATCCCCTCACCCTCCACATCTCTGGCCTGTACCCCAGTTCTGTATGAATAAATAAATCTTTAAAAAAATGGAAGGGTTAATAATCTATATTAATAAGATAATTTGAGCCACTAACAATGAATCAGCTAATGCTTATTAGCACTTACTCAGTGTTGGGCACTAAGGGCTCCACATGAGTCAGCTCATTGAATTATCACAACAATTCTGTGAAGTACATAAGGCTATTATTTCCCATTTCGTGGACTAAGAAACTGAGTACAGAAAATTGGTTACCTAATGTCAAGGACTGGCACACAAGTGCTTTTGAAAGTTCTGTGAATGAGAAAAGAGGCAGTGGAGCAGGAGAGCTCCAAGATTCAGGCTGGCGGTCTTCACCTCTTTTTAGCTCATGGATCACTTTAGCATTTGGTGAAAACTCTGGTCCATTCTTAAAGTAATGCATTCAGATGCATAAAGTAAAATCCATATACTTACAAAGAACATAAATCACATTGCAATAAATAAAAAATGTTTTTAAGAAATTGTGATCTAGTTATGTTACTTCTTTAACAATGCATGAAATCACCCATCTATAGATTAGAAGTTTTAAGTGATGATGAATGCAAGTACCTTTTCTGAGATACAACAACTGTAATGTGATATGAAAATATTTGTGATTTCTAATGAGGATAAAGTCACAGATATAGCTAATACTGTAATGGCTTGTTGCCTACATTCCTGGTTTGAGGAAACGCTAAGTGTCTGTTAGAGATTAGTAGAAAAAAGATGAAATACTTTCCCCATCTACATTCACAGACCCCCTAAATTCACTCCACAAACCTCTTGGAGGTCCATGGAGTTGAGGAATCCTGCCCTCCAGTGCCAGAGTAAAAATAATGGCTACACTGCCAGGCATGGGGAGAAACGCTGGGGAGGGGGCATGCCGCTGGCAGAAAGACAAGTGTGTGGTTTCTTTTACAAGAACTGTTCACAGAAATCATGAGATCTGGCAGCTCCCTCTTCCTCTTGGCCCCATGTCAGCAGCCCAGGGTGGGGCTGAGGCTGTCACTCTAGGCTTGAGTTTTAAGTACACCACACACCCATCTCTAAGAGTTGATTTGTTGCTACTTCCTTCCTGGCAAAATCTTGGTGGGCTTGCTCCATTTTAAATTCGGACCTGATTGCATAAACAGATTTCCCATTAGTCTAGAAATAATCTTTAAGTGACTATTTTATTGGCTGTATGACATTTTTTGAACCAATAGATGTCTCTGCCCTATGTGCTCCCCCCCCTTACCACTCCCCTCGTGCTTAGGGCTTGCAGAGAGAAGGGGAAGGATCACCAACTGTGCCAGGCATCCCTGAACACCAGTCAGAATCGGCACTTTCCCAAAACACCAAATGCTTTTTCCTGACTTCCTGGCTTTGCCACCTGTCAGCTGAGTCCCTGCCAACCGGGCAGCACAGTCCTGGGTGCTTTGGCCAAGGAAACAAATGGTCAGAACAGCAGTAAGCCTCTGCTTTCTCTAATTTGTCTCCGTTCCCACTCCAGAATGAAAGAGAACACAGTTCATTAAGACCAGGCCCTAGGATACCCACGATGCCTTGCTTGGAGTTTCCAGCTGGCCGGGGTTTGCTGCCTACGGCTCTTCCCCAGGCCCCCATAATACTCAGGAATGAGCAAATCTTGGTGGATGCCACGTGCTAAAAAAAAAGGCTGCCGATTAATTTCTAAAGTGAGAGGGTGGGATTGTGGTAGTCTTACGAATCATAACTATTGGCTAATAAATAGGCTGCTTTGGAATGAATCTGCCTCAGTTAGTTGAGAGATCAGGACAGAATGCTTTGAGGGTTCAAGTTGAGAGTGTCACATGCAGGAATGTGGATAACATGGATAACACTGTTTTTTTGTTTGTTTGTTTGTTTTTTACTATGAAAGAAATAAATGTGTTTTTAGGTTGGTCCAGGCTCCCAAACAGGCAGAAGGAGGCTGAGACCTAAATGAGAATTCAAAAGAATGTTGGTTAGCAAGATTGACCAAGAATAAAGAGAAGACCCCTATTACTAAAGTCAGAAATGAAAGCAGGGACATTACAATCAAGTTTACAGAAATAAAAGGGACTATAAAAGAATAATACAACCAATTGTATGACAATAAAATTAGACAAGTTAGAAAACTAACAAATGAAATGTATAAATTCCTATAAAGAGACACACTGAAGAATGAAGAAGGACTAAAAACTTCAAATAAACTTATAATAAATAGTGAGATTGACTTAGTAATGAAAACTAACCATGAAATTTAAGGAGCCCAGAATAACCAAAACAATCTTGAAAAGGAATAAAGTTTAAGGACTCGCACTTCCCAATTTCAAAAATTTACATAAAGTTGGAGTAATAAAAGTAGTGTGCTGTTAGCACAAGGGCAGACAAATAGATCAATGGCACAGAATTGGAGTCCAGAAATGAACCCACACGTGTATGAACATCTGCTATCTGGCAAGGGTGCTAGTCCATTCAATAGGGTAAGACTGGTCTTTTCAACAAATGATGCTGGGATAACTGGATTTCCATATGCAAAACAATGAAATTTGAAGTAATTCTCACACTCATACAAAATTAAAGTCAAAATGGATCAAGCATTTATAACAGCTATAACCACAAAACTTAGAAGAAAACATAGGTGTCAAGCTTCAAGACCTTGGATTAAGGAATGGCTTCTTGGCTATGATGTTAGAGCACAAACAGCAAAAGAATGAAATTCATCAAAATTAAAAGCATTTGCATTATAAACAGTGCCATCAAGAAAGTGACAAGATGGGCTTCTCTGGTGGTGCAAGGGGTTAAGCACAGCACTATGAAGCTCTCTGCAGCCACTGCAGAATGGATCCCTGATCCCCTGCCAGGGAGCTGACCCACATAGCACAGCAGACCTCTCCTGTCTCACCCACTGCTCCTCCAAGGAGTGTATTTCAGTCAATCTGCCTGTTCTGCTCCCCACTCTGTCTCTAGTGAATACTCTCACCCCCTGCACCTCTAGCCTATAGTTGTTGTATGCATAAATAAATCCTTTTAAAAAAGAAAGTGACAAGATATTTAACAGAATGCAAGAAAATATTTGAAAATCATATGTCTGACATGAGACTTGCATCCAGACTACAGAAACATCTTTTACAAATCAATGAAAAGACAAATAACCCAGTTGAAAAATGGACAAAGGATTTAAATAGACATTTCACCAAAGATCTACAAATGACCAATGAATATGTAAAGAACAAAAACAAAAACAAAAAACAGCTGGCATAATTAGTCATTAAGGAAATGCAAAAAGGAACCACAATCAGACCTGCTATGATGGCTATAATCAGACAGTCAAATGTTGGCGAGGATGTGGAGAAACTGTTTTCTTACATTACTGGTGGGAATGTACTAATAACATGGGGTAGCTGCTGTGGAAAAATATTAAACAGCATTATTCTCAAAAGATTCAATATGTTCACTCCTAGGCAAATATCCAAGGGAAATGAAGACATACCTCTGTACAAAAACCTGCTCATGAATATTCATAGATGCATTATTCAATAACAGCCCAAGGTAGAAGCAATCCAAGCATGCAGCCACTGGTGAGTGGATAAGTAAAATGTGGTATACCCATAATAGTGGAACACTATTCAGGTGGGAAAAGGAATGAAATATTGCTACATGGACTCTGTCTCTGAGCAGAGATGGGGTCTACATACGGCAAGCCTCTACCTGGAGCCCTCTTTATTTCTACTCTGCTCACTGGTTGTCTAGTTGAATGACCTGAAATGTCTACTCAGAGTGGCTGTATCTATCTTGTCCAAGTGAACCTACTTAATATTTCTACTCTAAAAGTTTATTTACCACACAAGAGTTTGGATTAGAGAAAAAAATCACCTTGTCTACATACACACATGCTTCCTCATAAACATAATGACAGTCAAGATATAGTTCTGTACCATAATTTTTTGCTGATCAAATCAGAGGAACTTGATGAGCCAGTGTTTTTGTTTGTTTGCTGAGGATCACCCTCAAGCCAAGGCAGCTGACAGAAGTCTGAGGCTCTGTTATTTCCAATAATAACAGTTGTTAACATTTAGAGCTCTAGTCCTTACCATGTCCCAGACACTGCTCAAGGCACTTTGCAAATTTAATATCCATATCAACCCTGGAGGTAGGCACTATTGTCTCTCCCACTTTACAGGTGAAGAAATTGGGACAAGAAAGGTTTGATGGCTTGCCTCAGGTCACACAGCTAGGTTGCCTGGTACCGAAGTCTGTGCCCCTAAATACTCCAGTGGCTCTCAGATTTTAGTGAACCTCACCATTTCTTGCCTCCAGGGAATGTTAAAACAGACGGCTAGACCCCAATCCCAAAGACTCTAATGTGAGTAGGTGTGGGGTACAGTCCAAGATTCTACATTTCTAACAGGCTTCCATGGGAAGCTGATGCTGCTGGAAGGAAGATTCCCTTCGAGAAACGCTGCCCTCCTCTGCGCACCTCCCAAGAGGAACACACAGGTTAGAGACACAGATACTCTTAAACCAGACCTGAGAGTGGTCAGGAAGAAACATCACTTGTCATCTGTCTCCTCTTTTTCTTCCCTCATGCTTCCACCTGCTCAGCCAGCATGGCCATGGAGGGTTACCACCTCAGAGAGGAGTTGCCTGAAGAAAGGGCTTCTTCTTGCCAGTCTCAGACCTAATTAGCTAAATGCAATTCCATTCATTAAAAGGACTGATAAATCAGTCCCAAGCTGTCAGGCTGCCTTGGCTACTGTGGAATTAATGCCTGTGCTGTCACTTGCCTGGTGCCTGCAGCCAACTGATCTCATAGGTTAATAAGATTAACTCAAGATTAACTCAGCCAGACTGCAGCTGCCAATGTCCCCCCAAACTGGGGAGGCACAGACTTGTCCTTGGTGCAATAGAGCCTTGTTCTTTTCCAAAGAACAGCATTCTAAGAGAGTCAAGTTCCTTTGGTGCGCAGTAGGTAAGTCAAATTTGACTGTGTGTCATGTGGGATTGAGACTAACTCATCAGAAAATTGGGGGAGTGGGCAATGAACTGGCTTTGTATTAATAAGGAGGAACAGATATGTCCATCTGACCATGAAACAGTCACTTGAGAGTCTGGGCATTTGTGTCACCAGGGAAAGAGAAGGAACCTGGATGGCACCGAGAACTTGGAGCATCCTTTGTGTCTCCCTTCTGAGCCCGGGTTTCCTCACTGCCAATGAGGCTGGTGACACTTCCACTCTGGCGGCATGAAAGGATCTGAGAGACAAAGCTTGGAACATTATTTTGGATCCCAGGAAGACATCTACAGTAAAAGCTTGCTCATCTGTGACTCTTGCAGGTCACAATTCCGGAATAAAGAGCAAGATAAGAACTCAGAATGAGTTCAAAATGCGTTTTTTCTCTTTACCTCCCCCCCCCCATACATCTGCCTGTAGCCTTGCCCTTCATGGAGGGCAACTCCTCCAAGCAGTCCCCTTCCAGTAGATGCTGTGATGCATCACCCCATCTTCCCTTGGGGATAAGCAACTCTGTTGGCAAAGCTACCTTAATTGCTTTCAGTCATCTTTAAGGCTCACTTTGTCCAATGTCTCACCTCGTTCCTGGGGTGGCTCCTTCATCCCAACTCAGGACAACTCCAAGGGGAGTCTCAGCACCAGTTTCCTGTGTAGGCTGGCTGAGCCCAGCACCGGGTCTGTGGTGTGGTTTCCTTTTCACCATGGCAGTGCTGTTTCTCTTTCCACTTGCCGCAGATGATGATCCCAAGGGCCTCCCCAGAAAACTTCCTATACGTTCATCTCTGTTTCAGAGTCCATGTTCTGGGACACCTAACCCACCTTGCCAGAGAGGGCACTTTGCAGCCTGAAAGGTACCAACTATACCCATATAAACACGTACTTTTTGCCCCCCTCAGTGGCAATACGTTAGGTACTCTTCTCTGCTCAGAGAGATTTCTGCCCTTCCTCTTATCTATCAATAAATCTCTTGCTTTTCTTCCTAACACTGATCTCCACATTGAATTCTTTCCTGGCAGAGACCAGAACCTAGGGCCCTGAAGGTCCCCAGGCCCAGTTTTCTCACCGGCATCGCATTGCTGCTATTGCTGTGAGGAACGTGGTTGGCGGCTACTTCTGCTCTCTTTTCCTGCTAGTGGCTTCTAGGCAGTCTCTCAAAATTTTTTTGCTAACTTTAATTTCTCTTATGACTTTTTTTTCTTATTACAGAAGCAAAAGATGTCTATCACAGTGAAAAATCGGAACATACAAATGAAAAATCCTACACACCAGATACAAGCATTGTGGATACCTTGGTTGCATTCTTTCTGGAAATTTTCTGATGCCAGACAAATATGGGCTCATTCATAAATACTGCTCTGTGGTTTGCTTAAACTCTCTCTTGTTCCCACATCATATTTTTTCTACCAGCTGCTTCTGCTTCTTAGCACTCTGTGTAAATGGGGAAATAAAGACTCAGAAGCCTGTGGGCAGCCCCAGTCCCTCATCCAGACTCCTCATATAAGTGAGATGTAGAAACTGATTCACAGAAATAGACCAGCAGATTTCTCAGATTTGGAAATAACCCAAATGTCCATCAGTAAGCAAAATGTGGTGTGTATGAAACATTATCTGGCAATAAAAAGTAATGAAGGGCCCTCCCTGGTGGTGCAGTGGGTTAAAGCACAAAGAAGCTAAAGCCACCTCAGCATGAGTTCGATTCCCACCCGAGGGGTGATCCACATGGCGTGGCAGACCTCTCCTGACTTGCCTGCTGCTCCCCTCAGCAGTGTACTTCGTCAATCAGCCTGTTCTGCTCCCCACTCTGTCTCTGGTGAACTCTCTCACTGTTCCTGCACCTCCTACGTTAGATAAATATGACAACAGCTCTTTGGCTACTCTGAGACCAGCCAGACTCCTCCCAAGCTGACCCTGAGCCTATCTTCCCAGGTATCTGATTTGCCCAACCAGGTTCAAACCAAGAGAAGAAAAGGAAATAAAATTTGCATAAAAGAAATGTAAGAAAATGAGAGCAGCCTGTCAGTGTTTGTGCCTAGGTCTAGGCCATTTTGCAGGGTTCAGAGTCCAGCACTCAATAGGGAGGCCTGGATTTTGCATTAGGTGCTCATTGGAGCCAGCGAGCTTTGCACAGGTGCCCCTAACTGCAGCTGTCACCCCCTCCTCTGGCTCCACACTCTGTGGCCCCACTTCCCCTCAGTTCCTCCAACAATGGCCAGAGGGCTCATTCGCATATGACACTTGGGGATGAGGCGATGGAGTCTGAGACAGGACACCGAAAGCATAGGCAACAAAAGAAAGAAATAGGTACATTGAAGTTCATTAAAATTAACAAAACTTTTGTGCTTCAAAGGATGCCATCCAGAAGGTGAGAAGACAGCCCACCTCCCAGACATAAGTTTCATGGCACAGGGAAATGCAGAAACCCATTCTCCTGAAACTCCACAATTTTTGTTAGATGTGGAGCAACAATCTACAAAGAAATACACTAAAATGTTGACCCTGTTTTTAAAAAGACAGCCCACAGAGCTGAATAAAATATTTGCTAGTCACGTGCCTGCCTGATGAAGAACTTGTACTTAGAATATATAAAGAACTCATACAACGCAATCAGAAAAGGACAAATAATCCAATTCAAAAATAGGCAAAGGATCTGAATAAACATTTCTCCAATGAACATACAAAATGGTCACCAAGTGCATAAAAAGATGCTTGCCATCTTTAGTCATTAGAGAAATGCAAACCAAAACCACAGTGAGCTCCCACTAACCCCACTAGGATGGCTTGAATGGGATAATCGCAAGTGTTAGTGAGGATAATAGCAAGTGTTGGTGAGGATGAGGGGGTGTTGGAACTGTTGGGGAAATGTACAATGGTGCAGTCCCTATGGAAAGCAGTGGCAGTTCCTCAAATGATTAAACCCAGAGTTTAAATATAGAGTTACCATATGACCCAGCAATTCTACTTGTGATTAACAATCCAAGTCTGTGCAGCATCGTGCCTAATAGCCAACAGGTGGAAATAACCCAAATGTCCATCAATAAGCAAAATGTCGTGTGTATGAAACATTATCTGGCAATAAAAAGGAATGAAGGGCCCTCCCTAGTGGCGCAGCGGGTTAAAACACAAAGAAGCTAAAGACACCTCAGCATGAGTTCGATTCCCACCTGAGGGGTGATCCACATGGCGCGGCAGACCTCTCCTGACTTGCCTGCTGCTCCCCTCAGCAGTGTACGTCAATCAGCCTGTTCTGCTCCCCACTCTGTCTCTGGTGAACTCTCTCACTGTTCCTGCACCTCTGGCCTGTACCCCAGTTCTGTATGCATAAATAAATAAATCTTAAAAAAAGAAAGGAATGAAGTTCTGACACACGCTGTATCATGGATGAAACTTGAATGCATTTTAACCTTGAAAACATTCCCAACGTCATGGGAAACAATATATAAGGAAACCTATTTTACCATAGGTTTACTGATACAAACAAAAGTTAAGTTCCCACGGCATATTTCTAGTCACAAAAACAACACCAAACTTCAAAGTAAAGACCCCCCAATACTTCTAATATTAACCAATAATTTGCAATCATTCCTTCATTCATTTTTCCAACCTGCTTCTTCTACAACTCAGGGTGCAAGGCTGGAGTCAACGCCAAATAGGTTATCCCTTCATCACAGGGTGTGCTCTCCCTTGCACACGTGCATGCACACACATCACACATCCACTCAGACTGGGATGATTTAGACACACCAATGAACCTAACATGCATACCTTTGGGATGTGGGAGGAAACAGGGGCATCAAGAGGAAACCCATGCTGACATAAGGATAACAGTGCAAACTTCACACATACAATGGCCTGCTGGTAATCCGTTTTTCCCCTCCATCAATGTTACAATGAAATGATATTGAATGAAATGTTGTCTTTTGAAGAACCACTGTACTTCAGTCACAAAAGGCTACTCATTGTACACATGGGTCCAGAATAAGCCAATCTATTGACTGAAAATAGATTAGTGGTTTCCAGTGACTGAGGAATGGGGGTTAATAGAAGTGGGAAGTGACTGCTTATGGGTAAGGGTTTTCTTTTTGGAATAACACAAACCTTACAGAATTAGATAGTTGTGATGATTGCACATATATGGGAATATAAGTGGGCGAATTGTGTGGCATGTGAATTATATGTCAATTTAAGTTACTATTAAAGAAGACAGTAAATCACATCCTGTTGCTCCTGAACACATCCTGTTGCATCCCATTGCTTCTCTTCACACTAGACTAAGAAGCCAAATCCTTATCATGATCTAGCCTCTGGCATTTCTCTGTCCTCATTGCCCAACACCCCCACCTCTTCACCCCCCCCACACACACACATCTCCATCACTGGGGTCTTCTTGCTGCTTAAGCATACCAGGCTCATTCCTACTGCAAGACCTTTGCATTAGGTGTTTCCTCTGTGTGGAGTACTCTCCATGACCTGGTCACATGGTCTTCTTTCTTCTCTCATTTGGGCCCCTGCTCAAATATCACCTCCTCAGGTATGGAGCCTAGCTCCTAGTTACCTTGGCCACGTCACTCTGCCTCCTTTTCTTCAGAGCACACACCACTATTTGAAATTTTTCTAGCTTATTGATTTCATTGCTTACTGCCTATTTGCCCTATACTAGAAAGTAAACTAGTCTGGGACCTTGTCTGTCAGGGTCAACAGCATGCCCTCAGTGCTTTGCACGTAGTAGGTGCTCAGTAAATGCATGTTGAGCGAATAAATAAGTCTCACGTCAGCCAACTGTCTTTGAAAATATCTACTTCTGAATCTGAGAGGGATGTAAGTGTGTGGAGGGTCAGGTGTGGCCTTCCCAACCACTGAAATGCTACCTTGGGGCTAAGCTTAGCTGAAGTTCTTTCATTAAGTTTATAGCACTTACAACCTGTCAACAACTGCTCCCTAACCCTAGGTCTTATTCCCCAGCTTCAGCCCTGGATGTACTGGGTGATGGTTACCTGTGATTTGTCTTGTCCACTGGTTGGGAATCCTTGAGTAGAGGGGCTGTGAGCACCAGGACTCCCACCGTCTGATCTGGGGAGGTACCAGGGGATACCCATCACAGCTTGAGTACACAATATCATTTCCTCTGCCAGCATGCCTGCCTTTTTTCTCAATTGGGGCCCACCAGGATAGTCGTGACCTTGAGCGTGGCCGGGTTTCTCAACCCAGTCTATAGCTTAGAATCAGTGTGTGTGTGTGTGTGTGTGTGTGTGTGTGTGGCTTAAAATACTAATTTCTGGGCTTTACTCTCAGGGATTTTGACTAGTCCAACAAACGCTGTTTTTTAAAAATTCTCCGCATGAATCTTAAGAAAAAAGTAACAACCTTCACAGAGTCCCTATTATATGTTAAGCAGTAGACAAGTCTTATATGTATACATTATCTCAAGTTACTACAACAAAGCTTCATTTAAAAAGAGAGACTGGCCCTCCCTGGTGGCGCAGCGGGTTAAAGCACAGCACCAAGAAGCTAAAGCCATTTCCGCATGAGTGCGATTCCCGCCGGCCCCGGAGGTGACCACATGGCATGGCAGACCTCTCCTGACTCGCCCGCTGCTCCCCTCAGCAGTGTACTTCGTTGATCTGCCTGTTCTACTCCCCACTCTGTCTCTGGCGAAGCCTCTTGCCGCCCCTGAGCCTCTGGCCTGTACCCCAGTTCTGTATGCACAAATAAATAAATCTTTAGAAAAATAAATAAATAAAAAGAGAGACTGACAAAAAATGGGCAGAACTTATAAGATATTTCTCCAAAGAGGAAATGCAAATGACCAACTGATATATGAAAAAAATGTTCAACATCCTTCACAATCAGGGAGATGTAAATCAAAACCACAATGAGATACCGCCTTATACCAGTGAGAATGACACATATTAAAAAACAACAACAACAAATGTTGGCAGGAATGTGAAGAAAAAGGAACTCTCCTACACTGTTGCTGGAAAGGCAAAATGTTTCAGCCACTATGGAAAGCTGTTTGGTGGTTACTCGAACAGCTAAAAATAGAGCTTCCTCATGACACAGCAATTCCACTCCTAGGTATTTACCCCAAAGACACAAAAACATTAATTTAAAAGGACATCTGCACCCCTATGTTTATTGCAGCACTATTTACAATAGGGAAGACTTGGAAACAACCCAAATTCCCAAAAAGTAGATGACTGGATCAAGAAGATGTGGTATATATACACAGTGGAATATTACTGAGCAATCAAGAAAGATAAAGCCATGCCATTTGTAGCAACATAGGTGGAGCTAGAAGGGATTATGCTCAGTGAAAGAAGCCAGGAAGAAAAATAAAACCATTTCACTAATAGGAGGGATATAGGGGAACCAAATAAAGGAGCAGGTGCAAAAAATAATAGCAATAAAAAGCACAACAAAACAAAAATAAACAGATGACTATAAATCAGACATTCTGCAGGGGAGGAGGAGGGAGAGGAGTCAAAATGAGGGTAGACAAAACGCAAAGGACTATGGTGATGGTGCACAGGTGAAGAACAATAGTGTCAAATACATACAAATAAATTAATTAGGCCCTCCCTGGTGGCGCAGTGGGTTAAAGCACAGCACTGAGAATCTAAAGCCGCTTCTGCATGAGTTCGATTCCTGCCTGCCCCGGAGGTGACCACATGGCGTGGCAGACCTCTCCTGACCCGCCCACTGCTCCCCTCAGCAGTGTACTTCCTCGATCTGCCTGTTCTGCTCTCCACTCTGTCTCTGGTGAAGCCTCTCGCCGCCCCTGAGCCTCTGGCCTATACCCCAGTTCTGTATGCAAAAATAAATAAATCTTTTAAAAAAAATAAATTAATTAAATAAAAAGACGAGAAGCTCTATAAATTGCATAGCCACACAGCTAGTAAACAATAGCCCCACACTTAACTTAAGGTCTCTCTAACAGTTAATTTTCCAGCTCAGTCCACAGAAACAGATATGGTTTTCTAATCACATATCCCCAGAAATTCCAATGGGGAGTGTGTTTGCTAACACCACGGTAAATGGAAAGAGTGCATGGGACTGCTGTGGTAGTGGACAGCCATAAGGTAGTTTTCTGGGTGGTTCCAACGGCTCATAAGCAGCAAGGCACAAGAACCTCTGTGGTTTTTATTCCAGCTCTGTGGCTTTCCACTCATGTGACTACAGACATGTCATGACTCCTCTGAGACTCCCCCCCTACTTTATCTTCTATAAAATGAATAGGGCCCTCCCTGGAAGCGCAGCGGGTTAAAGCACAGCACTAAGCAGCTAAAGCCGCTTCCACATGAGTTCGATCCCTGCCCTAGAGGTGACCCACACATGGCACGGCAGACCTCTTCTGACCCACCCGCTACTCCCCTCAGCAGTGTACAACAGTCGGCCTGTTCTGCTCCCCACTCTGTTTCTGGTGAATCCTCTCACTGCCCTTGCACCTCTGGCCTATACCCCAGTTCTGTATGCATAAATAAATAAAGCTTTTAAAAAATGGATAAATAACATTTACTTTATAGTGAGGATTCAATGAGAATGAAGAGGTTCAATTGATGATAAATTTTATCTCCCTACTTAATACTGCACAAGACCTGGCATGTGTGTGTGACCTTATGGGGTTTCCTGAGTGCAGATGGACTGGATCCCCTTTGTGCTCAGAGGTGAGTACTGCCTGGGGTTTGCTGGGGTTAGGGAGCACCCTAACCCTAACCTGCTGGTTTCTGAGCTCTGTCTTAGAATGAGTGAGGGACTGTTTCTGACTCTTATTGTTCAGCTGGGCCTCAGCCCATTCTGACAGCTGCATAACACCAGGCAAGTATGCAAACAGGCTGGTGCTAATCCCATCACAGTAGCTCACTAGAGGCTAGAGAGGAGGAAGGCCCAAGGGTTTCTGTGCTGTTCATTCAATACTGACACTTTCAAAAGAAGCAACAGATTCGGCTATGCATTGGCAAAAAAAAAAAGGCTAGAGCTCAGTGCACAGTGGCTGTTTTCTCGGGATGGGGCTTGCTTTTTCTCGTAGAACCAAGCCACCTCACAGCCTCCTGAACTGTGCAATTGCCAAAGTTCATAGCATACTTCCCAGGCTTCTGGGCTAGGAAGCAGAAAACCGGTCGTGGCCCTTCGTACTTTCCTCCCTTTCTAACTCTGGGGCTCCCTTCCCATCCTTTTCCTGTGTTACCTTCAGTGCGTCAACCTCTGGGCTTCCCACTGCAAGGCCATGGCATATCTGAGAGGAAGAGGGGATCTGCAAAGGAGAGCAGGGGTCCTCTAGTGGGGCAGGTTGGCCACTCAGTTTGCCCGCATCTCGCCAGGGTCGGCCTGTATTCTCACCCACCTCACTGCAAGGTTTCTCCCCACTACTCCTTGGACTGGCTGAGAACAAAAAGCAGTGATATAAGTCTGGGTTTGCCTGAGGGTCTGGCACAGAGTAGGGACTTGAAAACAGGATTTTGAACTGAATGAACGAATGTGGGTGTGAGATGCTGGCCTGGTTTCTGTTTCAGCTTGACAGCCCGGACTTTGCAGCAGAGGCCACAGGTGGAGCCTCAGATTCCAACCCCAGTTCTATACCTGCTGTGTGACCTTGAACAAGTCACTCCACTGGCCTAAGACACAGCCTCCCTAGTAACAATGCCTTGGAGATTTGTCGCAGGGATTGAATGTGTGTCAAGGACTTACTTCTGGCACCCAATAAAGACCCAGTCAAGAGTAACTATTGTTATTTTTTTCAACCTTCCCACCTTCCCCCAATTCCAGGAAGTTGGGCACTCGAACTGCAGCTGAGTGGAGAGCCCAGTTGCATACCAGACAGTGCTGGACCTCTGGTCAGGACGTCCTCTTCCAAGTTAGCTTCCTTTCCCACGTGGCCTTTATGACCTCAGTGAGCATTACATGGGGTAGTTGCCCTGAGAGCAAGCCTCCAGCCACGCTGTACAAGCCCACCCAGGTGAGACAGGTTGACCCTCAATTGGCCCTCATTTCCCTTCTCTAAGCAGAGCCTGGGGACGGGGAGGTGAGCTCACCAATTGTTTTCCATTATTCTGAAAACTCTTAGTCCCAAAACATTGCACATAACCTCCTTGGCCAAGTTACTTTCCTAATCCCGGTTGCCATAACAACATGACTTAATAAAGGAGCAATTTTTTTTTCTTAAAATAATTTGACTCGTTTCCATATCAACAGGGGTTTATTTTGGTTCCACACTCAGCAAGGGCTTGGTAGCCAGCACCTGGCAACACCTTCTGTACCTTGGAAGAGACTTGGGTTTCCAGGGGGCCATTTGAGAAATGGCAAAGGGATGGTGGTGGCCAAGTGTACCAAGGAGACTGTGCCCGCAGAGCAGACAGCAATGTGTGGGCACCTCAGAAAGTTCCTTCTTGGGGTTTTCAGGGTGGGGACAAGCCTGTTCAGCATCTTGGCCAAAGTCTAAGGCCTAGATGGACCACCCCTTTGTTGCTAGGTCTCTCTGCACGGACCACAAGTCAGGAAGAGCTCCAGGCCTGGGGCTCTGGTTGGACAGCTTGCAGGAGTGTAATTGAGGCTTATTGATCAAGTTAGTCTCTGACCCTGAGAGAGCAAAAAAGAAAAAACTTTAAACTTTTGTCTGAGACCTGCTTTTACAGGCACAGTAGAGCCTGGAGGCTTATCAGCTAACCTTGAGCTGAGCTCCAAGGCTGGTTGTAGTTGAGAGACACAAACAGAGGAGGGGATTTATCTAGAGGCCCACCAACAGAAATTCACAGCTCCAGTTATCTGAAGAAAAACCTCTTCATACTTCATGTGTGAGCTGCTCCGTGAACTAGTCATCGGCCCTGTCCACATTTCTTTACCCTTAACTTCTTTCTCAATCAAGGAAATTTAACTCCTTTGTTCTCAGCCTGGATCCTTAAACTCTGTAATCTTGTTCCCTTTTTTTCTATTTTTTAGACTGATTTTTTTTTTTTCATAGAAGAACTGGGGTGTAGACTAGAGGTGCAGAAGTTGAGAGGATTCACCAGAGACAGAGTGGGGAGGCAGGTTGACTGAAATACACTGCTGGGGGGAGCAGTGGTGAGACAGGAAAGATCTGCTCTGCCTTGTGAGTCCCCTCCCTGGCGAGGGATAGAACTTAGGCCGTAGCAGTGGCAGCACTGAGACTTAACCCACAGACCATCAGGGAGGCCCCTCATTCCCTTCCTTAACAGGAGAGGTACATTTGAATTTTTGCCTACCCCTTTGTCAACCGATTTGTGATATTTTTTTTTCTTTTCTCAACCTTATTCACAGTATGAGTTTCTGTGCACACGGTAGCAAGACCATGACTCTGTAACAACAAGAGCGGGCAGGGCCACACTAAAGCTCAGTAAATTACTGTACTTGTGACTTAACTGGCTAGAGGGGCTGATTCCTTCAGGAAATTACTACTTGTGCAAACATTCCTGAGTACCTTTTAGGCACTTGGAACTGTGCAATGGCTCTGGGGCTACAAAGAGACATGGCCCTGCCCTCAGGAACTCATCAGAGACTACCATCTAGGTTTCTGTTTCTCTAACTCTTGTGTGTGAATCCCCAAATCCCCTGAGACTATTGTTAAAATGCAGGTTCTAACCCATAGGTGTAGGCAGTAAGGGGTGTGAGCTGAGATTCTATGTTCTTAAGTAGTCTTCAGATGCTGCTGCTCCTCAAATCACACCCTGAGTAGCAGGATGTAGGGCAGAGTACAGGGTTGGCCTTTCTCTTCTCTGTGTCCCTTGTGGATAGTCCCTCCTGTGGGCTAGGGCAGAGTACAGGGTTGGCCTTTCTCTTCTCTGTGTCCCTTGTGGATAGTCCCTCCTGTGGGCTTCAGCTGCATCTGCCATGGGGGTGGGGAAACTCGCTCACTGAGCTGGGACTTGGTTTTGCTTTCTGAGGTACTTCCCTAAAGCTGGAGTTTTTACTAAACAAGAATGAAAAAGTGGGACAACAAGGTAGTTAACCCCAGCAGAGAGGCCAACAGAATTGGCTCAGCTTCTTCCCAGTGAAGCTTCAGTGAGGCATCGGAAAAGCGCATGGGAAAACAGAGCCCTGGACTTTCTCAATTAAGAGATGGTTTGAATGCACATCTGGGAGCCAACATTAGCTAGAAGCCAAACCCCAGTCTCTTGTAAGGCCCCATGATGTTGGGCAAGCCATTTATTAGCCTCTGCCTCACTTTTCTCATCTACAATGTAAAGATGATAATCACACCCAACTCATCAGTAGGTGCCCCAAAAATGAGCTCATTCAACAAATGTTTATTGGGCTCTTTCTGTGTACTGTGCACATAGGCATTGGGGTACACAGCAGGCACTGGGACATACAGGCCCTGCCCTCATGGGCTTTACATTGAAGGAGAAGACACTTGAGTGACGAGAAGGAACCAGTTACAGGAGGGGGAGGGCAGGACTGATGGGGGAAATGGCAAATGCAAAGGCTGGGGGGTGGGAAAGAATGACTAAAAGGAGCTAGCACATCCAGGAAGGTAGACAATGAGGAGGAACATGGTAAGAAAAGATGTCAGAGAGATGAGCTGACCCAGATTATTGCAGGGCCTTGTAGGCACCATTCAGGATTAGGTCTGGATGCCAGTGCAATAGAAGGCTACTGGAGGTGTCTTATTTGGGGCAGAGACATGGTGCAGTGTGACCAATCTGCTCTTCTTCATCGCCTGCAAGTTTGGCTGCCTGGAGTCTCTGTTTGTCTCTCCCAGTAGGCCTGCATCTCTCCAAGTTCCAAGAATCTGAAAGCACAGCTAAGGCCTGGCAATTTTCAGTATGGGTGCTCACTGGAGCAAGGTGGGCTTTCATGGGCAGCTAGCCTGGCACACTCAGTCCAGGCCAGTCTATGTAAGACCCACGTGCTTGCCAGACACTCTCTCACCTGCACGGCAGCAGAATGCAGGCTTGGGAGCACATCTGAGGGGCCAAGTCTTTTTCTCTGCAGCTTATTAGCTTTCTAACCCTGGGAGAGTCACATTATCTTGACAAGGCTCAGTGTCCTCATCTAAAAGGGTGTGAAGTAATGCAGTGGTAACTTTTTATGGGGGGGGGCTACATTCCAAGCCCCCATGGATGCTTGAAACTGTGGATAGTGCCAAGCCCTATCAATGCTACATTTTGTCTTATGGATTTCTCTTATCCCATGATAAAGTTTAATTTATGATTAGGCATAGTGAGAGATTCACAATAACAAATAGTAAAATAGAACAATGATAACAATATACCGTAATATAGCTTACATGAATGTGCTCTTTCTCGAAATATTTTATTGCACATAATATTTTTGGTGCACAGTTGGCTTTGGGTAACTGAAATGCTGGAAAGCAAAACCATAAACAAGGTGGGGACAACCACTATATCTACTTCTTAGATAGTCTGACGGGTTGGTGAGTGAATCTGTGGGAAAAGCCCTTAGTCCGGGGTCTAGTGTGTACTGTCCAAAGCCTACTGCCCTCATAGCTAAAGTCAGGATGGGTGCACTGAGTTGGGGTTTCAGGAGGTAGGCCAGGGAGCTCCTCAAGGAGCCAGTTGCCTTGTGGACAGACAGTGGCTTTGATACTGGAGTGCATCTATGAATGGCCACGTGTGCAAGCGTCACAGACCCCTGCACAGAGTACAGCTGTGGGTTTAGAGCGTCACTGGTGTGCACGGTGTGCAGTAGCTCCCTCTCACTTTGAGCAAGTGCCAAGACTTGTCAATGTGACCTCCTAAGCCCTCTCCAAACCTCACCTCCCTCCATTCACTGGCACCTCCCCAAATTAAAGCCTGAAGTGTCAGTACTATCACATAAGCAATTACAAGAAACTTCTCCCTTGAATTTTGCTCTAACAGTTCAGCTTCCATGGGGCCACCAGAGTCATTTTCTAGCCACACAAGTCTGCTCAGTTCTGCCTCAAAACCTCCATACAAATGCCAGTTCCTAGCCTGACAGACAGGACCTCACGAATCTGACCTCTGTCTCTTCCTTTAGATGCGCTCTTCTCCAGCACCTGTTATTCCCTGTGCTCGCATGCCTCTTGCCCCAGCCCTGCCCTCTTTTCCACCTAGTAAGAGCCTTTCTGTCCTAGAATCTCTGAAAAGTCGTCCAAACTTTTCTTGGCCACGTTTGTGGCTCCTTCCTCCAAGGTCCCATGCATCTCTTTTCTGTCTGTTGGCACAAGGGTCTGTAATGTCTCTGGTGGTGGCCCAAGCCCCACGCTAGGTGGGGAGCGAGGGGGACGGAGGAGGATGTCTTGTGAGCAGAGCCAAAGCACCATCCACCAGGCATCCAGCTTGGCTGAGTCCAGGGCACGGGGCAAGGCACAGGTTAAGAAGAGAACCCTGATAAATGGGCCCTGGGGTGAACTGGGGAGACCTGTGGCCCCCACTAAGGGCAGCACTTCTCAGTTTCTACTGATGTATCTACTGATCTGGTCAGGTTTTAGGATTTTTTGAGTGAATTGGCAATGGACTTAAATTGTTGAAGAAAAACAACGGCATAATATAACAAAAGCAAGAAAAACTGGCTTTCAGACCACACTTTGTCTTTTGGTCTACCATTGTGCTGACTTAGAACTTGCCTTTTTTTTTTTTATGGTGGCAAGAATGAATGAACAAATCAATGAATGAATTTTTCTACATTTAAGTTTCTTACACAGCTACTCTAAATGTCTAAAGTCAGGGCAAGTTAATGCCTAATCATTTAGGTAGCTGTATCTGCTTGTACCCCACCCCCCTTTTTTTGGAGTAAAGGTAGAAAAGTCAAAGTCAAAAGTCAGTTTTCACATTTCTCTTTCAAAATGAAGTTCCACAACCTTTTACTTGGTGGCTCTAATAGTACATTTCTTGGGCAGCCCTCAAGTCTTGTGAGCTGGGCTCTCAGCTCAAGTGTGCTGACATCCCTTCTTTGAGATGTGGGTTGCCCCAGAAGGAAGGGAGGGACCCAAAAACCACAGAGGCTGTTTCTGCAGCAGTTGGTTTGTTTAGTTTGGTAACCTCTTTTAAAAAACTTTAGAGGATCAACGTTCAGTTCCCCATCCCACCAGCTTTCGCCCTCCCCACTCCACCCACTTAACCCCAAATGGGAAAGGTTGGAAGAGATACTGAAGACTGAATACAGGTAGCAGGGACTCAAATTCCTTTGAGGCCCTTGTCTCTCTGTCTCTGGAGCTCCTATAATGGGCTGTGGGCCCAGGGTGGAGTTTGTTGGGAGGCTGCTAGGGGGTTTGTCAATCACCTCCCACAGCAGTGGGCAGTAGGTCTTGAGCTGCCACATCCTCCCTCAGGTTCAAGGTAGTCCTCCCAGCTGCCAGAGATGTGGGCTGATGGCTCACTCTTGAGTCCCCTTCAAGGTAACACCCTTTCCCTGGGGGCAGCCTTCAGCCAAAGACCAGGTGACAGATGAAGGGCAGGGAAGTGGGGTTTGGGGAAGAGGGAAAAAGGCCTAGGCACCATCCAAAGGGCCATTTCATCTCAGAGTTGACAGTGCAAGATGGGTTGAGGTTTCTGGTGCTACTTTATGGCACTTCCACTCCTGCCTCTGCTTCCCTTACTCCCTCACAGCTGCTGTTCTAGAAGACAGTCCCCAACAAACTTCTCGCTTGCAAATCTCATAACCTGTTTCTTGGAGAGAGAGCCTCTGGCGGCCGCTGGCTGAGACCTCTCTGGTCTCACTGACTTCTTCCCTTGATGACCACATTTACTCCAACTGTTTCCATGACCATCTAGAAGGATAGCCCCCAAATGTCTCCTGGTGCCACAGTCCCTTTCCCGGTCTTTCCACTTGTGCTTCCCAGAGTCAGGTGCATTGGCTCAACAGCTGGGAGTTCCAGCACAAGGCTGCAACCTTGAAAACCTGATTTGCGATATAGTAATATGTTTCATGAGCACATTGAGTAAAAAGATCCAGTCACAACCGTGCTTTGGAAGTAGTTGTGAGTGTAACACTATTTTGAGATCTCTGAAGTAATAGTAGAGACAATTTCTGTGGTTCCTGTGGGAGACAAAGTGACAGATACTGCTACTACCACCATGCCCTACTGTCTCTGTTCACAGCAAAGGGAAAGTTAAACTTCCCCTGGAGGTTAATGAAGATAAACTTGCAATTTCCCTCCCTGCATGTACATTCCATAGTCACACAAACGGGAGAGTCTCAGGTTCCTGACACATTGCCTGCATCCTACCCCCTTCCTGGCTGGCACTGGACAGTTGGCATGGAGGCACTGGGCAGAGCCCATCCTTCGTGTGCGCTCTTTGGCTTGCCAGCCACAGTTTTGGCGGGCACTTGGGCCCCAGGGCAGAGCGGCCACTGCCTGCCAGGGGCAGAAACCCCACTGGGGGACTTCCCTGACTTTCCTCCCCTGGCATCCCAGGTCCTGTGCAAGTGACTTTACATGTCCCTCTTGGCCAGGCCAATGTTTTCGAGGCTGTAGCCTCATGAGGGAGCTCGCAGCTGTTGGGCCGATGCACTGTGGCAGGGCATCCGGTTGAAGAAGCCACCTTGAAAATGCCATTAGAAGTGTGGGGAGACCACTACTCCGCTCAGACTCTTCTCCTGGGACTCATCAAGCTCTCAGGTTTACAGGTCGTGTCCTCCCCATATGCTAAATGTCCCACCACATGCGGGACAGTCCTATGTAATGGATCATCCTACTCAGAATGCCCGTGAAAACACTGAGCAGGTACTCTGTCTGCCTCATGCCTCAGTGGACCTTGTTGCTCAAGGTGCCAATGTCTGGAGCATGGCCAATTATGGGTGTTCCTCTTGACTTTTCCTATTGCCCTTGGGCCTGAAATCCCAGTGACCTCTGGAGCTAGGTTGGGGTTGAGTTGCAGATACAGAGGATGGTGAAAGGGGTACCCCACTGTAGCCACTATAACTATCGGTTCCCAATTGGAGCTTTGTCAGGCCTGGGACTTTGCTAAGTCAGGGAAACTACCTGCTCTTGACTGCCATGAGAGAAGGAAAAGGTGGCAGGCAGCTGCTTCCAGTGTCTTCCAAGTGCCTGTTGGTCTTGGGACACTTGTCTCCATAGGAAGGAAAGTCTATCGTAGGCTGCCTGCTTTGGGACTTGAGCAAGTGAGGAGCTGTTCACACCCGTCAGGAGATGGTCCTACTGTGCTTTTGTGGGTAAATTATTCTGGGATAGGAGAAGCCACATGTCATCCTGCTTCTCATCTCCTTTGCTTTCTATGAACCAGTTGGTCTCCTACAAGCAGTTAGCCTCCATTTGCCAGACCAAATTGCTCCAAAAAGGCCCACTGGTGGAAGAAGAGCTGTTTCTGTCAGTTTGACATGTATTCTGATGAAAGGAATTAGTCACATTGTAAAAATAACATTCTCAATTTCAAACTGTATCTCTTAAGAAAAACAAATACTTCTATAGGGCTGCTTCATACTTTATATAATACTTTATATCTTAGATTGAGCCACACAAAACTGCTGCTATGTTAACTATTTGGGGGCAATTCCTGAGGGTTCAACCTAATACACTATCTCATTTATTACTTATTATAATTTTGGGCAGGTATTTTTAGCTCCATTTTACAGAGCGTAGCATTAAATCTTGGAGAAGTGAAATGATTTTTGACAAAGATTACAGAGATAAGAAATAGCAGGATTGAGATTTGAACCAAACCCCATGCTCTAGATTTTCAAGGTCAGATAATTCAGTCTGGAGGCCCCTAAAAACAATAAAATGAAGAGAAGCAAGACTTCCTAGCCTCAGGAACTCCCAGATTGGTTGTCCTCATCAGCTTTTCTTAGTGGAGATTAGTGCCTGGAGATGGTGTGATTAATTTATTTTTAGGGCTTTGGGAGCAAGTAATAAAAAGTAGCAAAAAGAATATCAAAACATGTCTTTCCTTCATCCATCCATCCATCCATCCATCCATCCATCCATCCATCCATCCATCCATCCATCCATTCATCCATCCATCCATCCATCCATCCATCCACTGGGCCTCTCTTGTGTATGTCTTAGGCCCTGCACTAGGTGCTGAGCTCCCAACATTCAGGGAAGAGTCTTAATCTGCAGGGCTTCCACCCTTTGGCCAGTTGGGGAGGGGATTGAAGCAGTTTAGCTGGGACAAAACCACTGTGAGCAAAAAGCATTTTGACGTGCTTTGTGTTCTTAGTTCTGATGCTCTGGCCTGACTTGTTGAGAGACTCCAGCTTGTGTCACTAGGCAGAAAGCAGCTGGGCTGTTGCCTGGTGCCCAGGAGTGTGATAGCAGCAGTGGGAAGGAATGAAAGAGGAACATGGGGCTCCACCCCCACACCAGGCTGCAAGGACACAGGAAGCGCTAGGAGTGGGGCCTGGGAAGAGGAGCTCTTTCCCGCTGCCACAGGAAGAAATTCCTTTCTCCTGCATCTGAACCTGCGCTGAACCATTGGCCCAGTTCACTGCTGTGGGTTTGGATTTTGTGACTGGCCACTGGGGTTAGGGCCAGCTTGGAAATCAGGCAGGCGGTGGGCACAGGGCCATCACCTTTGCCCAGGGACAGCATGCTGCTCTGCAGGGGTAATCACAGTTGTCAGCTTCCTGCCAAGCCAGGGGCCCAGCCCTGAAGCCTGCTGTGGAATCCAAATGCTCCCCAGACCCTGCCTGGCTCAGGCCAGGCCAAAGCTGGCTTCCCCAGCCCTGGTTCTCCCCAGCCACTTGCCTCCTCCTGTACCTCCAGCCCCCACCCTCAGTACCTTTGCGAGTCCACGGCAGTGTGCACTCGCCCCCACACTCACCACTGCAGGCTCGGGGTGGTGCTGCCATGGCTGTCACCACTGCAACCCAGGAGCGTGGTGCGGCTCTGAGGCCACTGAGTTAAGATCTCATGGTTGAGTAAGCCACAGTGTGGGTCCCTCCCACCACACCCTCCCCAGCCCCAGTGCCAGGGCTTTCTTCAGCATCCATTTCCACACCACTCTACTTTTGAAAAAAAAGAAAAAAGAACACAAACTGAGGCATTCATTGGCTCTTGAGTACAAAGAGAACTACAATGAGAAAATCAACAGAGGCACCTCTGGAGGCAAAGAAAGGGGAACTGTGACCAGGCCCAGATGGTCACCCCTTGACAAGTCAGGGCCCTTTCCTGATCTCTGTTGCTAGCAGAGCGCTGGCCCAGGGGAGCGGGATAGCAGAGTAGGGTTGGCCGGCTGCTCTGGCCTCCAGCAGATCAGTAAGTGGGCAACTGATTGAGGACCACACACCAAGGCCAAGAGATTCTGAGATTTGTCTTCAGTGTTAAAATTAAGTTTCTGACCTCAGCTTTTCCCTTCTAATTCATTCTTACCCACCATAGAGACACAAAGCTCAAGTGACATCTTGGAGCTATGCCCGCCAGCCAGCCACTGTGCAATCCAGCTGCCTCCAGCCACGTGTGTGGCTTGTGAGCACTTAAAATTGGCTGGGAACTGAAATGTGCTATGTCAAATGCAAACTGGATTTTATAGACTTCTTATGAAAAACAGAATGGAACATGTCTCAATGACTCTTAATAATGTTTTCATGTTGAAATAATATTTTCGATATAGTGGATTCAATGAACTAGAGTA
This sequence comes from Condylura cristata, assembly GCF_000260355.1. Taxonomy (NCBI): domain Eukaryota; kingdom Metazoa; phylum Chordata; class Mammalia; order Eulipotyphla; family Talpidae; genus Condylura; species Condylura cristata. The sequence goes on along the minus strand of NW_004567120.1, from coordinate 187,905 downwards.
TTAAAATGAATTTCATCAGTTTCTTTTGACCTTTTAAACATGACTACTAGAAATGAGGGGTACTGGTGCAGAAATCAAAAGATTGGTGAATAAAATAAAACAGGAATAAAAAACTCATATATATACATAAGGACATTTATAATGGAACACAACTGGTGTTTTGAATCTGCTGGGGGAAATGTGACTACTACTGGAAAATTCAAAATTCTTTGGGGGACTCCCATTTGTGTTTCTGTTGTGTAGTGTTGTGCTAGACTTTCTATTTTATTTAAATGTCCTTCAGTGGGAGATGGATTCTGTATACCACGGGCATATGTGGGGATACATGTGTTCATTAAGAAGAATAAAGCAGCTCCTCTGTGAATAGAAATGGAAAAACTTCAGAGTTAGTGCAAACTTAAAAAAAGGGGGACGGCAATCGGTATAGTATGTCCACATTTGTGCATGTAGAAACACGTTTCTATATGCTGGGGTATGTCTGAAAGGCTACACAAATAGCTGTTACCATTGATGGACTTGGGTGTGCGGAGGGGCCCATGGGGGAAGGGGACGCTGATATTAACTTTAAATCCTGAAATCTTCCTAAACTTGTGATGGGATTACCTTCTGTATAAACAAACCAATCAAGAGTTGAAAAGATAGCAAGTCAAAAAATCATTTAATAAACCTATGTTACCAAACATCACAGCCCAGTCTACCTACAGTGTGCTCAGAACACTTACAGTAGCTGATTGTTGGGCAAAATCACTTAACACAAAACCTTTTTATAACAAAATGCTGAATATCTCTGAGACAGAGAGGCATTTTGTAGACAGAATGGGCTATGTAAGCACAAAACACAACATCTCCCAAATGCTGGCCACAGAGTGCAAGCTGCAGAGTTGTTTGTCCCGAGGACCGTGTGGCCAGCAGGGCTGCAGCTGCTGTCTGCCCTTGTCACTGGCCCATTGCCAGCATCTCACCGGCTGGGGAAAGCGCAAAATTCAAATTTCAAAGTATGGTTTTTACTGACTACGTATTACTTTTGCACCATGGTACAGGTGAAAAACCATGAGTTTGGACCATCATAAGCTGGAGACTTTCTGCATGTGAAGTTTTTAATGACCAACTTGACAATAATAAAAGTGTATTTATATTGCACATGTTAAAATATTTACTACAACATTTTTTTATCCTGGTATAAACATTCATATTTTAAAATAATTTATATTTCACATGTTAAAATATTTACTACAACATTTTTTATCATGGTATAAACATTCATATTTTTTAAATAAAAATCCATTTCTTATGTGGTTAGTCATGAATAGGGAAACTTGGAGATTTCCAGGGCTCAGAGAGAGGGAAATAAAAGTTGTTGTTTACTTGCTATAAAGTTTCATTCATACCACATAGAAAAGTTTCAGAGGTCACAAAACCTGGGCCTAAGTGTTAAACACATTTCTCCAAGAAGCATACAGATGCCAACAAACACATAACAAATGCTCATCACCTATTGTCATGGAAATGCAAGCAAGGCAATTCCACTGAAAGATACCACTCATACCTGTGAGAATGGCCCATGTCAAAAGTTAAGGAATAGGGTCCCCCCAAAAAAAATCCATTTCTATTTTCCTTTTCATAGTTCTATATTTCTCCTTGTAAACACTGTTCTCACCTACCTCTTTCTTATTCCTCCACTTTGTCCTCTTATTTCCCCACCTCTTTCCTTTCACCTGAAAAACCCACAACAAGCTGTGCATGGGGAGTCTTACGAGTCTGTTTACTCAGCGTGAGCCTTTGGTATTTCCTGTCACCTTTGCCTTTCCACAAAAGAAGAAGGTGCCCTGCTGGGTGATGTTCAGCTCTGCTCCAGCAGTGGCTGAAAGCTGTGGTCTGAGCAGGCCTCTGTCAGCCACACCCCTGCTTAGTAGAAACACACCCTATCATGTGCCCCCAGCAATTTCACCACATTTGTGTTAAGACAGCTTAGAAAGCAAAAAAGCAACACCTTAGGAAATTGTATGCATGGTTTTTTTCTTTCCTAGTTCAGGGGTGGGTGGGTACAAAGAAAAAGCAATGGCTTTTGGAGAGAACACTTGGCCAAATTTGGAAAAACAATTTAATTTTGCCATCTGCAGGTAAAAATCAGTAAGAAAGTGATTTGAAAAGAGAACTATATTGGTTGGAGAAAGGAAAAAAGTACTCCAACTTCTGGAAAATAGGTATAACAAAAAGATTTGTTTGCTCTATCAGTACTTAGAGTTAAAATGAGGAAAAAAGGCAAGAGTTTTCACCCTATTGTCAAGCAGATAATAGCTTCTGAAGGGTGAATGTAGAAGGATTGAGAAATGAAAACCATGTTGATATATGCAGGGTCAAGAATTGTGGGAAAACACCAAATTTTCTTTTAACAATCATTTCCAATACAAATGGAATAAATTGCTTCAATGAAGAGGGCTTTGATGTTTATTAGAACTATTTTGTTTTTTACACAGTGAGATGAATTCCATTTCCCCCCAAAGCCTCAAGTGTCCACATGAATGACCTAGCAGTTCAGTAAGCAGAAGCCCTGGACAGGAAGCCAGAACATGGCTCTGGGCCTGAATTTGTAAAATACCATAACAAATAATTGGTGTGAAATTCCTTGGAAACTATACATTGTGGTTAACTATTGTGAAATTTAGCTTCGTCTTTGACTCTTTCCATTGGCACCTCCCATTTCTAGCCCCCTGGAACATAAAATGCCGAGCTAAAGATTTCAAAGTAATTTAATTTGAAGAACATACACTGACTATAGTCACTTTTTCAGAGAAATAACCTTGAGAAGTGGTAAAGAGATTCATATTGCAATATATAAAAAAAATTGACTCTTATGTTGCTCATTTGAATCTAATGTTATATGTCAATTGTATCTCAATTAAAAGAATATATCCCAGTACCTGAAGAGATCACCTACATTAAAGAGTATTTTTTCAGCATCCAAGGTTAATGGAAACTGTCATTTTAAAGTAACACCCCAGGCCACATGTAAAGGAATGAAGCTGGATCATACGCTCAGCCCGTGCACCAAAAAAAAAAAAAAAAAAAAAAAAAAAAAGCAGTAAATGGATTAAGGACAGATATAAGACATGCAACAACATAAAGAAGAAAACATTGACAATATGTTCCATGACATCAATGATAAAAATGTTTTTGGAAACTCAACCCCTATGGCAAGGGGTAAGTAAGCAAATATAAACAACTGGGATTACTTCAAACTAAAAAAAAATTTTGTACAGTGAAAGAAGATATAAGCAGATTAAAAAGACAGATTAGGTACAACAGATTAGGACACAGTACTGCAAGCTAGCTGCAGCTGTTTCAGTGCGAGTTCCATCTACCGCCCTGGAGGTGACCCACATGGTGCAGCAGACTTCTCCTGTATGCCCACTGCTCCCCTCAGCAGTGTACTTCGTGGGTCTGATCTGCCTGTTCTGCTCCCTGCTCTGTCTCTGGTGAAGCCTCTCTCCATTCTGGTACCTCTGGCCTGTACCCCAGTTCTGTATGCATAAGTAAATATTTTTTAAAAAAATAAGATTTCCTACTGAAATGGGAGAAAACATTTACACAGTAAATAACCAACACGGAGTTAATATCTAAGATATATGAAACAGGTATACAATTCAATAATAGAAAAACAAAATGGGGAGCAGATCTGAGTAATTCACTAAGAATATCCAGAGGGCCACTAGATATATGGAAAATGTTCATTACTGCTTCCAGTGAGAGAGATGCAGGGTAAAGCCGGAATAAGGGCCCTCCCTGGTGGCGCAGCGGGTTAAAACAGAGCACTGAGAAGCTAAAGCCACTTTAGCATGAGTTCCATAACCACCTGCCCCGGAGGTGATCCACATGGCGCAACAGACCTCTCCTGACCCGCCTGCTGCTCCCCTCAGCAGTGTACTTTATCGATCTGCCTGTTCTGCTCCCCACTCTGTGTGTGTAGTGAGTTCTCTCACTGCCCCTGCACCTCTGGCCTGTATCCCAGTTCTGTATGCATAAATAAATAAATCTTTTTAAAAAAAAAGCCACAATGAGATGCCATCTCACACCCATGAGAATAACACACGTTGAAAAGATGCCCAACAGCAAGTATTGGAGAGGATGCAGAGAAAGAGGAACAAGCTTAGACTCTTGGTGGCAATGCAAACTCACGTAAGCATTACGAAAAACTATGTGGACTTACAGAACAAAGCATGGAATTATTGTATGGCCCAGCAATCCTGTTACATTCTAAAGAATGTAAAACCATCGACTCAAAAAACTACATATTGTACAATGATTATTGCAGCATTATTTATAATAGCAAGGATATGGGAACTATGTACCCACTGATAGAGGCCTGGATATAGCAGATGTGGTCTATGCACACACTGGAATATTTATTCAGCCATAAGAAAAACAAAGTGTTGTCATTTATAGCCAAATGGAAGGAATTTGAGAGAATTATGTATGTGGTAAACCAAGTCAGAATGACAAGCACAAATATTGTACATTTACTTAGCGATACCTGGACAAAGCAAAATACTTCTAAAAAGTAATGGATGCTGGGCCCTCCCTGGTGGCACGGCGGGTTAAAGCACAGCACTGAGAAGCTAAAGCCACTGCAGCATGAGTTTGATCCCCGCCTGCCCTGGAGGTGACCCACATGGTGAGGCAGATCTCTCCTGGCCTGCCCGCTGCTCCCCTCAGCAGAGTACTTCGTTGATCTGCCTTTCTGCTCCCCACTCTGTCTCTAGTGTATCCTCTCACCGCCCTGCACCTCTGACCTGTACCCCAGTTCTGTATACAGAAATAAATAAATCTTTTTTTTTTAAAAAAAAGTAATGGATGCTGACTGAGGTTTCTGAGATTAACAGGTAGAGGAAAGAGAGACAGGGTCCAGGGGATATAAAGGATGGTAGCGGGGGAGGGGGTTTAAAAATGTAATGTTCATTCAAAATTTGGAAACAATGGTCTTACTTTTAAGGAGACATCTGCATTCATCATAAGTGTGGAATGCCATATATTTGGTTTTATTACTTTACACAAAAGCAAACTTTTAAATACTAAATGCTTATTTAAGGTTGAATGTAGAAAATTGGTTTTCAGACTGCGTGAAGGAAGGGAGGTGAGAAGAAAGGCAACTTCCACACAGTGTCACTCAGTGGACTTGGGACTCTCTATGACTTCAGTGACCCTGGTCCTGCGGACACTCAGCTCAGATACTCCCTTGCCGCTCCTCACTCGCAAAGATCTGTGTATCAGCCACTTCCACCTCCAAGGTAGAACCAGAATCTGCCCCTTTCTCATTAGCTCCACCACCATCTTCCCTAGCTAGTGAACGATGCCTCCCAAATGGCCTCAGCCCCCGCTCCTGTTCTCTCTGGCTTCACACAGCTGCCCGAGAAGGCTTCTACAAAGAACAAACTCCTGCCCCCTCTCCACACAGATCTTGGATGGGAAGTGCTTTGGCTTATGTCCACCAACTTACTCTGGGCTTTGGAACATTCCATGCAGCAGGGAACTTGTCTGTTTCATGCACCTCTGTATCCCCAGGCCTGGACTTATGCCTGGCATGTCATGGACACTCATTTGTTGAATGAAGGAACTAATTTTAGCAGCTAATTAGTGTAACAAGTTTTGAAGGTAAACATCTCATCTGATGCTCAGAATAACACTGCATCATAGGCATTATTATTCTCTTTTACAGAAAAGGAAATTGAGCTCAGATGCTCAAATTGACACACTTACTGCACAGCAGGTGAAACCCAAGTCCGTGGGACCAAAACCCAAGCCTTTCTGACTACATCCCCCACCCCAGCTTCAGTGGTGTGGGGGGGGCCCAGAGGCATTTTGTTATTTCTTGGCTCTGTAAGGTCCACTTTACTCAGACATTGGGGACCCAGGAGGCATGGCCTGTAAGGTCTTCTTGCCAGCCCTGGAGGGCAGAACAAATTCTAAATCAGTCTTTCTTGGCTTACTTAGAGAGCTACTATAACTACTGTGACCTTATTTTCTGAATCTCAAATCAGAATTTTGGTATAACAAACAGAACCAAACACTTGAAACTGGGACTTCTCTGGAGAATCCAGGCCAGACAGTTGCTGTACTCATAATACATGGCAGCTACACAATGGGGCACTTCCCAGCTAATTCTGATCCAGCCACCTCATTCCAGCACCTTTCAGAAAGATTCCTCCAACCAAAAACCAACAAACCACACACCAAATTCCTTCCACCCACTTTTTTTTTAAGATTTATTTATTGATTGATACAGAATTGGGGTACAGGCCAGAGGTACAGGGGCAGTGAGAGGTTTCACCAGAGACGGAGTGGGGAGCAGAACAGGCAGATCGACGAAATATACTGCTGAGGGGAGGAGCGTGAGGGTTAGGAGAGGTCTGCCGCGCCATGTGGGTCACCTCCAGGGCAGAGGATGGAACTCTCACTGAAGTGGCTGCTGCCAGCTTGCAGTGCTGTGTCCTAACCCATTGCGCCACCAGGGAGGGCCCCCACCAACTTTTAAAAATTATTTCCTAACTCTCTTATCATTTCTGTTAACCACTTTCTCCTTGGTCCTTCTTGCTGATAGATGCTACAAGGAAATTATAAACAAAAGCGCCTAGTAATCATGGCAGCAGGGGTCATGGCAACAGGGACCAAGCACTTGGACTCAGCCTTTCTACCCCTCCTCTTTCAGTTGTAGACCAAGGGCAGCTCATAAGACCACCAGTCTCACAGTGCCACTTAATCACGGCAAGGTTGCTGGCAGCAGGCATTGTGGCAAATTTTCGATTCCAGGAACCAATGCTTTTGCTTGGCAGCACTTGGATCACCTTGGTGGGCCCAGGTAGAGGTTGTTTCCAAATGCAGGACAGGACCTAATGTTTGCCCCAAGCACTCGTCACACTTGGTTAACACATACTCAGAAGCAACAGAGAGCCGACAGGCAGGCTCTAGCATTAGAGCAGCAATAGCAAATTTTACTGGTCTTCCTCTTGGACCTGGAAGCCAGGAACCGTAATGGCTCCCAAGTGATATGCTCCAGTGATTTATACTGGAGTCTGGACAGGATACAGGAGTGGATAGGGGTGAGAGGCCTCTTTCCCTAGAGGTCATTGGTCTGTCTGATTTTCTGGGTGACCCTGAACAAAAGGATGGACTCTGGAGGGGCTGTGAGCCTGTCTGAACCTCAGTTCACTTACAGAAAAGGAGTAGCCGGAAGCTCTGCCCTGCTTTTTCTCCCTTCTTCCTCTTTTTAGATGATGAACTATTTAAAGCATGCAAGAAAAATATTAGTAACAAATGTAGTTCCTTGTGTTTGCCCCAGAACCTTTTCCCTAAAGAACAGATGTAGTTTAAGCATCCTGTGTGCCTCCCTGGCTGTCTTCTCCTCCCTGACAGAAGCGGCTTCTGTCTCCTCCCTGAGAGCGGCGTCTCTAATTCACAAGCCCGTTTTTAAATGACTGTGTGTGCTCAAAAGCAATATACAATATACAGTGCTGCTCCACGTGTGCTTACATTCTCAGTAAATTATAATGATATGTACATGTGTCCTTCTGCAATTTGCTTCCTTTGTTCAAGGTTATGATTGTGAGAAATATTCATGCTGATAAGGGCAGCTTCAGTTCAGACATTTTCACACTGTAAAATTCCACTGTTTGACTCTAATACCTTCATCTGTTTATTTTACTGTTTCTCTCCTTTTTTGCTCTTACAAACAGTGTTGTCATGAACATTCATGGTATATATGCCATGATTCATCTGGATGAATATTTCTCTAGGATATATAACCTGGAGAGCAATAGTTGGGGGTAAAGGTGGGAGTGTAAATTGTTAAGATTTGTATGTGTGTGAGATAGTCAGGTATTTATCCAAAGTAATTATTTGATTTGATTTATTCAAACACTGTTTTGTTCAATAACTGCACAGTAGATAGTAATAGGATAATACTCTACACGCACACACAGATCTATGTCTAGGAATGCACGATTGTTAACAATTGGTTGATGGCGGGCGAGAAGGGCAAATGAAACATTGTGGAACACCAGTGCTGGTGATGCCCTGGACCTTGCACAAAAACAAAAAAACAAACAAAACAAAACAAAACAAAACAAAACAAAAAAACAGTTTTAAGAAGGCCCTTTCTCACCTACTGCCTGGACCCCTGGACTGAAGAAATGACATAGCTCATAGCACCAGGCCAGGACCTTTTTGTGCACTAGATGGAGTTGCCCTCACACTGTCATGCAGGGACAGTGGCAGGCTGGGCAGGCTTCCACGTCTGCAGGAAAGCTGCCTTGCCAGGCAATTGAGTCCAATAAAAATGGAGATATAGTTCAGACTGTAGGTTGGAACTGGTGTTGCAGAGCTATCAAATGGAGTCAGAGTTCCTAAGTTTAGCAAGCTGGTGAGATGGCTGGTCCTACCTCAAGGCAGAGTGACCACCAGGAAGAAGAGAAAGAGAAAGATTCTCCTTTTATTATGAACCTCAACAAGAGGAATTATTTGTGGTGCAGAGAGATTCAAACATATCGCCTAGACAAGAAACATATTCTCATTTATTCACGGCACAGTGACTAAACCAGAGGTTTAACTTTAAAATCTGACTTTACTAATCACAATGGAGAATAATACTTAAATACCTTTCTGTACTTGGCATTGCAGTGGGCACTTTGGATTCCTTGTTTAAATTAATTTTCACAATGACACCACAAGGTAGATATTATGAACCCCATTTTTGTTGGTAAAAGCATGGAGAGGTCAAGTAAGTTGACCAAAATGGGATAGTTAGTGATAGTCAGAACTTGAACTCAGGTCTGTGCTGACAGAACCTGAAGTCTTCCCCATATGATACAATGTGTAGCTCTATATCTGAAGCCAGAAGTATATTAAAAACCCAGGGAATTAATTTCCTAATTTGACTTGAAGCTTAATGTATTAGAGAGAACTCATTTTGCACTCTTCAGGTCTGCACTGGCCACAGCCCAAGTGGACAGAAGTGACTTGTTGATTCTGCACTGCTATTTATTCATATGTTAGCACATCTTAAACTACATGATTCTTCTTAACAGCTGAAGAGTATTCCAATGTATGGCTGAACCACAATTTAGCCAACCTGTCTTCTGTTGCAATGGAAGGCGGGTATTGCTAGTGTTTTCTCATTGCACACAGTAGTATGATGTACATCTCTGTTCATGTAAGCACTCTGTAGTACACATTCCTAGAAGTGGTACTGTTGGGCAAAGAGGAATGTGTACTTACATTTTTCACAGATAATGTCCCATTGCCCTCCAAAGAGGTTGTCCCACTTGACCTTACTGACACTTCATTTGGCAACAACTGAATGAATAAGGAAACTTGTACCCAAGTCCAGGGTAGCCATCTTCCAGTTGGCTTTAAGAGCACCCAGTGGCCTGAGTGTTCTGGAATGGAGACCCAGACTGACAGAAATGTTCCAGGACACAGAGTGACCAATGACCCAATGAGGGCCTTCTCCAGGGGAATGAAGATATGATACCTACATATGCAGGAGCACCTGCCATAGGCAAGTCAGAAGAAACCAGGAAATGCCAAAGAGATAGCAGTAAACAAAAGTCTCCGGGAGAAGAAAAGGGAGCACATGGGGGAGCAGCTGGAAAGACAGAGAAAAGCTGAGTGCCTGCCACTTCGGGCACTCTTGAGGCTTCAGTCTTGTCTAACACTCTTGAGGCTTCAGTCAGTCATGATGAGATGACTGCTGGAGAGGGCTTCTTCTTCTTCATGTATGCTGAGTCCTTATAGTCAATACCTCAACACCTAAGGAAACAGAAGCACACCCCTGTTCTTGCAAGCTGGATAGAAGCTGATAAACTCCGGGGAGGCAAAGTGGTGCTTCACAGGCATGTACTTCTGAACCTGGGTATTGAGTTCTCTCTTGGATCCACTTGCTGTGTGTGTGTGTGAATGTGGGGATAGTGGGTGAAAATAGAATGCCACCTAAGCTTTACAGTCCTGGCTGCATGAAGTTGAAAGATGGTGACAAGAGTCAAGAGAATGTCTTTGGGTAGCCAAGGACCTGTGTCAAATGGGATTGTGGACCATGGGTAGAACTTGGTGATGCCAGATACCTAATGTCTTTGGGACACAATTTTCGTGGGTAACATCCACCACCAGGCAGTTCTGACAGCCTGGCTCTATCCATGAGGAACAACTGGACCATTTCTGCCTTGCTGGCTACATGCCCACCCCACTATTTCAAACTTCCATCAACTTCCTCAGGCACAGATGGGTTAGATTAATTGTGGTTCAGCCATAGTGGTATACTCTTCAATCACTAAGAATTATGCAACTAAAAATGTGTTGATATAGTATGTTCTCATGTCACCCACCTCCCTCTACACACACACACACACACACACAGAGAGTTTCTCTTGTACACTTGTACACGATTAGATCAATTTTAGAAGGATATATATGAAAGTGGCATCAGAGGTTGCCTTTTGGGAGAAGTTGCTAAACTGGGGTTGGGAATTGAAGAAATTTCCTTTATTCACTAAATGCTCTTTCATAAGTGATGAATTTATTTTACCACACATATATATTACTTTACAGGCATAAAAGTAAAAAGACAAAACAAAATCAACTGCAGAATTTTCCATCAATGGAGGTTACGTAAACTGTGGTATATTCTAACTATGAGACCCTGTAAGCAATTCAAAAGAAGGTATATTCTGCCATAGAAAAATGTCCACAAATATATTAAGATAAAAAGTCAAAGCTCTGTACAAAATGATATGTACAATATAATCCCACTTACATAAGATATATACACACACACATCCCTAAAAAGACATATCCATAGGAAAATAATCACAACAAGCAAATAAAATTTGAAAGAGAGTGGGATTGGTCTGGTGAAGGGGAGAGGCATAGTGAAAGGTGAAAAGATTTTCATTTTTTCATTCTAGATAATTGTTGATCAAAAAAAATTTTGTATTTAATTTTTGTAATAAAAGCTGATAAATGGTAAATAAATTATGTGACAGAATAAAAAGTCTGATCTTAGAGGAATCTGCATTCCAAAGTTTGGTTTCCTCACAAACTCCTTGCTCCTCACAGAAGGAGTATCTCGGGCCTCAGCCTGGCAAAGGAGCCCTCTGGGCCCACTGTTGTTTCACACTTTCCTCTGTACAGCTCAACTGAGTTCTTCACCAACCTCAAACAGGTATCTATCTTTCTTCCCCTATTCAATTTTCTTCCCTTAACTCTCATGTCTAATTATTTCATCAGTCTCTCCACCCCTTATTGAAGTTCCAGCCATGCTTCATGACTTATCTGAGACAAGCCTTCTGGAACCCTCCTGCCCATTAAGCAAATGAGTACCACAGAGCCTCATCTGGAGCTTGAGAAACTATCTTGGACATTCTTTCTGTAGCCTTCCTTGTATTGTTATTTAACTTTCATGGATTCATTTAAAATATGGGTATAATTTTTTTGTTTACAAAACACACAGCTTTCTCTTCACTAGAGCCTCTCATCCATTCTATGAGGTAAATAGGACAGGTATTATCATTATTCTCATTTCATTGATGAGGAAACTGAGTTGGTAGGGAAGTTAGCTGTACAAGATTTCACAATAGAAAATGGTCAAGGGGGATTTGGCTCTGCCTGGCCCACCTAGAACACCTGGTTTTGTTCCCCCAGTCAGACTACGAGTCCCTGGAGGACAGAGGGTGGGCTTTTACTGCTTCTACACACATTAGACAAAAGGAAAGCCATAGATGTTCTGTCAGAAAGTCACTGATGAAGACGGACACTCAGTCAACCATGGGTCACGTGGCAGGGAGCTGCTAGGTGCTTAGCTCAACACTGTGTACCAGAAGGACAGCAGAGCCATAGTGCCTGTCCTAAGGAGCTTATCATCTTCAGGTGAGGCCAAACACACCAAATAATTACAAAACAATCAGGTTTGAAATAAAGGTGATTCAAAGTGGCACATAGATAAACTTATTTCTTTAACAGCACACCAAACCAGCAGCTTTTTTAAATCAGAAAATAATACTAATAGTCAACAGAATTAGTGACTGTGGTTCATGGATGACTGAAATCTCAGGAATGTCTCCATAGACCTGTTAGGATAAAAGATGGGCCAAGGGCATCAAGTGGGACTATCGGCCTCAGCTAACGTCTCAAACACAGCAGTGAATGGGGAAAGACCAGCCTGAGGTTGGGACTGAGGGCAATGGGACTTGAAAGCTCCTTTTCAAATCAACTAGCTAGATTTCAGAGGCTTCTGTGAATCAATTTGGGAAGTGTGGGCTAGATCAGGAGTCATTTCAATTTTGGGGAGAGGGGCTTGATGATCAATCTGATGTTGATGTGCCCTGTAGACAAGTGACCTGAGAGCCACACAGAAGCTGCCACCAGATGCCAATGCCCTGTGAGCGTCAGACCTGGAAGATAAAGTTAAAGCCCTTTCATGAACACCACTGGGAACTGCAGATTGGCAAATTATTTGAGGTGTTAAGAATAGTTATTTAAATGACATCAAGGCAAAAAGTTACTGAGTGTGCTTTCAAGAACATATGGCAGCACGATCCACAGTGTCACTTGGCTATTTGCTCTTGATTAAGGCTCACCCTGTAAAGTGAAAAGTTAATTTGTAGGAGATTGATGAGTTCCAAATGGCTTTTCTCTGGGAGGAATGAAAATCTATCTGTCCAGTAAGAACGATAACCCCAAAGTTTAGTTTTATTTTCCTGCAGAACTACCCAGTTTTTTATCCATTTTTTTTTTTTACAATGGCAAACATTTGGTTTCATCTGCCCCTTTCTCTCTGCAGGTCACTTGCAAGGAAAGAGATCATCAGAATATTGCTCAGTGAGCAAGGAACAGTGTGACAGGAGTCATTAGATGATTCAGTATTCAATAAATTCAGGCTCTGTTCATCTGTGGTTTCTATCTTCTCAACAGTTCATTCTCTAGATGGTCTAGATATTTCTGGCACCCTGGCAGGGGACACAATTCCAAAATACTGCTGTATGAGCCAGAGGGTGCTAAGTGTGCCTTTTGGCCCACATTCCCTTTCCTGACCAACCCTCTCCTGACCTAAGCATTGCTCTTTTTAAAGTTCAATTTTGGAGAATATATAATTTTTTTTCTTCAGGTGTGGTCACCATAATTCTATCACCAAAGCACCATATTCCCTGTGCTCTTCCTTTGCTCATCCACTTTTACCACATTCCAGTCTCCCTGCCCTCCTGGAAGCCACCTATCTATGGTCAGCTTTCAAGGTTTGTCTGTTTGCTCCCTTGTCTGGTTTCTCTATATTCCACATGTAAGTGAAACTACCCGATATTTCTTTTTCCTTCTGGCTTATTTCACTGAGCATAAACCCTTCCAGCTCCATCCATGTTTCTGCAAATGGCATAAATTTATCTTTTTTGATTGCTGAATAGTATTCCATTGTGTATATATAACAAAACTTCTTGATCCAGTCATCTGTTTGCAGGGGCACTTGGTGTTTTTTCCACATCTTAACTATTGCAAGTAGTGCTGCAACAAACAGAGGGGTGTAGGTGTCCTTTCAGATTAGTGTTTTTGTTTTTGTCCTTTGGGTAGATTCTTAGGAGTGGAATCAATGGGTCATAAGGAAGCTCCAGTTTTAGTAGTTTGAAGGTCCTCCACACAGCTTTCCATAGTGGCTAGACCAGTTTAAGGGGTTCTATTTTCTCAGCATCCTTGCTGGCATTTGTTGTTTTCATTTTTTTTTTTTTAAATTTGGGTGATTTTCACTGGTATGAGGTGGTTTCTGGCTCATCTTTGAAAGTTATGAAACCATCTGGTCCTGGACCTTTGCTTTTGGGTAGGGTTTTGATTACTAATTCAATTACTTTGCTTATAATTGATTTGCTCGAGTGTTCTATTTCTTCCCTATTCAGGCTGGAGTGGTTGTATAATTCTAAGAATTTGTGCATCTCATGTAGATTGTTGAAATTGTTTGCATTTAAATGTTCACAAGTAGCCTCTGATTATCCTCTGAAATTCTGCTGTGCCTGTTGTAATTTCTCCTCTTTCATTAGTAATCCTATTTATTTGAGATTTTCTCCTTCTTTTTCTTTGTGAGCCTAGCTAGGGGTTTGTCTATTTTGTTAAATTTCTCAAACAATCAGCTCTTGGTTTCACTGATCTGTTGGATTGTCGTTTCAACTTCTATTTCATTTATTTCTGCCATAAATTGGATGCAGTAATTTCCATCCTTCTACTTGCTTTTGGGGTTATTTTCTTTGTTCTTCTTTTTCTAGTTCCTCAAGATGAGAGATTAGGTTGTTTATTTGGGGGTTCCTTCCTTTTTTTTTTTTTTAAATGATGTGGGCTGTGTTGCTATGCACTTCCACTTAGCATTGCTGTGCCTGTGACCCATACATTCTGGAAGTTTGTGCCCCGATTGTCATTTATCTTAATGTATTTTCTGATATCATCTTTGATTTTGATCTCTTTTTTAGCCTAGTGGCCTTTCAGCAGTGTGATCTTCAGTTTCCATGTATTGGAGGATTTTTTTGCCTTCTTTTTGTAGTTGATTTCTAGCTTGGTACCTTTATGGTCAGAGACAATACATATATATTCAACTTTTTAATCTTGTTCCAGCATTCTTCCAAAGCCTTTCATAGTTTTTCTTTATTTCTTTTTTTTACTAATTTTATGGTGGTAAACTATATACAATATAAATTTTCTATTTTAATCATTAAAGTGCGCAACTAAGTATCACTAATTATAGTCTCGATGTGGTATAATCATCATCACTAGCCATTTTAAAATTTTTTTGTCACCCCAAACAGACATTAAGCAGCAATTGCCCATTCCCTCCCTCCTTCTGCACCTACATCTACTGAGCTACTTTCTATCCAAATGAATGTATCTATCTATATACTTCATAAAAGTAAAAATCATACAATAGTTGTTCCTTTGTGTCTGACTCCTTTCACATAGCATAACATCCTCAAGACTAATCCATATTGTAGCATGGACGAGAACTTCATTCCCTTTTATGGGTGAATAATATTCCACTGTATGAATAATGAATAAACCTTATTTCAGTTTATTCATTTATCTATTGATGGACATTTGGGACGTTTCAACCTTTTGGTTATATGTGAACAATGCTGTTGTGAAAGTTTATCACAAATATCTGTTCAAGTCCTTGTTTTCAATTTTTGGGGGGAGGAATTATATAGCTAGAGTAAAATTGCTGGGTCATGTAGTAATTCTATGTTTAATTGCCAAACTCTCATTTTTAAAAAACAAGCTTTACCACAATGCTGGTTCTCTCTTCAATGAGTAAATAAAATTTCAGTATATGATCATTAAATATTTTTTTTAAAGATTTTATTTTATTTGTGCATACAGAACTGGGATACAGGCCAGAGATGTGGAGGGTGAGAGAATTCACCAGAGTCAGAGTGGAGTGCAGAACAGGCAGATCAACGAAGTACACTGCTGAGGGGAGCAGCGGGCGGGTCAGGAGAGGTCTGCCACGCCATGTGGTCACCTCCGGGGCAGGCGGGAATCGAACTCATGAGGAAGCGGCTTTAGATTCTCAGTGCTGTGCTTTAACCCGCTGCGCCACCAGGGAGGGCCCTCATTAAATATTTTTTTAAAGATTTTAAAATTTATTTATGCACACAGAGCTGGGGTATAAGCCAGAGGTGTAGGGGCAGTGAGAGGATTCACCAGAGACAGAGTAGGGAGCAGAGCAGGCAGACTGATGAAGTACACTGCTGAGGGGAGCGGTGGGCGGTACAGGAAAGGTCTGTTGTGTCATGTGGGTCACCTCCCTGGTTGCCTGGTTTGGGATTGAGTTTGTGCTGAAGCAGCTGTGGCCAGCTTTGAAGTGCTGTGCTTTAACCCCTTGCGCCACCAGGGAGGGCCCAATCACTGTATATTTCAATAAGAGTCATGTTTTAACACTTTGAAAATTACACATAGATAAGGATGACTGATTTAGGTTGCTAATCTTTAAAGTTGACCCCACTTTCATTCTTGTTGCTCCATAAGAAGTCAAAGAAGTAGTAGAAATGAGGATTCCCTTGCTTGCCCATGAGGTGAGCATGTATTTGGGTAGTTCTAAAGAGAGGGGAAATTTTAATTATAGTCCCGTGATAATGATGGCAAATGAAGTCACGCAAGGGTTAGGCATAGACAGTCTGTACATTATTTTCCCTAGGAACATACCAACAATTTTTCTTGGTTCTCTACAGTGTCATAGTTTCTGCTAGAAAACCCCCAGTACAAAGTTCTACTTTAGATGAACCCTGGGGCCAGACACACTACCATGGAACCCACTGGTAGAGATGCTAGATTTCTTTTTGTACAGCCTCAAATTCTGCCTTCATTAGTATTTGACAGAAATGGAGTCCCCGAGAAATCCTTTCAGCAGGGAATGAAAATAGAGACTCACTGTGGCATTTGAGAAGGGGGTGAACACGAAGGTGGGGAGAATGCACAGCCCAGGTGTGGCAGAAAGGGAACAAGCAGCGTGTGCAGTGACCCTGTCTGAGGCCCAGCTTGTCAAAGGAGAATTTCAGTTGCCTCTAACTGTCCTTTGGTCCAAACTAGACAGCTGCCCTGCCCCCAAAACACCTCTCCTAGAAACCAAGAGGTACTCTTGGTTTCATACATTTTTAATGTTTTCAACTTAGAAAGTTTAGCCTTTTAAGTAAGGCTGAGAAAAATTAAAAACCATTTTTTCCAACTCACAGCTTAGAAGGAAGTAACTAGATCCTGATCACAATTTTCTCACTTTTGAGGCAAGATATGGAAGAACAGATGAGTGAGATGGAAGAATTTCACAGGTGGTTAAAAATGTGTAGGAAAAAGAAAACCAGAATAAAAAAGAATGCCACTGTTAGAAATACGATCAAAATATATCTATTTCTGAAAGCATACCAGGCGGGTTAAGAAAAGAAAGGTAAAAACCTACTTTCTTCTGACACGTTTACTTTGCTCCCTTACTGGCCCTTGCCAAGATGAAATATGTGCAATCAGCACTTTGCAAACTGCAAAGCACTGCATGTGGCTTTGACAGGGGTGGCGTGGTGCAGGGGAGAGGGTGTGAGCTATGAAGGTCTGCTGTGTTGGGGGTTGGCCAGGCTTGGGGGATCTGACCAGAAGTGATGTCTCAAGCTAATCCCTGGATCTCAGTTTTCACATGAGGATAGTAAAAGACAGTGATCTGTGTCTTACAGGGTTGTTGGAAGTATCTTATGATAAGGCCTCACAGCAAAACAAGGACAGAGTACTATGGAAGCTTTATCTTTGGTATAAATTTTAGAACTTACTACATTTTCTGGAATACTCTGCATATCTGTCATCGCAATTATACCAGAAGTTCAGGGTGGCTTGTTTGCTTCTGTGTCCTATTTCTTAGTATAGTGCTTAAAACATCACAGCCATTCATTCTTTTAGCTGCTATCTATTGGGCCCTTCCAGACACCTGTTCTTGATGGCCATACGCAGCCCTCCAAACTACCGTTCTCATCTCCCCAGCGCCCCAGCTCCCCAGCACTGAGACTCTGGAGGTTCTGATGAAGTCCCTGGTGTAGACAAAGAGATGTACCCCTGGGTTCCACCAGGACTGTGTGCTGCTGGCAGACGTCCTCTTTGGAAATTGCCCAGCAGCAGCAGCCTCCTCGGGGGGCCACTGCCTTGTCCATCATGGTCATACTCCCTTTCTGGGTGCAACCTGGTGTTAACTCAGAACAACCTGAAGTGCCAGCCCAGCTCCACAGTGACCCACACAGGGTCAGACATGATGGTGTCATGGTCCAATATCTCCCTTGAAACAATCCTGCCTCTTTCTCTCACATGACAAGCATAAAGGCACCCCCAGCTAGCTTTCTACATGCAAACTACCAACCCACCACCTCACCCTCAGCCCTGGCAGTCTGCAGGCTGACTTCGTAGCATGCAGGCTCTGGCTTGGCACATGGGAGGCCTCAACTTCAAGTGATCCCAAGCCCTGTGGCAATCTCCAGAGCCCACTCAGTTACTGGGCACAGGCCTCACCTGCAGTAACATGCATCTGCCTCTCTCTAACATGAATCTGTAACCAAAGGGTCAAAGATATAGACCTATAAGCAATTCAAGCAATGGGAGAAATGAACCTAGTGTTTAGCTGAAGGACAGCTTCTGACAGAAGCGAGGAAGCTACCTAGGAGGAAGCACAGCTGTGTAAGCTGAGTTTTGACAGGGTTATGGAAGGGATACGGAAGAGGGATACGCACAGGGATATGGAAGAGACAGATGCACAGAGGATACAGCATGGGCAGACATGAAAGTGTGGGGTGCAGGAGAGAGGAGTAGGAGGCATGAAGCCTGGGGCAGTGCAGGCGGCAGCTCGCAAGGGCCTCAGAGCCCAGGCGCTACACTTAGGGCAGCATGAAGTCCTCATGCCCCTATTACGGGGGCCTCAGACATTGCAGTACCATTTGATGAGCATGAGACCTGTCCTCTCTGAACCCCACTGATTCTTCTGACCACTGGCTTCACCTTTTCCTCAAGATGATATTTTGCTTAGAGAATCTAAGATTAAAAGAAATAATATATGACAAGCCAAAACCAAAATGAGAGGTGTAACACCGGCCATAAGTACTAAGTGACAGCAAAAATAAATACAATGGAACTAGAACAGCAATTAAATTCCACATAGACATCATCGCACCCCCTATCTTTGAGCCTCAGGCTGCTCTAGCTCTGTTCCAAAAGATCAGCAAGCATTAGAGGGAGTGAAGAAGAGCGCAGCACAGAGCTCCTCCTGGATGCAGTCAGAAAGCCTGAAAGAGAAGGAAGCAACCTCACCAAGGGACTCACCGTCCTTATAGCCCTAGCTCCACTGAGATCTCCTTGGAGTACCCCTGGCCCTCTTTTGACTGCGGGAAGTGGTCATCAGCAGTCATGCCCTGTGAAGGCGCTGTCAGCACCGTGTCATTGCTTATTGGCTCTGGGGAGGTCACTTGCAGCACCGCGTCATTGCTTATTGGCTCTGGGGAGGTCACTTGCATGCAGTGGCCCCTTCCTTGGCTCGTGAAGGTCTCTAAACCAGTGCTTGTGGCAACTCACACTCCCCACATTGTGGGGAGGAAGCAGCAAGGGGGACTGGGAGGCAGGCAGAATCCGGGCTTACCACCCCTGATCCCAGACTCTGAGAGCTGGAAGGACTCGTCAGAATGTCCAAGCTTCCTATTTACATCTGGAGAACCTGGGACCAGAGGAGGGAGGGACACGATTTGTCCAAGTTCACAGAGGTGTCAGCGCTAGCACTCTCGGGGATGAATATGGGAAAATGGAAAAATACGCTTTATTGTTTGAGGCCATTGACCCTGTGGCTACTATCTGAAGGCCTAGGAGACCAGAATGTGGGAGCAGGGATAGGAGCAGGGCTGGGGCGGGGGAGGAGGAGGGATGTCAGTCCGTCAGACTTGAGAGCACAAGAGCACCGCCAAAAAACACTACCTCACCCAGGGTAAGTGGCTGAGAAAGCCCTGGCCTTGGGCAGTGAGGGAAAATTCTGGATGGGCTCAAGTGTTTGCAATAGATACCCATGGAATTGAGCTCCTCTAAAGGGCAGTACCAACTCAGCCAGGGACATCGGGACTGTGCAAAGCAGCTGAAGCTCTGGCTCTCTCCTGATCCTGTCCCTGTCTAGCAGCATGATTTGGGGTAAGTCACTGAACTGTTGTGACCCCAAGTCACCTCATTGGAGGACGATTAATAATACCCACCCCCTAAGACTGCTGGGAGGGGCACTCGAGGCCATACATGCAAGATGTGCTCGCAGGGCCTGGCACAATGCTGAACACCACCCCACCCTGCCTCCTATGGACATGACCAGACTCCTGGCAGTACATTTCCTTGTCTCTTTCCCTTAGCCCAGACTCACAGACCACACCACTGTGCCCTGTCCTTTGTCCAGTTATTGTGTCACCCTCTGGCCCTCCCAATTCTCTGGCTCTGGGGTTCACAAAGAGTCAAGATCTGTGAATAAGAAAGCTGAAGGGGCTCACCTGGAGGGTGGGGGTTGGGGGTGGGGACTTCCATCAGGAGAGAAAGAGGAGAGGGTGGGTGCTTTGGGGCCTATAGTTGACCAAGCAGCCTGCTCAGAGGGAGAGGCAGCTTGGGCCTGGCAGAGAACAAAGAAAAGACTCTGCTCTCCTGTGGTGTGAGAAGGCACTGTCTGAAGCAAGTCCCTCCATTAAAAACGACAAGGCAAGAGGTTAAATATAGCCCTTTCCAGTTGTCTAGGACAGAGATTGATGAAATGTCAGAACTATGTTAGATGAGAAACGATCTTATCTCTGCTCTGTTTTTAGAGTGTAGAAAGAAGGCAATAGGGAAATGAAATAAATCTGGACTTTTGCTATTAGATTTTGAGCAGTCGGGTGTCTGGTGTCTTGCTCTGGTTGCAGAAAGGCTGAAGAAGGGCAGGAGTGGAAGCAGGAGTCACAGGAGAGAGGTGGGAAAGTAGGACAGTGTGGTAGCTGTGCAGGTAAGAGTTGGGAGGAATGTCTGGGCCTGTATCCCAGGAGGCTGCGGCCCCTCCCCGCCTCACTCCACAGAAAGGGAAGGCCAGCTCTGAATTGTCCTTGTCTTCTCAAGGGCACCCCTGCGACTGTGACACAGGCAACCTGTCCAGAGACACCTAGACCCCTTGCTCCTTGACGAGGCAGACCACGAAAAATATGTTAGAAAGTTCCTTCTGATCCACAGGCCTCAGTTTTGCCACCTGAATCCCCCACAAAATTCTCATTCACTCGCTCCCCTGTGACAGCCCCTCAAGGCCTGAAGACCAAAGACAAGTAAGTTCCTCTGACTCTTCACCATGCCGAACAGCACATGGTCCCCACAAAACTCAGCTTCTCACCACTTTGCTTTTCAAACTCTTTTAGCTCAGATATTCCTTCTGCACCCACTCCTGCCACAAAGGACTAACTAGCTCCCGCGAGAATGAGTCACAGTGTGGACTCATTCTCTGTCCTGCCTCTGACCATAACAGGAATGCCTAGGACATCTTCAGGGGTGTGCAATGGCAGTGGCAGCCCCCCGACCCACCCCACCTAACCGCTTCACGCCAACCGGTGTGCACAGACGATCCGCGATAGATGTCTCTCCCCTGCCCCTCTCTTCCCACATGCTTTGATGTTTCAAAATAAATCAGTATTTTAGCAGGAGTGCAGGAGATGGGTAAAGCCCCAACATGGAGGAGATGTTATTTTCCACTATCCTAGAGATGAAGCCTCAGAAAGCTTGTTAAGTTGATTTATAGAAAATGAGAGATACAATATTTCTCATCACACTTATGATTCTTAGGTTCACCTTCATTATCCCTTTAGAATCCCAGTTTATCAAGGTTGGGATGTGATCAGACCCACTATCTTCACCCCCAGAACTACCCCAATTTTGAATTTCTGCCAGGTCCACCCTGCCCCATCCCCCTTATACACCTCAGTAGTAAGGAATTTATTTCCTTAAACATAGCTCAGGTTGCTTCAGGAGAGTGCGGAGTATTGGAGGCCCCTCCTCCTTAACCAACCCCAACTCCTTCCCTTCACCCTTCTGCTGACAAATGCCCCCTTCTCCACCCCCCCCCCCACAAAGACTCACCTCCCCGGTTCCAGAAGAGGGTGATAGGCTCAGCTCTCTCCATCCTGGCAGAGTAGAGGGATAAGAATCCACATCCAGCAAGTTTTCATGCAAAAGGGAATGGTGTGGTAAGCCCACACTGGGGGCAGGGAGCAGGGGCCCCACGTTGCTCCTCAGTGGGTGCCCAGGGACTTTTCCTGACTCCAGTTTCCTAGCACTCTGGCTGGGTCAGTCTGGCTCCATAGATGGATCGCATGCTCAGTTGCCACCCAGCTACTCTGGGCTGCCCAACACAGAGAAGCGACTGGGTATTTATCTCCTCTCCTTCCTACTCCCTTGTGCCCCCAGAGAACTGGTCCACTGGGTCTCGGTTCCGCAAAGGGAGCTGTTTGGGAGTTGGCCTTGCCTTTCTGTAGGTAAGATTCGCAGCCAAAATGTCAGCGCCCGGGAGAGGGCTGACCTCCTGCTTAACTGCTGTCCTGGGCAGGGGAAATGAGCAGGAACTGGCTGTCTGAGTCAGCGGCCCTAGTCTATTGTCACTGCGTAGGCCCCTTCCTTCCCAGAGGAGAGACGTGCACAGAGATAGGCTTGTTTTCTTTTGCAAGTCTCTCTTGCACACACACACACTTTCTCGGCCTGGAAAGAGGCTGTGCACTTTGACTGGATGCAATTCAATTCAGTTTCCCCAAGGTCAGACAGTGCCAACTCTTCACCAGAAGATCACACCTACAACACATAGAGGTCATCGCCCACCATCCTCATCAGAGGAGTAGTGACAAGCAGTCCCAATAATAGGAGAGGAAACTGAAGCTCAGAGAGGGAAAGAGGCTTTCCAAGGTCTAACAGCCAGAACAGAGTGAGCTTTGGAGTTCTGTCTTGCTCTCCACGGCATCAAGTAGAGAACCCAACGGGCCTTCTGCACTGCTTCTCAACCTCCACCCCTGCCAGCATATTGCAGATTCTAGCACAATCTATTTTTCAGGGCACAGAGTGTGAAAGAATTGCTGACTTCAACACATTTGAAACTTACAACTTGTTCAAATCTGTTTCTGTGCATTTAAAAGGATGAGGGCCCGGGAAACAAGTTGTCTGTGACAGAAGTTCTTTAAAAAGGGACTGCATGACCAGACTGATGAAGGAGCACAGGAGGACAGCCCAGGCCTTCTCCCCACGACCGTCTGCTCATGGGAAGACAGGCATGGCAGTTCTTGCTCACAGAATATAGAGACCTTGCTGGAGTGTGTTCTTTCTGCTCTTGCCAGGAATGCAGAAATGCTGAGGAGCCACTTGACAGGAGTTAGAGTCTTCCCTGGATGAAGCCCTGACACCCCCTGTTATGGACAGGACATAAGTCCTCCAGGGCAGAGCCTGGCCTGTGGGTGTCTGGAGGTCAGACGTTCAGAACATACTTGTATTACTCGGTACAAAATGTCATCAAGAAGACTGAGGTGAAATTTCCAGATGAAAATAGGTAGCATCCTTGGAGTTGGGAGAGGGTTTGTTTCTAAGAGTAAAGATGGGTCATGGACAATATTCAAGAACTTAAGGAGGCTAAGGCCCGAGAGGTGAACGTTCACAGTGGCATCACTAGAGGGTGACCCTGGCCAGTGTGCTTCACAGAGGCCAGACCACTATAGGTTAAGGAGGGAAACGGGAGGACTGTGGAGGCACCTTTCAGGAAATCTGGCTGTGGCTGGAGAGGAAAGAGACAGAACCGGGCAGGAGGGAGAGACAGTGGCATGGCTTAGGATGGAAGTCATGGTGTGTGTTTTTAAGTTGTGCTGCTGTGAAAACTGCTGTGTGTCCCACCCTCTGCATTCTACAGGCCCAACTTCCTCTCGGATCAATTAAACCAGAAGTTCTCAGGTGGAGCTCAGGCATCAGTAATGTTTTAAGTCTTCCCCAACTTGAGAACCATTGCACTCATTCTTGGTAGAGACTCAAGCCTGGCTAGTGAGCAAAGGTGGCTCACTGAGCTTCCTTGCATAATAACTGAGCAGACAGTCTTCACAACCCTCCTGCCTGGGCTCAAATCCCAGCCTTCCCTGTGTTGAGAAAGTTACTTAACCTCTCTGAGCCTGAGTTTCTAATCCACAGATTAGTTGTATCATTTGCCATCTATATCCTGATGATATTACATACCTTATGTCTACAGATCTACATATATGAAAGGTAATATACCATAGGATTGCCATGTAGAATGATGAGAAAACATCTGTAAAGTGTTCAGAACATTGCCTGGCTCAACAGCACTATGTTGGGTCTGGCCTGCGTCTTCTAGGAACTATCCCTCCACCCAAAGCTTAGGAGGCCTTCCTTCAAAACTGTTGACACTCTTCCCTGGGTTTGGTTTCACACGGGCTGTTATCCAGGGCCCACCTGGCAAAGGCCTGATTCTGTCATCCTCCTTGGCAACCACTTCTCACCTGGGCCCCTCTGGACTAGGGCTGGCTGCTGTGATAGAATCTGCCATTGCATGTGGCCAGAGCCCTGTTGTCTGAGGTGGGGGAGATCCCACATGTTAGCACCCCAGCTGCTATTTGTCTTTTGTTCTCTCAACTCGGGCTTGTGAGTTCTTTTGGCTGGGGCAGGGAAAACTACTGTTCTTGAGTGGGGAAATGGTTGGTGTTCATTAGTTTCCTTTACACAGACCTCATGTTTGGTGGGGGTGGAGGCCTGTCGATGTGGGGGGGGGTTATCTTCACTCTCAGCCGTATAACCTTGGGCTGTGGGGACCAGGACTCTGGTTTAGATGGTCCCCAGGAGATCCAACCTTCCTAGTTCAGCTGTTTACCCTGCTTGGACAACTTTTGTACCCCATGCCAGGCTGTGAAGCACCCAGAGAATAGGGCAGGGCTGATGACAGAACCACAGTTTGAGGTCAAGGACTGGGAAGATGGTGATGGTGTAAGTGCGGGGAAATCAAATCAGGAAAGAGAGAAAGCAGAAACAGCAGTGATCAGCGAAGAAAGAGAGAAGGCAGAAGTGTGAGAAGCTATGCCAGGTAGGTCAGAAAGCCCTGTAGCCACATCCCTGCGGCAGGAGTAAGGCCCCAGGCTTTGGGTGGGTCAGAATGTTTCAAAGGAGCAGTGTGCTAGAGGGAGCTTTATTCTCCTACTGCGATGAGTCGAGTTGGGCACATTTTCCCTGAGGCAAGCCTAATAGGCCTAAACAGTCCCTTCCCCAGGGAGACAAATTCCACAAAAAGAATCTGTAGAGGGGGCTCTGTGCCACCCTCCCCAATGCCAGAAACCAGGCTCAGAGGACAAACTCCACCCAGATGACAGGGAGCCATTGGGAGCCTCATCCTACTTCAGGGACCCCACACCCCTCCATCTGTGTTCTTGGAGAATTTGACAGGAGATTGATTTTAAATAGAAAATCTGCTGTTAAGAAAGATGAAAGTTTCATCAAAGACTATTTCCTCCACAGGGGCACAGACGGCACTTAGGAGGTCTCATTAGCCCACATTGTTTGGAAAGGCTGCTCTTGGGGTGACCCAGAGCTGATCTGTCGGTATGCAGGACTCCCTATTAGAGAGGCTTCTCCTGGTCATCTCAAGGATCACTTTTGTCTCTTCTCAATATCAGAGTATCATCTGGCTTCTCCCATCTTGAAACTGGTTATATGGATATGACCATAAGACACAGGATGTCTCCAGCATAGTGATGAGGAAATCCCAGGGGCACATGGACCACTCCTGAGCAGTGGCAACGGCAGTGGTGAGGAGCAGCCCACACCAATCTTTGTAGCTGGGTGGCCTTGGGCATGTCACCTCACTTCCATGGGTCTACAAAAGGAAATGTTTAGGTATACAAGTGGTTTCCAAGCATGTACTTCACTTTAAAATATTTGGGTCCCACTGTGACAGACAAAGCCATCTCTGCCTATGAAAGACTTTTCTATAACATGCAAAAATAATAATATATACACTCTGTGCTCACCCAAGACTCCCACACACATCTTTTACCACCTGCAGAGAAGCTCCAAGTCAGCGGACCCTTGAGACTCCTATTCTGACAGTCAAGTACTGAAACAGTAGCACTGCGGGGCTGCTTGCCCACTCTATGTGCTGTGCGTACATGCAGCACCTCGCTTCACCCTCAAGTGCTCTGTGAGGTAGGCATAATCCCCACCAGGCCAAGGAGGCAACAGAGGTTCCGAGAGCTTAAATCATTTGCCAAGAGCCACACAGCTAGTGAGTGGCCAAGTATGGCCAAGAACCAGAGCAGCTGTGGAGACCTTCACCACGCTCTTTAGCTTTAGGATATTAATTATTTTAATTCTGTCTCCACAGAATTTAAGCATTCCAGAGGAGAAAAACCCACAACACTTTCCCAAGTGTTCTCCAATCATGACTAAAACCAGAATGCTTCACTTACTTAATCAAATTTCGATGTCATCCAGCACTCAGAGAAGACAACATGGCCACCACTTGAAGCTACCCAAAAGCACGCACATTCCTGGATGGCGGTCACCTGACGTGGGACAGTGGCAAACGGGGCTTAACATTTTGTTTGGAAGTATTTGTGTCTGTACCATGATAAGGCATTCTGCTGTTCCACATTTTCTACCTCACCAAGGCTTTGAAACCGCCCTCTGTCATGGGCTCCCCTCAACAGCCTTGCAAGATTGTCATTGTTTTTATCACCATCTCCACATGGTAGGTAAAGAAACAGAATACAAGAGGTGAAGTAACTTCCCCCAAATATTTAAAGGGTCAGAGCTTAAGTTCAAACAGGGGGCTTCCCACAGTAAATCCATGTATTTCTCCATTCTCTGTTGTCACCTCTTTCCGTAAAAAGCCACACCTGCTTTTGTGTTATGTCTTCAAGTGTGTTGCTTGGCCCAGAGAAGAGAAATGATTGGGTCTCTCAGCTTGACAGAATGATTTTCCAGTATAATTGTTCTACATGTTAATGTTTTTTTTCTTTTTCTTTCACTAACAATATTATAACACTATTAATGAAACTCGAAGGGAAAGAAAAACTCACCAGCAAGCCTGCCACCCACCACAAGTCAAGTTTTGTTTTTTCCACAATGCCCACCCAGTCCTTGTTCATGTTCAGACAATT
This sequence comes from Condylura cristata, assembly GCF_000260355.1. NCBI lineage: Eukaryota > Metazoa > Chordata > Mammalia > Eulipotyphla > Talpidae > Condylura > Condylura cristata. The sequence continues at coordinate 161,209 of NW_004567120.1, read as the reverse complement.
CACACAAGATTTATTAAGTTCAGCACAGATACATTTTTGGTTTGTGCCTTTTGCATGCTATACTTTAGCATAAGTATTATGCATGCTGCTCAACGGTCTTCATAGTTAGCTCCACCAAACCGCAGTAGGGATACATCAGATTCACTTAGCTATCCCCCTGTTATTTGACATTAGGGAGGCCATTGTGTGCTTTTTAAACCTGCTTTTTGCTTCCTGCTGGTTCTGGCCCAGGGAATGTGGGAGCACTACGACTGGATCCACCCCACAAGGCCCAAGCCTCCACCTTCAACCCATGTCTCAGCTGGGAGAGGTGAGGATCACTAGGAGATAATTGTTTGGTGGCCTAGAATTTCAACCTCTTCTCTACCTTCCAATGGGTTCATTAAGTCCTCCTAAATAAACCTTTAGGAGGAAAGCCCTCAGGGAGTAGGGTCCACTTGACTCCCTAATAAGCATCAGCTATTTTACTGCCCACTGTACAGCAATCAATGATTGTAAGACCTCAATAGGCTTGTGACTATGAGAATACCAAGCCAACCACAGAAACGCCTTCCAAACACAATGAGATGTTTTCTTCACTTTGTGTCAGTATAGAGAACGAAACTGCGAACTCATGTTCACGCTGAAGCTCTAGTTCCTTTGGTCACAAAATTGGCATGATGCTGGGAAGGCTGTTAGAAAGCAGTACCACGCCAGTTCTCTCTGCATCTGTGGCCCCTCTCATCACCTGCATTAGGTTTAAATACAAGAAACTCCCACTTTCTTGCTGGCCCAGGAATCCCCAGCTCCAGCTTCTAGATCCGATGCAGAGTCACCTAAGAGTTCACTTATCCCAACAACATAGACATGTCATCAAACAGACCTAGAGAGGCACTTGTGCAAGGTTGGGTCACATATTTATTGCTGTGGAGATCTGCTAGCCCTTCCAGAACAAAACCACACAACCCTCTTTCACCACACAGACTCGCCAGGGTAACTAACTCCTGCCATTGAGGCAAAGATGCTGAAAAGCACACAATATGGTGTACAGACTTCAAAGTCAGACAGACTTGGGCCCAAATCCTGGCTCTACAACTTCCTTATCATCAGACCATGGGGCAGTGCTCCCAGAGTCTCAGGTTTTTCATCTATAAAACGACACAAATAATCTCAGCTTGGTTACTATTCTGAAAGCTAAGTAAAGTGAACAAAAAGTACTGGTGTATGAAAGGTGTGTGGTACTGCTTACCTTCCCTTCTATGTGGATACCAGGTTGAATAGCTGGTTCATATACACCCAGCTGGGCCATGCTGTTTGGGTGAGATAGTACCGGCACATATGTGCCTTCCTCCCCTATACAGATAAATAAAATGATAGAGCTACACTTATAAGAGGTAAAAGGAAGTGTATGAAAAATTGATTCCAACTCATGAGCCTCCCATGTCAAAGCAACCTATGAAGTAAGGTCACATCTGGCTTCCACATGTTGTGCCTACTCTACCCCAGGACCCCACACACCCCTATCTCTACCCACTTTGCGGCTGCACTGGCTATTGGGAACGGCTCAGCCTGCCAGCTTCCAGTGCTCCCTCAGTCATGATGGGCTCATTTTCTGTTCCAGTCTCAGGGAAAGACTCCCAGTGTTTCCCAGCTTCTTTCATTTGAAAAGACTTTCAACCTCTGAAAAGCTTTCCTAGCTACCTCACGCTGTATCTTTCCCACCAGCCTGGGCATGTGTGCAAAGGTTCTGCCAAGGACTCACAGCTGTCTTGCATAGCCGGAGGATGGAAGCAGCAGGCGCAAGTGACTTGCTTAAGGTCACCCTCCTGGGTCACAGCCAAGAAAGTTTCAGACCCCCAAGCCTTCCAAGGCTTGGTCACCACCCTTTAAAGAACAACTTTTAGCATTTGCCCACACATTTTACCCAGGACAATAGGCATGGAATAACAGCCACAAAAATGCCTGAATGAAGTCAGTCTGAAAAGTCTACGTACTGGATGATTCCAACTATGTAACATTCTGGAAAAAGCAGGACTATGGGGATAGTAAAAAAATCAACGGTTGCTGGGGCAGAAGACGAATAGGCAGAATATGGAAGAAGTTTAAGGCAGAAAGAATACTCTTTATGATGACATAATGATGGGTACATGTGTGCACTCAGAGAACGCACACACCGCGAGTGAGCGGCAAGCTAGTCTATGGGCTGGGTGATGGGCAGGTTCACCAATAGCAGCAGACGCTCCACTCTGTGGAGGGGTTGAAAGTGGAGGAGGCTGTGCATGAGTAGCGGCAGAGGGCATACGGAAAATCTCTGTACCTTCTCTGCACTTTGAACCTAAGACTGCTGCAAAAAAAAAAAAAAAAAAAAAGTTAAAAAAAATGAAAAACACATTGAAAAAAAAAAATGGCAGTGCCAGCAATGATAAAATTATGTGCCAGGTACCAAATTAGTACAGAGGAGGGAGGAATGCACTCTGATAATTAATTTTATATGGGGGAAGGAGGTTAGTCAGTTAAGTCTTCAGAAAAGAGGTAGCACCTGATTAGGGCTTTGAAGGATGAATAGGAAATTGCTAGGAGAAAATAGGAGGGACTGGGAAAAAAAAGGGTAAAGAACAATTTCCAGGCAGAGGAAAGTGCATTTGTGAAAATGTGGAAGTGGTGAGTGGCTCTGGTGTATTTAGAATACCTTAAGTCACTGAAGATGACTGGATTGCCAAGTTCAAGGTGAGAAGTGAGCATTTCCTCTAGAAACTGGTGCTTCCCAAATGTCAGGCATTGGTGGCTCACGTTCCCGATTTTTTCTATCTTCACGAACCATGTACTTCCTTTTTTTTTTCACTTAATCATTTAATTAAAAAGATTCACAGTAAAAACACTTAATCTTGTCCTAATAAAAAAATATGTGAGAAACCATGGGTTGGATTTTACTAGGTATATTTTTTCTAATACACACTAGAAGACACATAGAACTCTGAAAACTAAAATCAGTTTTCTCTATACCACCTTCAAATGAGCTCCCAGACCACCAGAGACTAACAGAACACACTTTGGGAGTAGTGCTGAGCTCCTCTCCCCAAATCAGCAAGGCTTGGGTTCATAACAAGGAAGTACAGGGGCAGATCATGATGGCTCTGGTAGACATGACCAAGCAAATGTCAAAGGTGAAGGCAGTGAGCCAAGTTCAAGTACAAGTAAGACCTAACAAAGGTCCAGACTCAGATATGGCCAATGGGGTAAGAGGTGGGGCTGCAACGTCCCAGGGGAAGACTCAAAAACAAATACTTGAAAAATGAATGGACAGACAGACAGACGGATGGATGGATGAGTAAAAATTGTGAAGGGAGCAAGGGGAGCAAAAGGTGACTCCTAGTTTCTAGTTTGGGTTATTAGAGAGATAATGGTGTCGCCAAGAGAAAATTGAAGGGGGGAAGCTTCTCATTAGATTACAGGGTAGTGCAAGATATGCAGAAGTCTCCCTAGGGACAGTCAGACGGAATGGAGCGGTTTGTTGTATTAGTCTGAAATGGAGAGTGAGGTCTGGAGGTCAAATCTATGGAGGTGATCTTCAGATGTGGCCTTGCCCACTAGGGGAGAAGCTGTAGTGGAAAAGGCTGTAGAGCAAGAGGAGATGCAGGTCCAGGAAAGATCTCTGAAAGTAGGACACTGGCATGGAAGAGTGGGCAGTGGGAGAGATGGCTTATTCCTTCACGAAGGCTTTCCTAGTGACCTCAAGACAGAAACACCCACCTGTCTACCATAGTGAGGACCTCACCTCCTGTTGGGCCATTAGCTGTTTCCTGTGCTTGTTTCCTCTCTGGGACCAGTCTACAGACAGCCTGGGGCTGGGAGGCTCACCAGTTTCTCCCCAGCTACCCAGGCAAGGAGGAGTGACCACCCAAGGCTTCCAGGACTGCCCAAGGACATGAGTGAGTAGCTGCAGAGCTGGGGAAAGGTGAGGGTCCAGAGACAACAGAATCTGGAGTTAAGTGGTTCAAAGAGGAAGAAGTGCTCACGAGGCCATTTCCTCACCCTACTTGAAGATGGTTAAGTAGCTATATTTCCATGAAGACTCTAGGTTGGAGTTGGCAATGAAGATGCAAAGCAATTTATAAAAACTAAAATAGCAACCATAACTGGCTTGAATTTGAGCATCAACAACCGTGCAAAAGTTATGTGCAGAGTCTTGTGCTGTCTATTCAGGATAGCTGGTCTTGAGCCTCATTCTGTGGCAAAATTCTTTGAAGTGGTGGTTGGGCTATTTCTCTAATGGTGGCCTTAAAAGACTGTGCCCTCAGATGATTCCGAAGAAACTTCAGTACCTCAAATCCCAGCTCAATCCACCACATGGACTCCAACTCAGGTTCCCCAGTAGCCCAGCCCCTGCTTTGATAGGTGGGTCCCAGTGGGGTGACCCTGACTCCCAGAATATCCCAAGTCACTCTTGTGTAGCTTCCCTACCCCTACAACCTGTGAGAAACCCTTTCCAGGGCTTCCCTTAAGTCTGGCTGGTCTTGGACAACACCGCTCAAGCACAAGGCCAGCAGTGTCCCCAGAAAAAAAGCAGAAGCAACCCTCTGGGTCTAAGCATGGCCCACTTTCTGAAAACCACTTTCTGAAAGCCACCAATCCATTAGTTGGCTTCTTATGGTAAACTGGAGTTAAACTTGGCAAAACTTTCCCTTCCTTCTCACTGACCTGAAGAGCGGAGAAGGGCCTCTTAGAGGGCACAGAGAAAACCCCCTGCCTCTCTGTGAAGAGGGGTACAGAGAAGGGACAAGAAGAGGTACCGTCAAGATGAGGAAGGAGGGCAGGGAAAGTATCCCAGGCCCCAGGCATGAGGCAGGATCTGAGGAATGTACTTCCCCAGGGCCGCAGAATGGCAGAGTTGGTGGAGTGCCCGGGACCAGAGAAGTTACTTCCACTTTGTTCTTGCATTGCCTGGGAAGGTGAGCTAAGAAAAGTTGCCTCCACATTGTCTCTCTATTTCTACACCATCAGTACCCAACCAGCGGTTGTGGGGGGTGGGGGTAGGGAAACTATGCCAGCACCCTGGAGTCCAGGTCTGGAGAGGGCCAAGGGACAAAGCAGGGCATGCCTAGGGAGGGAGGCAACAAGCTTGAGGCTGGCCCATGCTCTTCTCTCCCATGCAGCGAGGAAGCGCCAGGCTAGGTCTGGGGTAAGGAGGTGGGGGCAGGGCATTACACAGCAAGAAACAGATTTGTCTGGATTGTTCTGTGCATGCAGCAGATGAGGTAGAGCCAGGAGAGGTGTAGGTGTACTGTGAGGGGGATGTTGGGGGGAGGCAAGGGTTTGAATAACAAAGGAGGTTCCGAAAAGCTAAGCCTGCAGTGTTCCAGTCTCTGCCTACTGGATCCAGACAGAAAGCAGTCCTAGCAATAAACTTCAGTCCTCGGTACATCGCTCACTTCCCTGGCGCTCCAGACACCCTCCAGAGGCTGCGCGCTGCTGGTGGAGCTGCTGGTGGAGAGGCCGCCCCTGCCAGCTCAGGGAGCTCTGACTTATGCAATTCAGGCTGGCGCAGGAGCAGGGGAGCTGGGAGTTCACCGCATCTCCCTCAGGTTCTCTCTCCGCCCCCTGCCAGCCCCAGCAAGTCATGCCAAGGGTCAGGGGCCCTGGGCTGCAGCTGAGGAGGTCCTGGCTGGAGGAGCCCCAGAAAAAGGAGGGAAGGGAAGAGAGTACCTGTTGCTGAATGCATCCTGCTTTGGCTCTTACTCCTCGGTTGCTTGTGGTGAGAGTTGCCCATCATTCTGTTCTGGACTGGCAGCCGCTGTGGCTGCCGCTGCTGCTGTGCCGCCGCCTCCTCCTCCTCTTTTGCTTCCTCCTCCTCCTCCTCCTCCTCTTCCTCCTCCTCCTCCTCCTCTCTGTGCTCCTCCCCAGGTGCTTACATCACCTCAGCTTTGCTCCTCGCACACATGGCTCATCCCACTTGTGCTCCTGGCACACAATTGTCCAGACCTGACCCTCACACTTGGACTAGAGCCCGCTAGGAGCTTCTCTGTCTCTCTCTCTTTCTCTCTCTTCTATCTCCCTCCCCTCCCTTCCTCTCTCCTTCCCTCCCTCCCTTTCTCCCCTCCCTTTCTCTCTCTTTTCTCTCTCTCCTCCCTTCTCCCTCCCCCTTGTTCTGTGCTCCACTCAGGTCAAGGAACCCAGGCTCAAGGGAACCCTAGCTGGCCCTAAATGTGGCCCCCACCTAATCTGCCTCTGCAAATAGGGCCAGCACGGGCACCCTCGGGGCCCTGACTCCCCGCGCTCACGGTCCCTGTCTGCCTCTGTTCTCAGCGCTGTCATTTCTGCTGCCGCTGCTAGCTAGCTCACTCTGCAGAAGCTCGCAGGAGCGAGGGGCCAATAACAGAGCCTAATCCGGGAGTGTGACAGGGACCAGTGAAGGAATGTGCTACCCAGGAATTCTAAGTGACACAGCTCCCTGCTCCACTAGGGGATGGATCCAGTTTTGTAAGTGACAGCTGCTGCCGGGCTCTAGGCTCCAATCCTGATAGAGACCTGGGAGATTTGGACAGAGGGTTGAGGCTGCCAGGCTGTGGGTTGATAGCAAACACGGCCAGATGCTTCTCACAAGCCAATGTAGCCACTAGGTGTACTTGCTTCCTTGGCATGCACACCTGAAGCCTCACTCTGCTCCACCTCCCTCACCTGTTTTGCATTTTGCATTCCCAGGGGAGGGCCTTGCTGGCAGCCCAGAAATTCAGACTGGAATTGGGACCCTCAGCAGCAGATGAGAGGGTTCCTTCCATAAGTTCCACTGTAAATTCTCTCTCTCTCTCTCACACACACACACACCATATACACACGCACACACACAGATGCAGCTGCTCACTGAAAACACTGCAGCCCTGTGGGATAAGTGACACAGGCAGGTTGTGCTGGCTCAGCAGCTCGTTCCAGCCCCACTCATCTGGCAGTAAGGAAGCATGATGGCTCTTGGAACGAACTCTGCGAGAGGAGACAGCCTTGAGTGACTTCATTTTCTTAGCGCCCTTGTGCTCCTGCCCAGCACTGATGTCATCAGACTCATGCTCAGAGGCAGGGGGCCTGTCTGTCCTAGTCACAGGCACTCTAGAGCACTGTCGGACAGGTCTGGCTAGAACCTCAACCTGACACATTTGGAACACTGTGCTGCTTCAAAGGCAGAACTTTCTGACTTTGGGAAAAGAGGTCTAAAATGGGATCCATCTGTCCATCCATCTGTCTGTCTGTCTGTCCATCTGTCCATCCACCCAGCTACCCATCCACCCAGTCATTTATTTTTTTAAGATTTATTTTATTTGCACATACAGAACTGGGGTACAGGCCAGAGGTGCAGGGGCGGTGAGAGGATTCACCAGGGACAGGGTGGAGAGAACAGGCAGCGCGTGACAAAGTACAGTGTTAAGGGAAGCAGCGGGCGAGACAGGAGAGGTCTGCTGTGCCATATGGGTCACCTCCCTGGTGGAGATCAAACTTGAGTTGAAGTGGCTAGCTTCATAGTGCTGTACTTTAACCCACTGAGCCACAAGGGAGGGTCCCCACACAGTCATTTAGTCATTCTTTCAACAACTCTGCAGATCTGCTCTGACCAAACAGGCCTCATGCTAAGTATGGGGGACACAGAGGTGTAAGTCATCAACTAGGAGGTGTAAATGACACATCCACAGACCGTTGCAGCATGGTGTGATCACTGCCACATCTGGGGGAGGACCCAGATGGAGGGGGAGCACAAAAGATACGTCTTCAGTCTCAAGAGGTTGGCGATACCTTCCCAAAGGAGGTGACACTTGGACTGGGTCATGAAGGATGAAGAAGAACTGCAGACAAGAAGGCAGAGGCTATACTTCTAAGTATTTGAAATATTAGCCCTGTGGGGGAACCTCTTCTATCAAGTTGTCAAGGGTTTCTTAGGCTGTGTCCACATCTGCAATGGAGTACTACTCAACTATGAAAAATGACAAAATTTTGCTGTTTGTGATAACAGGGATGGACCTAGGAGCAATATGCTAAGTGAAATAAGTCAGACCAAGAAAGACTAACACCACATGAGTTCTCTCATACAAGGAAGATAAAAAAACAAGACAACTGAAAAACAAAACAAAACAAAAACAGGTTATTACGAACAAAATGGTGGTTACTAGAGGGGTGAGGGAAGGGCATAAAGGGGTCAACTGGATGGTGGTGGATGATACTGATCCCAATGAAGTACGTCCAGGTTTCAGTCCAGGTGTTACCTCCTCCGGGAAGTTATCTCCTACTCTTCAAGACTGAAAACACTTCTTTGGTGCTCCCAGGACATGCAGGTCCTCCCCTGGGTGTGGCAGAGATCACATTGTGTTGCAACAGTCTGTGGATGTGTCAGTCGCCCCTCCTGACAGCCCCGCAATGTTTTAAACCAATGTCACTTCAACACAAGGAAGTTTTTCAAAGGATCTCTTCAGTTTTCTTCAACAGTTGCATACACATATCCTGAGCTCTGCCTTTGCCAGATTGAGGCTACAGAGAGGGGCAGACACTAACTTTCAGCTCTCCAGGCTTATGAGGGAGACAAATAACTATACAGACAAGTCACGGGACGGGGGAATCCTTACTTGGGCTTTGCAGTTCACTGCAGAGTGGTTAAAAAAACAACAACCTGAAACTTTATGAACATGGCAAAAACCTTGAAAATGGGGGTTGGGTACATTTAGTCCCTGTCCTCTTATCCAGTTGTGATGGGGCTTCGATATCAGTTGTGGCAGGTTCAAGGCTATAAATGTGGATTTTAAAAGCCTGGTGACTCTGGAAGAGACAGAACCATGACATCTTGAGATGGTTCTAAAATGCATGGACACCCTGGAAGTCAAACGGAGTAGAACTGGATTGGGTATGCACCTTGAACATGAGATTGTATTCCTAGGCCCCAGAGGGAGGGAGCTCGACTAGAATAGGTGTGTTTTGGAAGTGTTAGGGGAGTAGGGCAATGGGGAGGAATGAGTGAAGGGAGGAGCAAACACCTTCCTGTCCCCAATCCCCGGGTCAAGAAGCCCAGCTGACCGCTCCCCGGGTCAAGAAGCCCAGCTGACCGGACCCCAGAGGCCCTCCTCTTGACAGAGTGCAGCCGTGAATGCAGATCTCATGCCAGCCCTGGCAGGCAGATATTACTAGTGCAACCCATTTCACAGGTAGCTCCACGGAGGCTACGAGACAGCATGGCAAAGGTCTCTGTTGGCTTCTCCCCGGGCCTGTACACACGTGCAGTTGTTCCCAGCAGAGACAAGCGAACACCGAGAACTGCAGACCCCGAAGCCTTCATTTCTGCCTGCACCCTGAGCTTCTCTTCAGCGTGCAGCCAGTGCCACTTCCTCACCTCCAGTTCTGTGGGTCTCTCCCCTCCTCACACCCCAGTGGGACTTCTCTCATCCAGTCACCGGGGCCACAGCCAGTAGATACCTCAGCGTCTTTCTTACCCGCCTCTCCCCATCTGCTTGCCATTGGGGGGGTCACATGCTCCTTCTTGACTAAGTGAATCCAAGAAGCAAGTGGGGGCAGCCAGGATTTGGACATCTGTCCCTGTTCAAATTCATCACCTTCTCTTCAGGGTGCCTCTGTGGTCTGAAGAGGAGAGAGAATGCTTTCCAACCCCCTTCCCACTCTTCTCTCCCTCCCCTATCCATCTACTCAGCCCCATAGGTTGTCCCTTCCTGCGGCCTCACATTCAAGCCTTACCATTCGGCACCTGGCACCATTATCCCTCCCCCAGGCCCGTGACTGAGGTGACTGAGCGGTGACTGAGTGTCCTGGTCCCAGACTCCCTGCTTCCTCCCAAGTCCCCTAATCTTAAAAGAGCTCCCAGAGAGAGCGCTGGAAAACAAAGCCAATTTGCATCAGCCCAATGCTCAGAACCTCTCAAAGGTCTGTTGCCCAATGTGGTGACTACACACACCCCCTCTGGCATATACTCAGGAAGGCCCCACTTGAATTCTTCACTTTCTTCTTTGTCCCTGAAATAAACTCTCTGCCCTTTGAATCTGAGCTATTTGTTGTATTCTTTGTCCTTGTGATTTATTGCCCCATGGTAAATAAAGCAACTGGGGAAAGTTTTCCAGTCAGAGGATTCAAATCCTCACTTTCCCCTTTCTACCTGCGTGATGTTGCCCCACAGTAAATCAAGTCACCTGACCCCCTCCAACCTTGATTTTCCTCATCTATGTAATGGGGGTGGTGGTGGTGGTGGTGAGAAATATGGAACTTGCAAGCTATTGTGAGGCTTCTGTTCGCTAAGGGGCACCAGGTGTGCAGAAGGTGCTGGCTACCAAGTGCTTCTTCTCATCTTCCTCTCACTCCCCACAGCTCCCAACCCCTACAATTTCTCCAGCCTCAGCTCAAGCCCAGCACCCTAACACAAGCCTCCAATGTGCGGCCTGCTCCCTCTTCTGAGTACCTCACATGTCCCTAACCATAGATGTCGTGGAATTGTTAGAGATCTTCCAGGGCTTCATAATCATTCTTTGCCCTGAAAGCTTGCATATTTCTTGGGATGGGTGGGAGCTTGGGGCTTGGAGTGTTTCCCCCCTCCCCCCGTGCCAGGCCTGGCCCAGAAGCCATCTCAGTGTGCACTGACCTGCCTTCCTCCTCCCTCCCCTCTTCTTCCCCACAAACCCTCCTACTAGGTCCTCCTGCCCCTCCAACACAAGGGTCCTTGCAAGGCTTTCTCACCCCTCCCTACTATCGGCGGACATCTTGGCCTTGCAGGATGGCTGCAAGTGTTCTAATGCCTCTGGAAACTGTGCGGAAGGTCAGCCAGCCTTCTCACTGGGCGCTGCGTTCGGAGGGGGTTGCAGTGGTTTTATGGGGGTTCCCTGTGGTATCTTCATGTGGAGTTTGGGGAGAAGGGGACTTCTTTCTGGCGCATGCATAAGTAGAGCCAGGCCAGGAGCAGCCATGTCTACAGAGGCGGGAGGGCCAGGCCCCACCGTGTGGCCAGCCCCTCATTTCACTCAGTACTTTGGACATGCCTTGGAAATACCAGGACAGGCCACAGGGAAATCCGAGACCTGAGATAAAAAAAAACTCCAGGGGCCACTTCTCCAAAATGAACCCCTCGAAGGTCATCACATCAGCCACATCCATCTGGACTTGGGCTGGGGGAGGTCCTATCTCTAGACTCAGAGATATTGTAGCCCCTGGTTACTGTAGCCGCCCACTTACTGACCCCTAACAACTACCCAGTGTGACCATCAGGCCCTTTTCTGCAGAGGAGGAAATAGGCTGGAAAAGGAGGGGAAGTGGCAAGTGGGGCCACCAAGACTAGACTTAAGGGAAGCTGATGCCAAGCCTGGGTCTTCCTGGCTCTGCCAGCCCAGTGGGCCAGGAGCCGTGACTCTGTATATTGATGTAGGGTGTCTCCAGGTCCACGTTCCGCAAGTGCCTTCTAGCAACCAGCTCCTACCGGGACCCCAGCAGCCTGCAGCTACCAGAAGCCGACCATCAGCTAGCACATTGGACTCCAGTCACAACTAGGCAAAACTCATGTATGAAATGTGTATTTTTTTGACTATTCAAGGTTGAACAAGCTGGAGTAAAGAAAAATAATCTGATGTCTGTCAAGGGGATTGACCTTTTCACATGCCCTCACATGCCATCACCAGAAGACCTGGTGAGGGCCAAGCCCTGCTGGGAGGATTCCCCTGAGCTCCAGTCAGGCTCCATTTCTTGACCTGCAGAAGAACAGGGACAAGGGGCTGTTCATGCTGTGATCATTCATTGACACGTGCATTTGTTGGGGGGGGGGGTGTTTTGGATGTGTGAGTACTTTTTGGTGTATATGTCAACCAGCCATAAAAAGTTTACTTTTTAAGGGATTATGCTAAGTGAATAAGCCAGAAGGGAAAGGATAAATACTGGATGGCATCACTTGTATGTGAAAGATAGAGAAGACAACTTTAAAACCAACCTTTGAAAGCTGACCATTGACCTCAGGCACAAAGGAGGGGACGGGGAGAGGAGGAGAATGGGGAGTGGGAGTGAGGGGGAGAGCCCAATGGACAATGGTAAAGAGTTATGGGTACTTTGGTGGTGGGAGAGCACGGTGACCGCACCTGAGGGAGAAACCCTAAACTGTCAAAATACTAACAAGGATGTGAAACAATGTTACTCATTAAATAAAATTTAAAAAGAATGAAGAAAAGACATTTTTTTAAAGCACCTAACACATGGTAGTAGTTCCTCTCTCAAGGGAAGTTGAACACTGAATTATGGGTCCAATGACTAGAAGGATATCAACATTATTAACATTCAATGAAATGGTATGCAGATTGACAGAATATGGGTTTGTGTGGCCAGAGGCTGCAGAATTGTGATTTGGGACATGTTTTCTTATTTAGCTCCAGTTCTGATAAGCAACCCAGTGTGCTTCCTGAGCTGGTGATGATGAGTAGCAGGCCAAGGCCAAATGGGTAGGACCAATCAAGACCAGGTTCACAAATGAGCCTACATCTCAGAAGCTAAGCAGAGGAGAGTGCAGGAAGAGTCTTATCTGGGTGCTTCATGACCTTTGGGGCGGGGAGCGCGGTCCTGGGTTTCCTTGAGCCTCATTTAACTTCTACTTGGGCAAAAAGATATATGGACCTAGCTGTTCCCAGATTGCCCTCTCAGGCCCGACCCTAAGAAAGGGGTTGTCTATGCCCTGACATGATCCAACAAGTGCTTTTTCAAATGATCCCAGCACACATTCTGTTCGAGGCCCTGTTCTGGTCACAGAGGACACAGATGAGACATCTTCAGAAGGCTCCAGGCCTCAGTTTTTTCCATCGACTTGCCCTTGGAGCTACACCAGCACCAAGTTCCAGAGTAGAAGGGATGCTGGAGACTTGCAGAGGAAGCCTCAGCCAAGGTGGGAAAGCCACTGCATCCAGTGGCCGGAAAGCACAGGGCAATGTGTGAAGCAGGCTGTGTGGAGCAATGAGGTGGCGGAGAGCTAGAGTGTACATGCTGCCCACCCCAACCCCGGCCCCCAAAGCACTCAACCTGCCATCTGGGAAACCTTTTCGCTGGCCCATCTCACCTATCTATAGTCCACAAGCTGCCAACTGCTTGCCAGTTTGCTTCCCACCAGCTGCGGTCTCCAAGTGTTTTTGAGCCTATACCCTAACATATGTGTATTTATGTATAAACAATATACGTGAAGCACAGTGCAAATTGATTTTATAAATTATAAAACAGATGCATATGGAAATGAAGATGTGCTAAAAATGAATGTTGATAGAAATTCCAATATTTTCTTCCTGCACCCGGATAGATTTTGCACCCACTTTGGAGGCCACAGTCTGTCTAGTGAACCATCCTTCTCCTTACAGCCAAATAATGGAAGAAGTTCAAAAGAGGCAGAAGGGATTAGAAGAAGCAAGTGTTGCAGATAGTTCTACTACCTCTCAAACTTTGTCCCCAGTGCTCTGCATTCCCTATTCATTCATTCAATAGATCCCATAAAGCCTGTTTTATTTGGACATTGTGTTGGACACTGGAGGATTGAGATGAACAGGACATAAGGAGTTTACTATTCAGATGGAGGAGACTAACAACAACTGAATATACAAATAAACAAGGTGGTGCTAACTTGTGAAAAAGTGCTGAAGCTCTCTCTGAGCTAAGAACTGAGTTTGACCAGGATCAAGCCACAGAAAGCATCTAGTCCAGGAGATTAGCAGGATCTTGATACTGCTGAGTAATGAAAGGAGGCCAGCATGTCTAGGGTGAAGGAGGTAAAGGGGAGAATGGTAGAGTTTAACTGCAATGGGGAACCATGAAAGGGGCTTAAAAATATTTTATTTATTTATGCACACAAGAACTGGGGTGTAGGCCAGAAGTACAGGGAAGTGAACGGATTCATCAGAGACAGAGTGAGGAACAGAACAGGCTGACTGACTGAAATACGTGCTGAGGGAGCATTGGGCAAGAGAGGAGAGGCCTGCTTTACCATGTGGGCCACCTCCCTGCCTGGGGATCAAACTCATGTTGCAGAGGCTGCCTATAGCTTCATAGTGCTGTGACTTAATCTCCTATGCCACAAGGGAGGTCCAAGCAGGTGATGTTTTTTGTTTTATTTTTTTTTTTAGATTTATTTATTTGTGCATACAGAACTGGGGTACAGGCCAGAGACTCAGGGGTGGTGAAAGACTTCACCAGAGACAGAGTGGGGAGCAGAACAGGCAGATTGATGAAGTACACTGCTGAGTGGAGCAGCGGGTGGGTCAGGAGAGGTCTGCCACACCATGTAGTCACCTCCGGGGCAGGCGGGAATCGAACTCATGCGGAAGTGGTTTTAGCTCCTTAGTGCAGTGCTTTAACCCACTGCACCACCAGGGAGGGCCACAGGTGATTTTTTTTTTTAAATATGTTTATGTAAAGATAAATAGCCTTGTTCTCTCTTTTGTTGTTTATGTATTTTTCTTTTTTAAGAAGGATTTAATTATTTATGCATATAGAGCTGAGGTACAGGCCAGAGGTGCAGGGGCAGTGAGAGGATTCACCAGAGACAGAGTAGGGAGCAGAACAGGCCAACTGATGAAGTACACAGCTGAGGGGAGCAGCAGGCGGGTCAGGAGAGGTCTGCCAAGTCATATGGATCACCAAAATGGCTTTAGCTTCTTAGTGCTATGCTTTAATCTGCTGCGCCACCAGAGAGGGCCCTGTTGTTTATATTTTTAAAAAGATTTTGTTTATTTTTGCATAGAAGAACTGGGGTGTAGACCAGATATGCGGGGGTTGGTGAGAGGATTCATCAGAGACAGAATGAGGAGAGAACAGGCAGATCTACTGAAATACACTGCTGAGGGAGCAGTGGGTGAGACAGGAGAGGTCTGCTGTGCCATGTGGGTCACCTCCCTGGCTGGGGATTGAACTCGTGCTGCAGTGGCTGGAGATAGCTTGACAGTGTCTGAGTTTGACTCCTGTGCCAGCAGGGAGGCCCACAATGAAAGCATTTTAAGCAAGGGAGTGAAAGAATATGAACTAGATTTGTTAGAGCCCACTGAATCTGCTGTGTAGACAAGGGGCTAGAAGAGGTATATGCAGAAATGGAGAAGTCAGGAGACTATCACCTGGGCAAGCGATGTGGGACCAGAACCAGGAAACAGAGGCAGTGGGAAGCAGAAAAGAATAAGATGTATTAAACCTCATAACAGTGCCACAATAATGCCCGTGTGAGGCCACTATTGTCATCCCCATTGCACATCTCAAACTGAAGCCAAGGGGAGTTAAATCATTTGTCCAAGATCACACAGCTTGTAAGTGATTAAAGGAGGATTCACCCAGGACTGCCTGGCTTCCTTTCCATCCTACTCAGAATTCTAATTATGTTTCCTGCTCCGGGGAATCATTCACCAGGACAATACAGGGTTTTCCTGCCTCAATCCTGAAGATCACTGGACATCCTGACCAAGGAAAAGCAGAATGAAGGCTATTTGACCCAAAGATCAGCCAAGGGTACACATTTAGTGACTTAAAAACGGCCCGCTCGTCTCGTTTTCCTAAACATGCTGAGTTCACCAGAGCTCTAAGTAAGGGAAAAACCATTCTTTCCTTTGAAGGGGAAGCAGACAGGAGGAGGGTGGTGAAGGTATATTTGGAAATGGAAAAATAAGAAGCTGCCAACTTGTGCCTTCAAGGAAAGCCCAGGGGCTCAGGCCAAGACTGGGGAAGTAACTTGCCAAATCCTTCACAGCCCTCAAAGTTATCCATGTGAAAGAGAAGGCGGAATTGTTCCTGCCAAAGACATGAAGTCCTTTACAGAGCACTTTGTTAGCAAAGCTTAGCATCCCTGTCACTATGCAAAGCACGCTGAAATGTTGCCATGGTAACAGGCAGCTGGGCGCCTGAATCAGTTCAAGGCTTGCTTCAGGATAGGCCCAGGCTTGTGGGGGCATCTCCCAGAGGCAAGAGAGGAGGCCAGGATGGGGAGTTGGTTTTGTATGTCGATGAGGAGCCCTGAGCTTCCTTCCAGGTTACTAGAGCACAAGGCCTGTGACACTGGGAGATATTTCCTGTTGCCAGACATGCCTAACTTCCACAAAATGCAGTACCCCAGGTTGGCAGGATCTGACCCTTTTCCCTGGTCCTCATTTGTTTTATTTTTTTCTCCTTTTCATTTTTAAGTGGTTGGATAATGAGAAATAGAACTATCCAATGACACTAAAAAAAAAAGAAGAAGAAGAAAAGAAAAGAAAAACTCTTTGTGCTATAGGTAGAAGATAAAATGAAAGCACAGAGAGGGGAAGTGACTTGCTAAAGATTATGCAGCCTTGGTGGTAGCAATGTCAGAGCACAGCCCCCCTGATTCCAGATGTAGTGTGAGTTCCACCCCATTTTTTCTGGGTACTGGGAAAGAGGGATGTGAATCAATGTTGATGGCAACCCTCTATGTACCAAATACTGTGCTGGATTCTTTTGCATTCTTATAGCTCATCTATCCATACCACAAACTTGCAAAAGAGTTATTATACTAATGTCACACATTAAGAAAGTGAAGTTCAGAAAGGGTAAGGAATGAGTTCAAAGTCACACAGCTAGAGTTGGCATTAGACTTCAGACTGGTCTTTGTATTTCACCAACAGCCTTACACTTCTGATATCAGATGTACACCACCAACCCTATGTGAACAAGAGACACAACTTCAAAAGATTCTAGATAGTAACTGGCTCTGCCACTATGGAAAGGAAGTGTTCAGCAGTAAATCAACAAGTTCCCACTCAATAAAGATCAGCAGGTGGTGATACACCTCTCTTCTGGGCTGTTTCTTCATCACTACAGGATGGCTAATGCTAGCTTGGGGTTACTGGAGGAATGAAATGAGCGTGCATGTACAGTGCACAGAGCAAGGTCTGTGCTCAATAAATGCTAGTTGCTGTTCCCCTTAAGTAAGATTATTCTTAGTAAGATTTTTCCTACTGTTATGATTACTCCCAGTTCAAATTCTGCCACTTCAATAGCTCCAGGCCTCATTTGATGCAATTCAGTCTCACTTCCCATCATCTACTAAATGCCAATTGCCAGCACGCAGCGTTCAAGCCCCCTGCCAGAGGAAGGGAAGGGTATCAAGATCAGATGACACTGAGCTGGTCCTCACAGAATGAAGCAACATTTACTAGACAAACAAGGGCTGGACAGAGGGCACCATTTTGAGCAAGAGCGTTAGAGGTACCTATGCTCTTTAAAGAGAGAGTGGAAAGAGATGTTCTGGACAGGGCTATGGACAAAATGGAGTGCCGCAGACCAGAGGACAGGTGAGGCAGCCCCAGCTGAGTGTGGAGACTGGATGCTCTGGTCCATCCAACGTCCTGGCAAGTCCCTGACCTTGGCGCTCCTGCAGTGCAGTGAATCAAGACAGCTCTGGTTCTCATGCACAGGGCCTTGGCTATCCAGTGGGCAGCTGACTCCCTTGATGTGAGAATTTTCTAGAAGAGGAACTTGATAATCCACATGGGTATAATGGTGGTAGGAGAAATACAGGGACTTATGCTGGAGGGGAAAAAAAAATCATACTGTCCAAAAATTAATAAAGGTGTAAGAAAAATAAAAAAAAAATTAAAAAAAGAGGAACTTGACAATCCAAAGAGGTCATCAAGAATCAAGGAGTGGGCAGAGAAAGCCTTTAAATATTGGGAAGTAGTTGAAGCCATGGTGGTAGAAACAACATTTCAAAAATCCTGATTTTCACTTGAAAGTTCAAATTTTATCTTTGGTAACAAACACTGTCAGTTATTTTCCTTCAAGTGACAGGTTCACTCTGTTCGTTTTTTGAGAAAACATTAAGTACTCAAGTCTGAATATCCAGTTTGTGTGTCAGTGGTTCTTTCAAGTAAAAAAGATGTTTCTTGAAAAAAGAGGCCTGAAAGTCCTCAGATCCCCAGCAAGCACACAAGTGCTTTTCCTGCAGACAACCTTACACCTCAGCATGAGCAGAAGTGCTCTACATTCCCATCTGCTAAGCAGAATACTCAAAAGACCTGGATGCAAGTGTCAAGACTGAATAAAATGAACACATTTCTACCACGCAAACCAATCCATCCTTAACACTGGCTTATTCTTCCCTGAGGTATGTAGCCCATGGCCACCATTCAGTCTGGGGCCACGACTACTCTCATTCAGTCACCAGCGGTCCTCAGTGCAAACACCAACATGCAAAAGGCAAATAACAACTTAGTATTGTCGTGAAAATATCTGTGACCTTGCACACTCCCTGAGAAGGTCTCATTAAACTCTAGGGATCTTTGGGCCATAATTTGAGAACCGCTGATTTAGAGAAATTCTTGCCCAGTTCCACAGAGGCACATTGAGGAAAGTTAATTGCAGTATTATTTGTGGTATAGGGAGGTGGTGGGCTCTTGATGTCCAGTCTTAGAGGAACAGAAGTAAAATGGGGTGAGTGCATGCTGTGTAAGAATTGAATGAAAAGTACACATCACAGCATGGAGAAACCTCAGAAATAGATTGGTAAGGGAAGATTAAAAGTGTGAACACACACACACACACAAAATATTATACTTTTCAAAGACACCTATATTTCCAAAACATATGCCAATCTACAACAGAGGAAATGGGAATGGGAACTGGATGTAAAAGGAAGTAAAATAAGAGTAAAACAATTTTAAAAGACCTTGCATAGATGATAATAGCGTGCAGAACAGTATATTTAACCATGCCCTTGAGAGCAAATAAGGACAGAGTGAATGGGAGGCAGAAAATAGTCTACTCTTTCAAAAGCTCTGATGGTGAAATGAGGGACTGCGGGAGAGAGGGTCAGAGAAAGAATTGGGTGGGCTATTTTCTTCTTGCTTCCTGTCAGTCCACCCTAGAACCTCTGGCCACGGTTACCAAGGGCCTCCTGGTGTCTGAAGTTCACAGAATAAGGCCCAGAAAGGTAAGGGGGCACACCGAAGGGGCTCCCGCTTGCTGGCTTCTATTTTCCTCTGGAGTAAGAGATGAGATCATTGCCTAGCAGTAAGAGGAGGTATGTAGTTAGGGCTTGGGGAGTTGGGGAAGATGTGAAGCAGCTATCATAGAGACTAGAAAGGAGCGACTGCATTTCCAGGCAGCTCTGAAGGTCCAGCTGGAGACTAAGGGAAGTTTGAGTCGGTGGAGAAGATTTAGCCTTGATTCTTCTTTTACTTTTTGTGGGATCCCTGGCCCTCCTTATTGACTTGGTGACCAGAGTCCCTGCTTGTCAGCTAGGTGAAGGGTCATGCAGGGGGTCCCTCACCAAGGCCACAGTCCTGGTATGAGGAACATACTGGGAAACCAGTATCTGCTGAAAGCAGCAGGCAGTTATTAGGCCAGAGATAATATGCTTAGACTAGTGGGAACATTGGAACCCCCCAGACAATAACCCCTGGTGACTCCACCCCAGCTTACATCCCCATAACCCATCCCCCATATGCGTACACTCCAGACACTCCATGAGTGCTGTCCACCTTTGTACTCAATGCAGTAAATACAAGAATGCCTTTGGAGGGGGCTGCATGTCACCTCTGGTGTAGCCCAGCGAGGCTTCCCACTGCTCCACATGGAATTTGAGTCACCTTTCCCTCACCCTATGCCACTTCCAGTGCTGCTGTCCTGGGAGGCAACAATTTTATCGAGAAGTTGATTAGTCAGGAAATATTTATTGAATGTCTATTTTGTACCAAGAAGTCTTGCAAGTTACCTAGGATAGCATAAGAAATAAAAATGTGTGTAGTCCCTGTTTTCATCAACCTGCCAGTTGTGTGGGGGGGGCGGGGGGGGAAGGAGGGAAAGATGGCAAGAGATGGCGGTGGGCGGAGAGAGAGAGAGGTGGAGAGAGATGGAGAGAGAGAGGCACAGAGCAGCAGGATGTTAGCATACAAAAACAAGCCACAAGAACTTCAGGGAAAGAAGGGGCGGTGCTAAGCAGCTGTAGCCAGAGGCCTAATGCATCAGAGCAGTCCTTGGCAAAAAGATTTCCATTCTCATTTAACAGCTGTATAGGACCCCACGGCCAGGGGCGCTATACAGCTTAATTAGCTGGTCCCCTATTATGGTGCATTTAGAATTTTCTCCCTTTCTCTCCACATCCTAATCAATATCTTGATGTACATTTTTGTACCAGGGCATAACATTTTTAAGGCAGAAATCTTTTGTTGATTTGTAAGGGGAAAAAAATCTGCTGTCAAAAAAATTGTTAACAGTAGCCAGGTGTAGGTGGTAAGACTTGTGTACAGATTTTTTTCTTTTCTACATTTCTGTTTTTTCCACTTCTCTACTTTACACCACTCTTCAAAGTGTACTGGTTATTTTAAAATAGTTTTAAGAAGTTGATACACACTACAAACATTCAGAAAGTGCAAAAAAGGATTAGGAAAAATGAGGTCTCCTTCATCCCAGCCCCAGGTCCTGGGCATCCTTCCAGAGATGTTCTGCACAGACACCAAAAATGAAATGGCAGCATCACATTAGATGCATTTGTTTTGCACTTCACATTGTTATAGAACACAAGAACCACCTCATTTTTTTTAAGGCTGCCTACTCTAGTCCAAGGTTATTGAGGTTATTTAAGCTCTTTTCCTAGCTTAAAAAATATATAGTACTTACTTAACGACAATGCTAACAAAGGTGGGAAAAGGAAGAAAAGAAAAGACCACTTATTTTCCCTTCACTTGTACAGGTAATATACTGGGTGATGGGAATAAACAGATAAGCAATTTTTGTTAACATGTCCAGAAAAAGAAAGCAGATATAGTTAGTCTCAAGGTTTAGAACCTTGGTGCTTTTATGAAGCAAGTTTTATTTGCTTTTATTGGTGATTCTAAGAAGACATTGTGCCTCATTTTCTTTTTCTTTTTCTTTTTTTTTTAATCTGGCATGAAAGTTCAAAGCAATATTCTGAGGCTCACGTTTATCAAGGAGGGACTGTTAACATTCATTTTCTATTAGGACTTCTTTACCAATTACCCTTTGTTTTCCTCTTGCCGGGCTTTCCCTGCTACATCTAATTTAGGACCTCTCCAAGTATTAAGTGTGTTTTCATATTCCACCTTAAGTCCTTTTTGGAGTAATGGAGTAAGTTAAGGTATAAATATACTCATATATATATATATATATATTTTTTTTTTTTTTTTTTTTACAAAATTTGAGCTTTTAATGCCTGGATCTCTCTTGGATGCAATCCTCAAGAGGGAGAGGCAAGATGCAAGCAGAAGAAAACAACAAATGCCTAATTGGAGGGCAATCGATTTCTGAGCTACGTGCGTCAAAGCTGAGGTCTTAGGCTTCGGAAAAAACGCAAAGCACTCCAGTTCCCATGGCAACTGCATGGGGCGAGCAGAGAAGACGCAGGAGCCCGGCCTGGCCTTTGCTGGGGAAGCTCTTGCTGCTGGCCGGCCTTATGACTCCCGTCAGGCCTGAACCTTTAGATGGGCGGGACCTTTCCATTAACCGGGAGCTCTGGACTGGAGCTTAATTGAAAAGGTACTTGCTGACCGGAGGCACCAAGTTTACACTCGGGATGGTGCTAGAGCAAGGTAGCCCTGGGTTCTTGTAATTCTCTTTTCCTCCTCTCACCTAAGGCAGTGAGGCAGTGAGGAAGCAACAGGCTAACCTCTGAGGGAGAGAGCCACAGCAAGCCACCCTTCCTCACAGGAGCTGAAAGAGTGACTGAGGTCTAGACTGGGAAGGGTTGTGCCATTCGCCGCTTGAAGTTTAGACTGAATTATTCCTTTGGCCTCCATTGAGGAAAGATTGTGTTAATGCCTGGGGTGAGGGGCTACAGAGAGGCTGGGGAGGGAAACAAAGAACTAGGGAGAGCAGTTGGTGGGCATCCATCCCCTTATCACTACAGCATGTAGGTAAAGTATATATCATATCTGGGAGGAAGGCTTTCGAAGCATAAAAATCCCAAAGATAAGTGGCAATAAAAGTGGCAGAATCACTAAAATGTCAGTAGCACATTGGAAAAGACAGTAAATCAGAAATCAAAGACCAAATACCAAATTGGGCAATAAAAAAATACTTTCAGCACTAGGCAAAAAAGGTTCATGTCTTTATTATAGAAAGAACTTTAAATAATAAGCTCTTTACCAACAAGTAAAAAGATGCATATGGATAAAAAATGTATGATTTAGTCTTATAATCAGAAAAACCAAGTTTTCTTAAGAAAAGTAGAGAAATTATAAAGAATCCGAGAATGTTGACTGGGGGAAGATAGATTTTGAAAATGTCCTGCCTTCTGCACTGGGCACTTGTAATGGTGGTGGTCTCCTAAAGTGCATGGCGACTATCTAGAGGCGACAGGTTTAAACAAGCCATCAAAATAGCATTGGAGCCTGTTGCAGCCTTAGGAGAGCTGTTTCCCATACTGAGGAGAGAGAGCAGTATGGTAGAGAATGTGTTGGGGCTTCTCCTTGGAAAGAGGGTTCCACTGAGGTCCCAGCAGCTAGAACAGAGTTGACCCAGAGTGAGAAGGTGCTGAGTAAGGCCTTACAGAAGAGGCTGTGAGGCTTTCTTCACTGTGACCAAGGTCAGGTAGAGTCTCTGTTCCCAAGAAGCCTTCAAGGGGCCCTCCCAGGGAAGCACACATAGCCTGTGTTTCAGTGGCAGAAGGATTGTTCATTTTTCCACAAGCATTACTTGAGACCTGTTATGCGCTGGGCATGAGATGGGGTCAGGGAGCAGATCCCCCAAAGAGAAGTTTACTCCAAAGAGTTCTTGGCTATTGGAGGAGATAATACACAGCTTGGGAGGTGGACAGTGAAGCTTGGGTAGGTGCTTGGAGGACAGATAAGTAGTCAGGGAGGGCATGGGAGTTGGGAGTGAAGACAGAGACTAGTGAGGGAGATCTTCATCTCAGAACTTTCTGAACCCTGCTTACCTGTGACTCTGAATTTCAGCTTCACCAGAAATCATGGAATTGAGGTGCTGGCCCTATTTTCCTCTAACACAGAGAAAAAAATACGTAGGCATTCAAATCAAGAGTGACCATCTGCACCTCTTCAAGTCTCTTCAGTGTATGCCAGAGGTAGAGGTTCCACACCCTGGAAAATTGTGTCAGGTTTTCAGAAGCCCCCAGGGCTGTCTCTGACATTGATCAGACTGGAAGGGAGAGAATGGAGGCAGGCACACTAGCTAAGGGACAGTGGGAGGGAATGGGGCCCTAGAAATCTGGGATGTGTGTGTGTGGGGGGGGAACTGATGTGGCTAAAGAACGCGTTCCTAATTCCTGCTCTGTTGCACTCAGATCCTAATGAGGCAGGGCACATATTCATTTCTGGTCATTATGTTTTTCTCAACATGGAAGAGTATTGTTTTTCATTTCCCTTCCCCAATTTGGGACACATTGTTATGACTGTTTAAACAAGGTGCCAATCTGACTGGGCAACCTCAGGAAATGTTTCCCTTCAGGAAAGGCTCACATCAGACCCCTGTTGCCTTTTGCAAATGGAAATCAAGCCTCCTCCAACAGGGGACTCACCCATCAGACACATTCAACAGGTGCTAATAAGAAAGAAAAGTCTTTTCTGTGAGCAAGCCCAGCAAGCAGCCTAACAACAGAGTGGGGGAGCCAGCCAGCTGGTGACACATTCCCAGCTCTGTGGGCTCTGACACCTGAACAGTGAGGAGGGACAGCCCCAGAGATGAGTGGCTCTCTTGAGGCCACCACCTGCCTTTCCCATTTGCAACCTGGAGGGGGGCCTTCCCTTCTCTCACACAGGAAAATGACAATCTGCAAACTGTCAGGGCTGTCAGCCCAATTTGGTGAGGCCAGAGGTTGTATGCTGCAGTCTTGGAGGCATGGAGAGGCATGTTGGAAAATGCCCACCAAGAGGTGCAGGAGTAGGAAGGCCTGGGGAGTGAGCAGGCCCCTGCCCCCTCTTCTCCTGCACCCCCTTGCCCCCTCTTCTCCTGCACCTCCGTCTTTGGTCTTTGATCGAAATCCCTAGCTTTGTTCCAGAAACTGTAGCTTATCAGGCAGGACCGTTGGCTTGGAGGCTTCCTGGCATTTCTGTGACCTTTCTGTCACATGCTCCTCTCTCCTCCACTCCCCATGTGTGTCAGGACCCAGTCTTTCACACAAGCAGTCTCCCTCTCATCCCTACTTGGTGCCAGGCAATGGGAATATGACCCCAGTGGGAACTGGACATCCAGACGTTGTGCCTCAGCGGCCCGAGGAACCCGCTTCCTCAGAGGATGAGAACCATGTGTGGGCTCCTCCTTCCAGCATATTGGGAGCACCATGAAGTCGGGCCTGGTCAGGGTTGGCCACTGCTCAGCTATTGGCTCAGAACAAGTATAAGAAACATATTTGTTAAATTTGTTCAAGGAATTCTAAGCAACAAAGGAAAATGAGATTCACATTAGTCAAACTTACTTTCTAAGCAAGAGTCAGGAGGCTTTATGGTGGAGGTTTTCAAGCTGCCAGAAAAAAAAACACTGTAGAAATCACAGGGGTGATCAAGAGAAGACTTTATCCAGAAGCATCTGGGAAGACTTCCAGAGCTTTCCAAAGTGGAATCGAACCCTGCAGCTGGGTGGAGGGGGTGGTGGCCTGACCAAAGGTGCAAAGGCAACAGATTGGGGCGCATGACTGGGAGCCTGCAAGTGAAAGGTTTTGCTGGAAGTGAGTGGTAGGAGATGACATTGGAAAGGTTGCCTGGACCCATTTTGCAGAAGATCTTCAGTTCCCACTGCAGGGTTAGATCAGGAATCAATTTGGAGAAGGAAATCTTAAGTAAGATTGACTTGGCGGTGATGTGGAAGAAACAAGGGAAAGTTGAGGGGCGAGACAATGTCTGGGAGGTTAGCAGTTTCAAGATGAGGGGGACTGATGGGAACTTGGAGAAATAGGTTCTCTCCAATATGACTGATGGAACTGTGTATTGACACACATCTCTACATATCCCTCAATGCAGCAATCTGACTTCTGGAGACATACAGTTGCAATTTTCTACATGTATGTGGGAAATAAACAAAAGGATGTTCATTGTGCATAGCAAACAGGAAAAAATAGGACCAACCTAAGTTTCTGGCAGTAGGGGATTAGAGCAATAGGTTCTACTGTTCATGTGATGGTGGACAGTGCAGCAGTTAACACGAAGAACTGGCATCAATATGTATAAAAGGAATAAAGACCTAAAATATAAAGCCAAGTTTAAAATAAATCTGTTTTAGAAAAT
Source organism: Condylura cristata (assembly GCF_000260355.1). Lineage (NCBI taxonomy): Eukaryota > Metazoa > Chordata > Mammalia > Eulipotyphla > Talpidae > Condylura > Condylura cristata. The sequence continues at coordinate 136,058 of NW_004567120.1, read as the reverse complement.
AGTTGTTTCAAGTAGACAAGTGTCAAATGCACAAAAATGAACATGACACAGAAACGTGGTCTCGATCTGGAAGAACTATGGTCAAGACCACGAAGAAGAGTCCAGAATGAATGGCACAGGGATTCCCAGGATGCCTGAAATGTATCCTTGGGCTAGAAAAATACTAGGCAAACAGGACAAGCATATTAACACGTGTTCATTTTGGGTGGAGGGTACATGAGTCTTTGCTCTCGTCTGTTTTTTAACTAAAAGAGAACAAAAGCAAGCTGCAAGGGATGAGAGAGGCAGACTGGCCAATACCATGCCTAGCAACTAGAAGCCCGCCAACATCACAGCCATGATCAGGGAAAATGACCTCACAGCTCCTACTGGAAGCCACCTCACAGAGCCTGGATCCTTGCCCATACCCAGCCCCACAGACTTTCAGTCAAGAAAGCCATAGTGTCCAAGCTGGAGAACAATGTTTTGGAGCTATTGCCAGGCCTGGATACAAAGGCAGTTGGGGAGCAAAGTCCACACATATGTGCCCCACATGAGACACAGCTCATCCCTGCAGGGTGTCCAAACTCCACAGTCAAAGTGGCAAGTCCAGCTTTTGCCAGAAGATGGAGGAATGCCTTCCAGAGGGGAGGGAGGGGAGGTGGGCTTTCAGGGCATCACACTAAGAAAAAGCTGGTGAAATCAACAGGGAACGTGACCTGCCTAGAACTCGAACATAAATTCTAGAAGGATTGAATTGTGGTGTCTCCAGGGCCTGCCACATGATGAGATGCTCAACAACTGTGAGGTAAGAGGAAGTGGTAAGTGGGGGTGGGGGTGGGCACTGAACGGGGGAAGGGAGAGAAGAGAGTGAGTGTCCCAGCTCCCTTCATTTTGATTGCTCAACTGACCAGATCTCCCATAAGCCAAAACAGGTACCCAGTGTTTCTAGTGAATTCATCCTGCTGCCTGAGATAGGTGCTAGGGTGAAGGCATGGGCAGAAAAGAGTGTGATATGGTTACACAGCAGTGAGGTGCCGGAAAGAATAGCCAGGAGACAGGCAGGAAACATCCCTAAAAATGAAAATCTGCACCAATAGAAACAGTTATGGGTTGGGTGTTTTTGGAAACAAAATGAACACCAGATAAAATAATGAAGGGAGGAGAGTTCTCCAGCCCATTGGGCACTGCCAGTTTATAAAGCATCGCCTCCTGCTGGACAAATTGGAGAGCTGCAATGCCTCTGGGTGAATCAGGAAAGAGTGGCGTGGGATTTAGCGCTTGTCTACTGGCACTGGAGCTGCACTTCACTCCCAGCTCACATGGCTCCTTGCACAGTGCACACCTGCATGGGGGTACCAACCCCAGAGCAGCATTCCAGATCGCCAAGCTCTCCCTAGTCTGCTTTACTCTGTGGTCCACTGCCACTTCTGAGGACATTGCTACCATCCTGAGTGGCATCCTTGCTCCACAACTGCTGCCAGTCCACCTTGCCTTGGACACCACACCAGGACCTCCCCCTGCAGGAAGGTCCTATTGAGCCAACAGACAAAAATCAGTTCTCAGGTGAATTCTGAATATTGGTAAACTTGCAAAGGTTCTGTGTTCGAGTGTGTTCGAGTATCAGGAATATTATAAATATCTCAATGGGGAGCGGGGGGGGGGGCGTGCTTCCCTATCCTCCCCACAGAGGTCAAGTAAAGTCCATGAAGCCTGAACACAGAAACGAGCCGCTGCTCCCCCTAGTGTTTCCTAAAGGAAATGCTGATGACATTTCTCTGACTGTAAAGGAGAATTGAGTTTTTGAGTTTGACAGAACATCTGCAAGGTAAACAGTGGGTACTGTGCATTGGCGCTCCTCCCAAGAGCCCAATGGTATCGTGTCACTCCTTTTCAGGCAAGAGGATGTAGGCTCCTAGTTCCAGAAAGCAGGGGCCATCCATTAGATGGGAACACTTTCCCTCCCACTAACAGTCACCTATATCTGCTGTTCACAAGCTCCTATCTCCCTCAGATGACAGGTCCTTTGACTTTTCTAAGGGGTCCCCTACCCACTCTTACTCTCACCCTAATAACAATCTTTCCTTGAAGCCAAGTGTGGAAAAGTCACTATCACTTTGCCTCTGCTTCCTCATCTCTATTATGGGAAGAAAATAGTCGCTAGCTTATTGGGTCATTGTGAGGATGGAATAAGTTAATCCACAGGAAGCGTTTAGCTTTGTACCTACCAGATACTAAGCACTCAATATTGCTTATCATCATCATCGTAATGAGTGTGAAGGGCACATTTGAGGGCAACGAATGGCATGGAACCAGTCTGGACAGCCAGGTCTGGGTTGAATAGCTCTGCAACCAAGCTTTGCTCAGGGTGGAGATCCTACCAAGAAGGCTGGAGGCCACCGCCAGGCTTTACCCTGGAGCCCACAGGGTGCATTGCTCTGCAGAACAGAGCTGGCCCTTTCCTCCTCCAGAACAGAGCTGACCCTTTCCTTGGCTTCTCAGCTTGCCTCCTCTGCACCCTCTGGAGACTCGTTCCCCTGACCTCATTGACAGACATCCCAGGGCTGATAGCATTAGGACCTGGTCTCAGGTGCCCTGGTGCCTTTTTTCACGCTCGATCCAGAACACTACCGGATACTAAGCACTCACGATACTTGGGAGAGATCTACTAATAGTCCTCATCCCTCAACATAGGCATGGACTCCCTGGGACCCAACCTGCCAAAACAACTACTGAGCTAAAATAATTTGGTGGTTAGGGCCAGGCTCAATACAGGCAGAGAGGACCTGAACAACAAGAAAAAGACCCTAAACATTTCCTCCACCATTCAGTGACTGTTGCTTAAATTTCCACCATTAGGATGCTTCATTCCATGGCCATGGTGTTGCTCTTGTGAGAAGGCAAAGGCTGATAAAGGCATACAGTGAGTCTGTCTCCAGTGCTCATGGCTTCAGTGGAAGAGTTTACTCTGTCAAACTGTGAAATACAGCAGGTGTCAGTTGCCTTCTACCCCTAATCCATGTGCCAACACCCACCGAGAAGTGAAGCCTCCAACACAGGTAAGGGAAGCACAAAGAAAGAGATCTTTGAGGGAAGCGCAAGGGCAACTGAGCTCCTATGTCTGGTCTCAGGGTAGACAAAAAGGATGATGAACTGAGCTGTGTGGAAAGGATGGAACTGAGGATGTGGCCGTGTTTCGATTTCACCCCCTTCAAGGGGAGCAGCCGTGGTGTACACACAGCACACTACACATTTTGATTTCAGTAAACCTGGGCTTTAAGCCAAGTTCTGCCACCTATGAGACAGTGACTTGGGAATAGTCACTTCACATCTCCGAACTTCAGCCTTCTCATCTTGCAGCCCTGAGAACAACAACAATTACAAACTGCTCATGTTTGGGGCCTTAAATGAAAATATGTAAGGGAACGAACCCAGTGCCCGACACAGGGCCACTCATTTCTCTGTTAGGTTGAATTTTGTTCTGGGCCAGCAATGGGGGTTGACCAGCTTTGTAAAGACTCTGAGGAGCAGGAGCATGGGACAGAGGTGAACCTTGAATTCTCTCTGCAAAAGCTGTCCTTGAAATGTCTCCAGAGATGAGCACATATGCCCCAGTCCAGGCTTTGGGAGCCAGAACCCAGATGGCATGGCCCATTTATCAGTGCCACCAGACTCAGCTTGAATAAGCACTCTGCGTTTGTAACTACAGGAAGAGGAGGAAATGGGCCAGATTCCTTAGTGATAATGAACACTGCCAGCTCACTTTTATATTGGCAAAGTGTGTTGTGATCATTCTGATTACTTCATTCTCACACCAGCCCTCAGGAGGCACAAGGAGTATTTTTTCTCATTGTTTAAAGATGTGGGAATTGGGAGGTACCAGTTTTCTGCCATTTCTAAACATTTGACCTTGTCAGATCCCTCTTCTAGGTATATGGAGTTGCCTTATTGCTGTTAGATTTTGAAGGATGGTTTGTAGAGTCTAGTGCCATGTGATACTTTTTTCAGAAAGACAGGCTGTCTGGTGTTGTCTAGGAGACTGTCTTCTACCTATCAGATGGGGCTGTGGGCAGGCGTTGCAACAAAGAAACACCAAACCTTAAAAGGTTAGGAATGTAGGCCCAGGGAGTTAGGGCAAATGAACCAATGAAAGCACTTAGCAACATCCGAGGGCCAATGGAGGGGAGAGCCCCTCTGTTTCCATGAGACAACCTTTATTTTCATTGGCCATGAATATGAACCTGTTTCTCTGAACTGGGGGTAGGAGATGAGAGCTCTCTGGCCCGGTTTTGGTGTTTATACCTGTCTGTGAAGGGAGGTAAGAACCTGGATGAGCTCCCACCCAGGCCTTTGGCACCTGTAAGTTCTCAGTCATATTAGGGAAAAAGCAAAGCAGTTTTTTTTTTTAGCAAAGTTTTGCTTTTGCCAGTTCTACACAAATGCAAACTGTGCAGGCCATGAGCGTGTAGCCTGCACACAATGTGAAAAGGAATACAGGGTCCTCTGAGATCCCCGAGTAAAGGAAAAGCGATTTATAAGTCAGGCCCTACCAGTTCCAGGGCTGTCTCTGTCAGCAGGGACAGTCAAGGACCTCAAGGACCTTTTACCTTCTCCACCTAGTCCAGCCCTGGAATTGATGTGAGCAGAGTAGTAGAGGTTCCCTCCTTAGAAGGTGGTAAGAGGGTCTCTGCGAATGGTATCTACTCTTTTCTTAAGAAGGAGCCTTGGGGGCCCTCCCTGGTGGCACAGCAGGTTAAAAGCACAGCGCTGGGAAGCTTAAGCCACTTCCACGTGAGTTCGATCCCGCCGGCCCCGGAGGAGATCTGCATGGCACTGCAGACCTCTTTTGACCTGCCCACTGCTCCTCTCAGAAGTGTACTTCGTCGAACTGCCTGTTCTGCTCCCTCTCTGTCTCTGGTGAATCCTCTCACCCTCCGCATCTCTGGCCTGTACCCCAGTTCTGTATGAATAAATAAATAAATCTTAAAAAAAAAGAAGGAGCCTTGGGGTCTCCCTGGTGGCCTAGGGTTATGTCTCACTGCTACCACCATGACTGCCCCTGCAGTCAATCCAGGCCAGGGAGCAGACCCACATGACGTGGCAGACCTCTCCTGTCTTGCCTGCTGCTCCCCGCAGCAGCAGATTTTGGCTAATCTGTCTGTTCTGCTCCCCAATCTGTCTTTGGTGAGTCCTCTCACCCACCTGCAAATCTGGCCTGTACCCCAATTCTTCCATGCAAAAATAAATAATTAAAGTCTTTAAGAAATAAATAAGAAAGAACCTACCTAAGACTTGGACTTCTATTTGCTGAAAGGACAAAAAAAAAAGAGAGAGAGAGGGAAGACACAGTTCCCAGATGACTTGGAGTAAATATTTGCCAAAATAATCAACTGTGTGTGGTCAAGAGGAGGTCTTAGGGAGTTGATGCATAGTAGACTGAGAAAGGGGTTGCAGAAGCACAGGGGGCTGAAATGTGATGGGACATTGAATAAGTTATTACTGAAGGAACAACATGTCACAGAAAAAGTATGGGCTTGAGTTCAGCATGCATAGGCTAAAATCCCAGTCTGGCCATTTACTCAACTTGGGGCAATTTCATAAGGAAAGTCTTGACTGTCTCAGTTTCTTTACAATGTAAAAAGAAGGTAGTAACATTGTCTTTTTCATAAAGTTAGCACAAGGAATAAAAGCAATATATAGAGGGCCTCCCTGGTGGCACAAGGGGTTAAAGCACAGCACTGGGAAGATGTCCACAGCCACTGCAGTATGAGTTCAATCCCTGGCCAGGGAGCTGACCCACATGGCACAGCAGACCTCTCCTTTCCCACCCGCTGTTCCCCTCAGCAGTGCATTCCTCAGCAGTGCATTTCAGTTGATCTGCTTGTTTTGCTCTTTACTCTGTCTCTGGTGAATCCTCTCACCCCCACACCTCTGGCCTGTACCCCAGTTCTTGTATGCATAAATAAATCAATCTTTTTAAAAAGCAATATACAAACTATTTAGTAACAGAAACCGTTCTTATAAATGATAGATGGTAATAATTATCTTTGATAATATTGGTACCTGATTGATGATGACACACAAAGTTTGGCCTAGTTAAATTTGCAGAGACCTCCAGCAGTGTCTCTGTGGTGAAGCTTTGAATGTAGACACCTTATATTTTCTAGCAATTGCAGGATAGTAAATGAAGTGACAATGAATTGGCTTTCTTAAGGGGTATTATACATGATGGGGTTGAAAACTACCCAAGTTGGAAAATGTTACACACACACATCCATCTCCCCAAGTTCACTATGGACACCCCAGTGGCAGCGCAGAGCCCGACTGCCCCTCTCCTCTGTCCCACTGCCCTGTGTACTTGGCTGAGGCCTGGCAAGGACATGCATGAGGGAAGAGGAGAACCAAAGAATTCTGAACAGGAGCTACCTATCTTTTCAACCACTTTCCAAGATCTTGACTCTTAAATCCTTCACCTTGGCTCCTCTCATTCCTAACTCCCCTCCAGCTCCAGGGCAAGACATCCAGCCTGACTCCAACACCCCAGGCTCCTACTGATCTGAAGAAGCCACCTCTCTCTCAGGAATGAGAGACAATTTACAAAGAAAACAGGACAACTGAGCCCTGTTCTCAAGGAGGAAAGAAATGGGGGACAGAGTAGGGCATGGAGAAACAGTGAGGTCAAGAAGTCAGCTGGTGACTGTCCTCTTCTGGACCTCTATCATTGGTGAACTGGAAGCAAACCACCACACAAGCTATGAGTCTGATGAGCAGAGCTTCAGGCATTTGTTTCAAAGACTAACTTGCTCTTCTTGCCCCTGAGTTTTGAGCACATTTTAGATGCTTTCCTGCTGAAATCACAGGGATGAGGCCTTGGAAAGAGAGATCAGGAGGAAGGGGCAGGGCTGAGAGGGCCCCAGGCAAGGCCTCCAGACTCCTCCCCTCTCCAGGCAGCCAGTCTACCCTCCCTAACCCAAAAGAAAGTACTGGGGATGGGTGACAGCTGTTTCTGCCAGGGCTGGCAGTCCTTGTAGAGAAGCCCAGAACTGAGGAATTAGGAGTGACAAGAAGGCAAACAGCATCCAGTGTGGGCCAGTATGCAAGAGATTGTCTTCACCATACCCTTCTTGTATTTCTTTTATTTTTCATTCTACTCCTACCCCTAGCCTGCTCAGAATCAATAGCTGAAAGCCAGAATCAGATGAGTAAACAAGTCAGACTCTAAATGTTTCCACCCGGAAAGGAAGAGAGGGAGGTAACATGAAACATCCCCCTCCATTTTCTTCTTCTCCAGCTTCTTGAGTCTTATTTGTGCATTCTTCTGTTTTGAAGCTGATTTTGAAAATTAAATAGATATACTTCTGCATCACCCAGGAGCTGGGCAACCGCAGAATGGAAGGGCAGTGTATCTGGCCCTGGCATTTCTTTCTTGTTTTCTCTGTTTTTCATTGTAGAGGCCACAAAGGAGTACCTAGTAGACATGTTTTGATGGTGTAGTTCCAAATCTAAAACAGTTGTCAATGTTGACAAATGACAATATTTTATATTTGAAAAAAATCTGGATTTCTGGCACCTACAGAAATTGGAGAATGTGGCAGCACTGGGCCCGTAATTCCAGATGGCAATGAGCAGCAGAGCTTAGAAGCAGCTGTTCCTTTAGATGGGGACAGGCTATCTGGTTTCCCACAGTTCCCTTAACTGCCTATGGTGCTCCAAATGTTACAGAAGCATCTCCATGAACAGGGAAGGAGCACTGAATGGGCACCCTTTGCCCCATCCCCACCTACATGTTGTTGTCTTGGATTACAGGTTCCAGTATGCCATGAAGCAGACTTCCTGAGCAAGGAGGCTACTGGGAATGAGGGGTGGAGTTGAGCAGACTAAGTAACATGGAAGGCAGGCCTGCTCGCTTATTTTCTGTGGCCTGACTTGTGACCTGCAAAGGGGATTTGGAGGAGACATGTGGAGGAGAGACATGTAGAGACACATAGACAAGACATGTGGGCGAGTCACATGGAGAGACTTATGGCAACAGTTATCTTCATGTGGCATCTCCTATTGTCCCAGCTTTCTGGGGCCTACCTTACCTCTCTGTAGATGTTGCCTCCAGAAGGTAAATAGGACCTTCAGGCTGGTCTTATTTGACTGGCCATTTCAGGTGTTTTACTGGGAACTTTTATTAGAAATATCCTTTTGTCCCCTCTCTCTCTTTGCACACAAGCATGGAGGGTCACTTGTCATGCTTGTTTATGTTAACTTTTGTTTATACATGACCTGATTCACTCACTCCTATTAACTTTCTGGTCTTTCTCCACATTTCAGCTGAGATCTCTGATTTACATCCACTTACATACTGTTTTCCAAAACACACCTTCATGTTTGCCTTTATTCCATCTTCTGTATGGAATGCTAGCCAAATGCCTCCCTAGACATTCTTTACTCATTCTTTAAGATGCAAATGAAGCCTCATTTCCACTGTGAAGCCTTTCTTATCTGATGCAAGCAGTGTTGGGTATTTCCCCTTGACTTCTCTCTGCATCTAGTCCAATACCCCATCATTATCATTTACCCACTGGACAGTCAATATACATGTGTATGTCTGTTTCAGCTGCTAAACTGCATCCCTGGAGGCTGGAGACTGGGTCCTCCTTTCTCTTGAATTGCCAGCTCCTAGGATAAGACCAGCCACAAGGAGATGCTCAAATACTTGTTGAATAAATGACAGAGTGATAACAGCTGCACTTAATGAGGGATAGTGACTGCTCCTTAATGGGAACTAGAAGCAAGTTAGGTAGTGTCAAACAGTAACATTTTCCATGAAGGGACAGCTCTGTGGGGTCAATCTCAGTGGGCACCAAGTGCCTAACGCAGAGTCAGGCACATTCCAGGTAATGATGGACTAAAAGAATGAAATCATCCTGACCAAGGAGATGACAGTTGAACTTTAGCTTGGCATTGGAGTTCTCCAGGGGCTACTCATATCTGTCCCCCTGGTTTAGAATGGGGCCTTCAGGGCCCTCCCTCATGGATCAATGGGTTAAAGCACAGCTCTATGAAGCTACCTGCAGCCACTGTAGCACGAGCTCGATCCCTGGCTAGGGTGGTGACTCACAAGGTGTGGCAGACCTCTCCTGTCCCGTCCGCTGTTCCCCTCAGCAGTATATTGCAGTCGATCTACTTGTTCTGCGTCCCACTTTATCTCTGGTGAATCCTCTCACCCCACCCCATCCCCGCACCTCTGGCTTGTACTCCAGTTCTTGTGTGCATAAATACATAAGACTTAAAAAAAATGCTGCCTTTAGCACATTTTATCTCTGGGAGCCTGAGCAAGTGATTTAACCTCTTTCAGGTTCAACATCTGAGCTGGGGGGAGGGGGGTAACAAAAATAATACTTTGTTACAAAGTAGGTATAAGGAATAAACTAGGTGCCCCTAGGCCAAGTAACATACTGTACAGTAAGTAAGCATTTGGACCTTTTGTTAGTTTAATAAGAGAATGTGTGTGCTTGGGAGAGAGAGTGGATATGTTAAATGACATAGGGAACTGCATAGATAGGATTCATGTTCCTTTTCAGTGGACTCACCTCTCAAGGGAAGATTAAGGCACATCCCCACATTCCTCCATCAGAGGCCACTCTTATGCACAGCTGAGTGCTGTCCCACACCCGTCCTCAACCCCGAGCGTGCACTACAGCATGCAATACACTCACGGTTAATCAGATACTCATATCCTTGCCTAAACTATTTGGTTGCAGTTTTCTCACCCCTATCATGGAAATGATAATAACTGTATGGAAGGGTGGTGAGGCCACTAATGAGGCTGGATATTGTAAAAACACAACTTGGCTTTACTTTCCAGAGCAGATGCTCTATCAGTGTTTGGCCCTTTCTTTTCCATAGGGGCACAGGACTTTAGGAAATATGAATGGCAGAAGGAGAGACAGTGAAGATGTGTCACATTCTGAAGAAGGTAGACATGAAAATGACAGGGACAAGAGAGATTTTAATAGGATCACAATGATGTGAGGCCTAGGGATTAAAGACAGGTGAAGAAGATGCAAAGATGGGCATTAACTATGTGGGGAGGTCTGTGACTGAGTCCTGAATACATATATATTGCTCCACAGAGGACTCAGTTTACCTGATGCACCAGCTCCCACCCACCAGCCCTACCAAAATGGGCTAGATTGTGGTTAACAGATGTTTCTGAGATTTCCCACAGACATCATGGGGAGATTACTGGTTGGAAGAGAACCTACTATGAAACTTGATTGAATTCAAAATTGTAAATTTTTTGAATGTTTCAAAGCATGCTCCATAGAGACATTGTTTATAAAAATGAAAAATGAGAAATAATCTAAAGGTCTAACAACTGGAGAATAGATAAATTAATCATGGCATAGTCATTGTGTGGAACAGTATGCAGCAGCAAAAAAGAGTAAATTATAACTCATGTATTAGGATAAATAAATCTCAAAAGCATAATGTTAAAAAAGTTAAGAAGAACATGTATGCACAGAATAATACCATTTATGTCAAGTTAAAACATGCAAAATTATAGTACACCTTGCTTATGGATGCATATGGATGTGGTAAAAGCATAAATACACCCATGGGAGTTAGGAGCAGTCAATTTGGGATACTGGTTATATCTAGGTCAGAATGGGACAGAGCTCACAGCTTGATCTGTAATGAACTGTTTCTTTAAAAAGACCTGAAGGAAATGTGACAAAATGTTAAGTTTTGATATTTCCCTCTATTTTGTTGAATGCTTGAGACAGTTAATACTTTTGAAAATGTGGAAGTAAAAGGTGTTTCAGGCTGCCCCTGCCTTATCTTTTATTCCTTTGTAGAGAATCTGCTATATCAGGCATGGGGCCAAGGACATAAAAGGCCATAGATCATTTAAACTGTCATATAATCCTGGGAAGGAAGAGATAGTTCACTCCATTTTTATAGGGGAGGCACTTGGGAATTATACAGGTGAAGTGACTTGTCCAAGGACAAGAAGTATGATTAGGATCCAAGCATCCAAGTCCACCTGCATCTGGAAGTATGAGTCCTTTGTTACTTTGAGCTTTCTGATGTCCTGCATTCCATCTTAACAGGGATTGATTAGCATTTTTCAACCCTCCATCCAGCTATAGAAGACACCCAGGTCCAGCATGTCCCAGTTCTCTATCCAGTGACAGAAGGTGGCTTGCATAGACGTTTCCTTCCTTCGTGGGTCTCATGGAGGTTAAGTGGGTAAACTGTTAGTAGTGGGATGCCCAAATCATTGGCTGAATGATGTGTTCTCTGCTCAGTAGCTGGATATCTCTCGCTCCTTACCAAGAAGAACTTGGTGAGATGTTTAAGGAAGTACCCCTGCTACAACTTGGGGCATCAATAGGCATTGCGTTGAAGTCCCACAGGCATTTCATCTGGGGAAACGTTTCCTTTCTTACAGGCCTGGCATTTCCCACCCAGACCTAGCAGCATCAATCTCAGGGAAGAATAGTGTGCCACTGTGGGAAACACCAGTAGGATGAACAAAATAGACCAGAAAAGTGCTGCAAAGGCCATGAAAACTAAATTATTATTGGAAGTCCAGCCCACAGAAGTAGGCCAAGACCTACTGTTAAATCTAAACAGAATGATTACCGCATGAAATATACAGTAAAGGATCCAATCTCCTAATATAATATCCAGGATATGCTAAAAATATCATTCAACATACCAATAAACAGGAATATCATAACATGAACGAGAAAAGAGTTAACACACACCAACACCAAGAAGTATCAGATGTTGGCAATTGATCATGAAATCTTCAATAAATGCTCTTGAAAAAAAAAAAACAACAGAAAATCTTACCAAAACAACACAAGATATTTAAAAAGAAACCAATGGAAACCAGACAGATCAAGAGAATGGAAATTTTAAAAAGACTAAAAATTAAAAACTCACTGAAAAGTTTCAATTTCAGAATATGACATAGAAAAGAATCAGTGTACTTGAAGCTGGAACAATAGAAATTATACAATCTGAATAGTAGGAAAAAAATAGACTGAACAAACCTTGTTGGAACATCAATGATCTGTGGGATAATAACAAGAGATTTAATATTTATATCACCAGAACCCCCAAAGGAGAGAAGACATAAATTGAGATTGGAAATAAAGGTTGAAAGCTTCCCCAATTTGGAGAAAGACATAAGACTACAGATTCGAGAAAGGTACGAACCCAAATAGAAATCCCAAGTAAACTTCTGAAACCAAAAACAAAGAAAAAAAATCTTGAAAACTATCGGAGAAAAACAATTCATTGCCCATAGAGGAAAAACAATTAGACCAACAGCAGATTGTTCAAAGGAAACCAGAAAAATGTGCTACCAGGAAAGGTAGCAAAAGTGTTGAAATAAACAAGCTGTCAACTTAGAATCCTATATCCGTTAAGAATATCCTTCAGGAATGAAGGGGAAATCAAGACATTCTCTGAGGAAGAAAAACTAAGAGAATTTGTGATCAGGAGACCTACCTTTAAAGGAAATTCTTTAGACATAAAGGAAATGATTAAAGAAGGAACTCTGGAATATCAGGAATGAAGAAAGAATATGCTGAGCAAAAATATGAGTAAATACACTAGATTTTTTTCTCTTTAATTTTCTAAATTATGATTAATGGTTGAAGCAAAAATTATAGTGCTGTTTGATGTAGTTCTAACTGTATGTAAATATTTAAGACATTTATAAATGGGGAAGCCCCAAAGGACACAGACAGGAAGATTTCTACAATTCGCTGGAACTGGTAAAATGATAACACCAGCAACTATAATAAGATGTATATATATATATATATATATATATATAGTGAGAGAGAGAGAGATGATAAAATCTAACTTTATATTAATATGTTTAAAACTAAGCATGAGTATATGTATGAGAATATCATACAACTCAGCAATTGCACTCTTGGGCATCGATTTAAGGGAAATGAAAATTTGTATTTACATATAAATCTGCTACATAAATGTTTTGAACAGCTTTATTCAGATCAACAGTAGAATGTTTATGATGAAATACACTCAGCAACAAAAAGGTGAAAACTATTGATAGATGCTGCAGTCTGCAAAACCTTAAGAAAATTATGCTGATTGAAAAAAAGTGAGTTCTGAAAGGTTACATATATAAATTCCTTTATTCTTGAAATAATGAAACCGTACAGATGGAATAGAGTCTTGGCTGACAAGGGTTAGGGATGGGGGAGCAGGTAGTCTTTGGGGGGAGTGGTCTAAATGCCAAGAGATAGCACCAGGGAGATCTTTGTGGTGATGAAACAGTACTGCATCTCAACTTTAGGAAGTTATACAAATTTACATGTGATAACATGGCATGCACATGGTAAGTACACACACTCACATACAGGCTGGAAGAATCTGAGTAAGCTCTGTGGGGTGGACCAATATAAATTCCTGGTTTTGATATTGCAGTTCATGTTATATAAAATATCAGTATCTGGGAAAGCTGGGTGAAGGGTCACAGGACTGCTCCCCATATATTTCTTTTGTGTAACTTCCCATGAACCCTTAATTATTTTCTAAGATATCAGTGCTGGGTTTTTTGAGGGGAGGGGTGGTAAGTGGTCACATCGGAAAGCAGAGAAGGGAGGAAAACCAGCATTTGCTGGGTACCTGCTCTGAGGTCAGATGATTCACATACATGATCTTACTTAATTCTCAAGACAACCCTGACAAAGTTTAACAATTTTATCCCTCTTCACAGTTTAGAAAACAAATCCTAGAAAGAATCAGGATTTGTGCAAGTTAGTAGTTAGTAATTCCTAGTTGAAGCTAATAAGTGCTAAGTGTACTGAGTTCTACATATGAACTTTGTAATATTCCAAATAGCCACATAAGTTAGTTACTACTATAACCTCACCTTACAAATGAGGGACCTCAGAGGCTCAGAGAGGTGAAGTGATCCCTAAAATCACACAGCTTGGAAGAGGTGGAATCAGGATCCAGACAGAGGTATGCGTCTCATGCTCTTTTCCTCAACCCCAAGGCACTTCCCAACATAAAATGGAGTAAGAAGTGAATTTCTAATTTCAAGGCAGAAACGAGTCCTCTCACTATGTACCATTTAGTCTCCCTTCCCACCTTCTATGACATTTTATTGCAGATAAACTTCTCATGCCAATCTTTCTGTCCACATGTTAAACTATGTGAGCTCCTTGAGAGGCAAAAGAAATGGTTCCTTCATGTTTGTAACCCTGGAGCTTGTCATCAAACAAAGGATGTCTGGTGCCTGGATGAAAAAATTTAAAGATCTCCTTTAATCCAGTGAACAATTCTCTACTCACTAAGGAGCCTGACCCAGGAATATTTGAGAGCCCACTCTTACTTGCACCCCACTGGGTTGGTAAGCTTGCCCTGGCTCACCAGAACAAAATGTTAACGTTTTCAGAATTTTGCAAACCAGTTTTTAACACTTTGTAGCTTGAAATCATCCTGAGCGGAATATTTACGCCACAAAAAATGGCTATGTAGAATGCCTACACACACCAGTGTGGCATGGTAAATATTTACCGGCATAGCACTCATCACAAACATCTGGTTGCAGCACAACAGTGACTGTAAATAAAATATCTCCAAGTGGAAGGGGCCAAAGTGAATCTTCTAGAGTACAGCAAATGTTCTATATCTTAATCTGGGTAATGGTTAGCGCATTTTTTTTAAAGATTTATTTGTGCATACAGAACTGGGGTACAGGCCAGAGGCTCAGGGGCGGCGAGACGCTCCACCAGAGACAGAGTGGGGAACAGAACAGGCAGACCGACGAAAGTACACTGCTGAGGGGAGCAGCGGGCGGGCCAGGAGAGGTCTGCTTCGCCATGTGGTCACCTCCGGGGCAGGCGGGAATCGAACTCATGCGGAAGCGGCTTTTTAGATTCTCAGTGCTGTGCCCCAACCCACTGCGCCACCAGGGAGGGCCGGTTAGTGCAGTTTTACACATGTAGAAACTGGCTGAGCTGTGCGTTATAACCTGTGCTTTGAATGCAATTTTGCTGTAACATGCTTTCCTCCACTAAAAGAACTCATGGATGGACCCTGAGTGCCCCGCCGCAGCACTGATCAGCATCACAGATGATGACACAGTCCAGCTCTGGGCACCAGGATTGCATAGGAGGGGAGGACCACCTTTTCCTCATCAGGATGGCGGTCATCTCTCACCTACATTTGTCCTGGCTGTCTGCCTAGGGTGCTGTTTGCTGACAGCAGTGTGACTCACACGCCTCAGACCATTTTCTAAGGGGAGAGCTGGATGGATATTTTGCCATACTTGGGCAGAAACTCATTCACTTGGATCTTTTACTGGAATTACTTGGCTTTGCATTTCTGGGGAAATTTTTCTCCACTTCTCCACTTAAAGATGCTGGCTGTCATTACAACTTCCTGACACAAACCCCCACCCCCGGCACACACATACTTTCCCTGCCCACTTCTCTCAGCCACCCAGCCAAACAAGTCCCTGGAGGCAGTTGTTTTCTTCTATGAAGAACTGACAGAAGCCTGCCATCCAGGAAATGGACACAGCGTTTGAGAGGGCAGATCTACCTACAGGAGAAGAGAAAGCAGTGTCTTGTGCCTCTCTCTCTCTCTCTCTCTCTCTCTCT
>NW_004567120.1:80064-120326 GCF_000260355.1 Condylura cristata | reverse complement strand
AGAGAGAGAGAGAGAGAGAGAGAGAGAGATTGAGATTGAAGGCAGGAGCATCAGCCAGGGCAGGATCTGAAAGGTGTATAACACTGCAGAGCATCACTACCATGGTAGCTATAGGAAACCACGGTCTAGTCCCTGTGCCCTCTTCCAGGCTCAGAATAAACACTCAGCTAAGCCCAGATCAAGTCCAAATCCCCAGCATGCAGCATGGACACATATTGCCATGAGGATTTGTTTTCAAGCTGGCCGGTGGGAGCTGCTGGTTGGACCACTCTGGCCCCTCAGCTGGAATCCTGAAGCTCATCCAGTCACTCAGATCCCTCCCATTTCTACCTCAAACAGGTTGAGGGAGGCCTGACATTGTTCTCACTATATCCATGGGGCCCTTGTGCTACCTTTCAGTCACAGGGTCAGTCCTGAATTCCCAGGATTCTTGGATAAGATCACACTTTTTCTCCTAGGGACAAGTCTCTCTCCCTCACACATGTGAGCATGCACACATGCGCAGACAAACATAAGCCTATCTGTGTTCTGCTTAAGCCTTTCATACCCAAAGGACCACCCAAGAACCAGTATTCCTAATGCTACCCCCTTCCTCAATAGCCTAGGTGGCTGAGATCCCAGCATGACTCCTGCCCAAGTTATGACTTGGCTTGCTCAAGTCACAAAGAACAAAGTCCTCACATGCTCTTGGCAAATCCAACTAACACTTGGCCTATATATGAAGCTGAAAACCCAACTAGAGGCCCAGCTCTACCCTTAATGTCCAAAGAAGACACAGCCTACCCCTTCTGTCTGGGAGGGGTTATGTTGATTTTTCTCCATGCCTACTGGTTTCTGACCTTCAAAATCCTTCCTAGTGATTGAGATCATGTTTGGGGCTTAGGCCGAAGTGTCTTTCAAGAGATACTGTTGTCACATGAGATTGCCTGCTCTAGTGCCAACAAGGTCAGCACTTACCCTGCCCTCCTCAGGTCATTTGAGTGCACCACCAGCTGCTGCCTCTTCCCCTCTCAAGTGGACCACAGCGAGGGAAGGGAAGGGAAGAAATACCTGGAGAAGGAAGCGGGTGGAGATAACCTGCCATCTTGGATTGCCAGTTTCCTCACAATAGCAATGGCCACCAACACACATTTAACAGAATAAATACATAAACACAGGGATGACTCTTTACATATGTGGGGGAGGGGCAGCCACAGGCCCACAGAAATCTCTAGTTCTCCTCGTACCTCTTATCACCAGTCCAGTTTGCCGTTCTGCCTCCTTCTTTGTACTCCCCCTTTCAGTTAAGGAGCATTAAGTCTCTTTTTTTTCTGAAGTATAAACTGAAGCCCTTAAAAGATAAGAGCTTTGCTTGCAATCATCAGCACAAAGTTTCAAACAATCACACAAAGTTTCAAACAAACCCAGGATGACCTGGTGTGGCTCCTGACCCCCCACACATACAACTCAGCAACTGAATTCTATTCAGCTCATGTGAGAGAGGTGACATGTAACCAGAGTGTCAAAGACAGGCAGACAGATGGCTGGGTGGTACATGTTCCCATCCACCTTTCTCCTGGGATTTCTAGCACATTGCTGGCCTCAGCTCCTCCCACAGCAACAATAACAAACTCCACACTCCACATTCCCAAACTTTCACCCATCAAGGTTTGCCCAGCAACTGACAAGGGTAGTCGTGGGCCTGCAAGGAACAGGCCTTTCTCCAATTCTACAGACTCCTGCACAGAGAACCCCTGGTGTGGTCGCCAAGAGGGGTTGGGCCAAAGCCCACCCTTCCTGCCTGAGTTGCCAGGATTCTTGGAGGTACAGGACCCCCGCTTCCCACCTCCCGTGGAGTCCATGTTAGACACTCCCCTGACCTCACTGACAGAATGAAGGTCAAAATGTGCAGACTACATACCTAGTCATTCCAGCAACTTGCCCAGCAGTCCTCCAGATTGCGAGCTCAGGAGCTAAAGGAGGGACAGGGTAAGAAAACAGGCTTCTAGGGACAGTCCTGGGCTTGGTCAGCTCTGGGCCAAGTTAACTGAGTTTCCAGACTAAGGCGGGCTGGTTGGAGGAGGGACGAGCAAAGGAGAGAAAGGAAAGGAGGCAGGACCAAAGCTAACCCCTTCTTTTTTCTTCCTAAACTCGATCCAGATTTGCCTTCTGAGGGCTGCTTGAAACTGATCCCCGTGGCTCTGCCTCGTCCTTTCTTAAAGACATAGGCTCAACTTTGGGACTGGGGAAAGGAAAACGTCACCTGACCAAAATATGTCTAGGACAGAAGATGTGGAGGGAGGGGGCAATACAAACATTACGACCAAAATGCACTCACCTCCACTCTCAATCCGGACTCCATACTGGAGGTTCATTTGAGATTCCCTTAATTCTGCCAAGTTGGGACTTCTGCTGGGTGATACGAGAGTCCCCTAATAGAGCCGTGGTACTTTGGTGAGGGAGTGGATTAGTATGTCAGCACTGGCAGGTTGGGGTCAAAGCTGAAGTCTGCAGGCGGATGTGGATAAAGGAGCACTAGGCCAGGAGTCCTGTCTCTACCATGACTCTTTATGTCACCTTGAGCAGGTTACTTTCCTCCTCTCCACCATGGTTTAGGATCTTGATGCATGAAAACATGATTGTTACCACCCTGGCTTTCTGTTACAGCAGAAAGCAGCACCCTTGGGAACCTGGCATGTGGTCCTGCTCTAGCCACCAGGTATTTCCATTGATTAGATGGAGGGCTTTTTGCTAGGTTGGGTGGGGGGTGGAGTTTGGGGGTGAACTTTGGGTGGGTAGAGGGGAAGTGTGTGTGCCAGGGAAGAAAGGAAAAACAGACTCCCTTGTTCCTTACAAGGTGTGACCCCATCAGGATCTGCCATCCTAAGACAGAGAGGCTGCGAGTACATCCTCAGCTTCCCCTCGCCCCAGATTTCCCACCTAGGCTGCCTGCCTGGCAGGCCATGGTCAGGATTTGACCCTGGCAGCTCCACCAAAGTTCTTTCTTACAGGTTCTAGCCCTTCTTCCTCGCTAAGGCTGCCCTCCTCCTCCCCATGCCTGGGCTTCTGTTCCTTTTCATCCTGTCTACGGAGGAGGGTACCGTCTCCAAGATTCCCCCTCCTTTCTCGTTGTGCTCCAAGAGCAGCACACAGACACATTTCCTTTTGAGGCCATGTTTCTCAGCTCTGTCTTCACATTAGACTCTCTTGAGAAGCTTTAGAAAAAAGTACTCCTACTCCCTCCTCACCCTGGAGTTAGAGGGCAGGAGCCTGGCCTGCATTGGGGATGGCTGTGCTTCCGCAGGGGTCCGAATGTGCAGTCAAGGGTGCGGACCACAGGTTTCAGGGTTTCAGTTACTGCTTACATAAGGGAATTCAAGAGAAAGGATGACCAGACAGCAGAGGTAAGTAAGGACAAAAGGTCAGCATCTCCCAAAGTTCTCCTGGATAACTTGGGCTTTTCTCGTGTAACCCTCTTATAGGAGAAAATAATGGCAATGGTTCAGAGCCAGCTATAGCGCCAAGGGCTTTGTCTACCTTATTTCACTGAATCCTTATTTCACTTACCATCTTTGGAGGCATCACTTCACTGTTGTTCTCATTTTACAGTTGAGGAAATGGAGGCATCAAGAAGTCAAACAATGCACCCAAGTGTGCGTGAGCAGTAAGTGGTAGAACTGGGATTTGAACGCAAGACATAGCTGTCAACCACTGGCCACGTCCCTTCAGATGGCAAGCAGTAAAGCTGGTACTACTGTCAGACACTACCCTCCGCCCTGGAATGATCTTTATTCTGAACCCAGGTCAGAGATGTGCTTGATCTAAAAAAAGGGTATCACTGACTGCACTCCAGTGATACATCCAGAGGGGGCATTACACTTGAGAACCAGCACAGCATTCATCTTCCAAGTGAGACAGAACACTAGGAGAAAGTACAAAATCAGGCCATCTGAGATCCACGTCCAGCTCAGCCACTTGCTTGACAGTGACTGTAGACCCTTCACTAGCCATGCTCTCCTGCTGTGTCAAGTGGGAACTTAGATCCAGAACACACTTAGATCCAGAACACACACTTAGTTGTGGTGAGAGCCAGGCAACACGCCTGGCACAGAGGGATCCTCAGTGTGGATGCTTCCTAAGTGTCTAGCCTGGCCCCTAGCAGAAGTGCTTTCTAGAGCATGCCATGTATCCGTTTGACAGTCTGGTGCTGCCTATGGACCCTTTCTGGGTAAAAAAAAAAATATGCTTTAAAATACATTAAATAAATAACCTAGGATTACAAAGGAAACTGATTACTGTACACTGCAATTTACAATCTAGTCGTGTGTGCTTCTTGATTAACATATTTAGTATAACAAGATCTAGCAATGAGTCTAGTGACTACCATAAACTTTGATGAACATAGATGATTTTTTGAAAAACCTCCAACTATAATATGATATAGCAAAGCTGTAATTCTTCCAGTGACAGTCACAGGCACAGCTAAAAGCAGTGTGGCTTTACTGCTCTGAAGACAGGTGGACCTGCTCCTCTGCTTATTAGCTGTGTGATCTGGGCCAACATACTTAGCCTCTCTGTGCCTTTCTCCTTCCTCAGCTATAACATGGGAACTCTGTGAGGTTGTAATAATTTAATGTACCTATGTAAAGAACATAGATTTAGGATTATGAAATAGCAGATGCTCTGAGTTTTAGCTCTAATTGCTATTTACAATTGTCTTCTATAGATCAGAGGTCAGAGATCTCTCTGGATCATTTTCCCAACCCCCAGGGCAAAGCCTTACCTCCAGCTAAGGTCCCCTACTAAGGAAAAATGACTCCCAAATCGCACATAATCCTGTGCCATATCCTTTTGGAGTCTGAAGTATTTGTCTATTTATATTGAGGTAACACTGGTTTACAACACTGTGTGACTGAGAGACATAGGTTCATACCTACTCAGATATATGTTACCACATGCACCTACCACCGAAGTTCCTGTAAGTCCTCCACCATAGCCCATTGGGATCCTTCCCCCTTCAGCTCCCCACTTCCATCCTCTCCCTCTAATAGCAGCAATTGTGCAGTGAGATCACTAGGGTTTGTTTTGATTTAGTTTTGCCTGTTTCTTTGTTTTGTTTCTTCATATTCCACCTATGAGTGAAACCATACAGTATTTGTGTTTCTCCTAACTTATTTCCACTAACACAATCTCTTTTCAGTTCTATCCATGTTGTTACAAATGACAAGATTCCATCCTTTTTTATAGCTGAGTAGTATTCTTTGGTTTATGTATATCATATCTTCTTTATCCACTCCCATGCCATTAGGTAGTTTCCTTAACCTGGCAATTGTAAACAATGCTGCAATGAACATAGGAGAGTGTATCCATACGAATTAGTGTTTTTGCTTTCTTTGGATCATTACTAAGAGTGGGACTGCTGGGTCATATGCCAGATGTATTTCTTTTTTTTAGGGTTGTGATTTTTAAAAAAATAATATAATAATTTATTTTTACATCAGGGAGATGTATTTTTAACAGTTTGAAGCACCTCCATACTGTTTCCCTTGGCCAGGATAAGTCTACATTTTCAACAACAGTGAAGTTTGGGATCTTAAATGTCTCCTTTAAAACACTGTCAGGTTAAGGCTTCTGGGGCTGAGAAACAAACTCTTTTTCTACCCCTGAGTCTCAATTCAGGACAGTTGCCAAAGCTTCTCTTTGTAGTGCCACTGGTGACCTCACTTGCTCTTTTCCTGCTGCCCAAGGTGCTAGAGTTACAAGCTCTGCATGGTCCTGGGACTCCCACTGAAGAGCCTGGAATTTACCTAGAAACTTGTAACAATTTAGAGGGTAACATGGAAACCAAAATAACTATCTAATTTATTGCAGTTGTTATGGGTAGAAAAGGGGTTCCGGAGGATCAAAATATTCCTTTATGCACATTCAGAAAGAGGCAAAGACTTGCCAAAGGCCACAGAAAAGGTCATTGGAATGAAGCTGGCCAAGGTCTCATAGTGAGCAGGACAGAGAGCTGGCAGTGAAAGCCAGGTCAAAGAGTCATGAATCTCAGTGCTAAAAAGTTTAGTTTAGTGCTATTCCCATTACATCACCCACCTCTCAGAATTATACACCAAATCCTATTGTTTCAGGTAACAACTAAAAATATTGTTTTTGTCAAAAACATAATTGCTACTTTCCTTTCTATACACCCATTTTGGCAAAGCAGACATTACTTCAAATCCAAATCTTCTTCTCCCCAAGGCCCCTAAGGTAGGCCTCCAGTATCCAACAGCCTGAATATCCTCCTTATCTATTCTAGGCATGAGTAAGCCCTTTTGTTTGCCAACCATTTCCTCAAATATTTCTATTGGCCTGGGCCCAAAATCAGCTTGCCAACCTACATTATTGGATTTCCCTGTTGCCTTGAATGTCTTAGAATGTTCCAGACCATGTCTGCCTCCCTTCTGCTGGACCAATACTAAGTATCAGGTATGGCATGGAATGGACATTCAGTCTTTGAGAAATGAATGAATGCAGTTGTTGAAATAAGATGCTGATATTACAAGGGATAATTATAGGATAAGACACAGATGGTCTTGTCCTCCAGAAGCTTAACACTTACGTATGCAGAAAAATACAGAGGAAGTCACAGAAATATGTGACCAGAGAGCCAGCTCACCATGTTTGACTTCCCCACAGGCCAAGCAGAAGCCAGAGCCACACTCCCTCAGCTAGACTGCAAAGTCAGTTGTATGCAAGGGCATGGCATGTTGGGTCAAAGAAGTAATGACGGGCATCAAAGGGGACGCTGAGCCAAGTTCCAGACAATAACAGGTCCATCTTCCTGATGGTGCAGGTGGGAAAATCAGATATAATTTCCAGAAATTAAGACATACATAATGAAAGCAGGTTGAGCGTGCAGAAGTTTCTGGAATGTTTCTTCAAGACCAGGTACATAACTACAGGGGTTATTCATAAGCTGGAAAAGAAATAGACCAGAGATGGAAGGTAGGGGGTATATGAAAATTATCTGAATGAGAGCAGAAGCAGTGAGAGAGAATGGAAAGGCAGAGCCATGGCAAAGATGGCTAAGGAACCAATTCTTTTTGGTGGCTTAGAAGCAGATGACATCACCATTAAAAGGGGGGCAAATCACTGGAGGGGAGGGAGTGTAGGTTTAATTTTTCTCATGCCAAAATCTGACCACTTTTCTTCTAGTATCAGGTAGAAGATAGGATGTCCATTTTCACCACTACTATTCAACATAATGTTGGAACTGCTAGGTAGAACAATTAGGCAAGACAAAGATATAAAAGGAATCTAAACTGGGAAAGAAGAACTAAAACTATCACTATTTGCAAATGACATAATAATACACATAGAAAAGCCTAGAGGCTCCACTAAAAAAAAAAAAAAAAAACTCTTAGAAACATTAATTCACTGAAGTGAAGTGACAGTCTACAAAATCAATAAATACACAAAAGCCTGTTGTGTTCCCATATGCAAACAACAAATCAGAAGAGGAAGAAATCAAAAAAACTATCCTATTTACAATTGAGTTGTATCAAAAAGAATTAAGCACCTAAGAATTACAAAGGAGATAAATGACCTATACAATGAAAACTACAAGGCATTGTTAAAAATAAAAAAGTAAGAGATGGCACAAGGAAATGGAAAGATAATCCCTGCTCATTGGAAGAATTGACATTAGTAAAAAGATCACCTTACCCACCAAAGCAATATCAGATTCAATGCAATTCTTAGTAAAATTCCAATGTTTTTTTTTTCTTTTTTTTTTTAAGATTTATTTGTTTATACAAACAAATTTCACCAGAGACAGAGTGGGGCACAGAACAGGCAGATCCATAAAGTACACTGCTGAGGGGAGCAGCAGGCAAGACAGGAGAGGTCTGCTGTGCCATGTGGATCACCTCAGGGGCCAGGGATTGAACTTACACTGAAGAGGCTGCAGCTACCTTGCAGTGCTGCATCCTAACCTCTTGCACCACCAGGGAGGGAGGGCCTCCAATGGTTTTCTTTAAGGAAACAGAGCAAACATTACTGAAATATATAAAGAACGACAAAGACCCTGAATATGCAAGGTAATTCTGATAAAAAAAAGAACAGAGGTATTACAATTCCAGGTTTTAGATGATACTACAAATCAAGAGGAATCAAAACAATATGGTATTGGAAAAAAATAGATAAATTAAGAAAGAACCCTATACCCAGTGGACAGTTAGTTTATGACAAAAATTAAAAACAAGAATACACAATGGAGAAAAGAAAGTCTGGTAAATGAGTGATGATGGGAAAATTGGACAGCTACATGCAAAAGAATAAAATAGACCATTATCTCACACCATACACAAACTTAATTCAAAATGGATTAAGGACTTGGATGTAAGATCAGAAACCATAAAATATATAGGGGAAAACACAGGCAAAACATTCCACGACACTGGCTTCAGTGATGTCTTTGGGGACTCAACTGCAATGGCAAAGGAAACAAAGCCAAAAATAAACAAGTGGGACTACCTCAAATCAAAAAGCACTGCGCAGTGAAAGAAATTATTGGTAAAACAAAGAAACACCATATCAAATGGAATAAGATAGTTATATGTCATATTTCTGACAAGGGCCTAATATCTAGGATCTACAAAAAACTTTCACCACTCAAAAAAAGAAATTAATCCATGAAAAATGGACAGAAAAGCGAAATAGACACTCCTCCAGAAGAGACATACTGACAGCCAAAATGCACATAAAAAAAGTTCATCACCATTTCTCAGGGAAATGCAAATCAAAACCCCAATGAAATTCCACCTCACACCTGTGAGAATGGTGCACCTCAAAAAGACCAGAAACAATAAGTGTTGGCACAGATAGAGAAAAAGGAACCTTTGTACACTGTTGGTGGGAATGTATACTGTTCTAATCCATGGAAACATTATGGAGAACTCTCATCATATTAAAAATAGAACTACTATATGATGCAGCTATTCCACTATAGATACTTATCCTAAGAATGAGAAAGCACTAATTTGAAGGGTTATGTGTATGCCTATGTTCACTTCCACATTATATACAATAGCCAAGCTATGAGAACAGCCTAAGTGCCCAACAACAGATAGCTGGATAAAGACGTATTACATACACACAATGGAATGGTCTCCAGTTATTAAAAAAAAAAAAAAGATGAAATCCTGATATTTGCAACAACATGTGTGGAAGTAAAAGGGAACATATTCAGCAAAATAAGTCAGAAGGAGAAAGAAAAATACTGGACAATTTCATTCATATGTGGAATATAAAAAGCAAAGGAAAGGAGCAGAGAAAATCAAAACAAAGCAAAACCTTGATCTGAGAGCAGAACTGAGGCCACCAGAAGGGTAGCATGGTGGTGAGGGGGTTGGAATCAAGATGGAAAGGGGCTCAGTGGATTATGATGGAAGATTTTGGCACTCTGGTGGTGGGGTGGTATGAAAGCATGCATATGAAGCTGTGAACCTATACCCCCAAAACATATACCATACTGTAAAGCAATATTACCACAATAAGCATAATTAAAAAAAATTCAAGTTCTATCCCAGGCCTTCTGAAAAAGAATCTTCTTTGTTTCTTAAACTTTAACATGCAATCATCTGGGGAGCTTGTCATCTAAAACACTGGTCATGGGCCTCACACTGAAAAGCAAGGGACTAGGATACCAAAGCGGGCCATGGTGCTGGGGATGGAACACTTAATGGAAGGGCACAGGGAAGGGTTGTACCTGTCTGGACCAAGGATGGTCTGGTGGCCCCCCATGTAATCTAGCCTAACTAGTGATTTGGTCCAGAGTCCTACCTCACAATGTCAAATCTTCTGAGAATATGTTTTCTGAGGAATGTACATGACAGTTTGCAGCGGGCGTAAGAATCAGAGTTTTGGGGCCCCAGCTAGCATCTCTTCTTGTCAGAGATACAACTAGGAAGAGAAGAGAGAACTGACCTAGCACATGGTTTCATTGGGAATGTGACTCAAGCAATAGTCTTCTGTAACACTGCTGTTATGTGGTGGTGTGTCTCTCTGTGTGTGTGCATTTTAATAAAAGAATGATGAATCTTCAAGGGACTACACCAGGTAGTTATTTTCTTCTTTGTACTTTCCTGGGTTGCCCACAATTAACCTGTGTTAGCGTAAAAACCTGTAATAAATAAAGGCTTTGTTTAAAGAACCAACATCAGGGCCCTCCCTGGTGCACAACAGGTTAAAGCAAAGCACTATGAAGTCCTGCAGCCACAGCAGCACAAGTTCGATCCCTGGCCGGCCAGGGAGGTGACCCATATGGCACAGCAGACCTCTCCTGTCTTGCCCACTGCTCTCCTCATTAGTGTGTTTCAGTTGATCCACCTGTTCTGCTCTCTACAATGGCTCTGGTGAATCCTCTTACCCCAACACCTTTGGCCTTTACCCCAGCTCTTGTATGCATAAATAAATAAATCTTTTTTAAAAAAAAAGAAAGAACCAAATCAATACAAAGAATAAAACAGTAGCAATATACAGAAGTGCTGAGTTCTATGCTGCACATAATTTATTGTATAGGGATTTGAGGGAAATTTCCAAAGTGAAAGATGGAGTAAGGGCATAGAAAAGGGGTGTCTAAGGTCACCAAACCTTTATTATGAAGTTGAAAGTCAAAACCTGAATCTTGTATTGCAAATTGCCCAACATTGGTCAGAACTCAACATGGCAACTGGATTCATTTCTGGAATTAAAGACTTTTAGAACTAGAAGAATCTGAGAGACAACAGGATCAATCCTATCCTTTTCTTAAGAGACGGAAATGAGACCCAGAGAGGGGAGGAAATTGACAGGTCAGTACATTGGAACAGGCTCTTCTCTGCCTGCATCACACTCCCATCTGCCCCCTGTGTGCTGAGATAATTTCCACTCTACTTTGAGACTTGGTTCACATAACACATCAAATATGATGTATAATATATGATATGTGATATATGTGGTTGGGTATGTTCCTCTGTACTCTGAAAATACGCCGTGCACTCCTTTAGCATTCATCTGACAAATTAATGAGCACCTACTGTGTGCCTGGCACTTTTTTAGACACACAGGACACACCCATGACCAAAAGTCTCTGCCCTGGATGAG
Organism: Condylura cristata; assembly: GCF_000260355.1. NCBI lineage: Eukaryota > Metazoa > Chordata > Mammalia > Eulipotyphla > Talpidae > Condylura > Condylura cristata. Next base: position 109,217 of record NW_004567120.1, on the reverse strand, counting down.
TAGTGGTTAAATCACAGCATTTCTTCATTCAGCAAATGTGTATGGATCACCTGAGTATGGGACCCCAGGTGAAGCATCAGCTGCTTTGAACTTCAGGGTAATTGTTCATAGTTTTGGACACCTCCCTTCCCTCTACTGTCAGTGCCTTGTGGACACAATGAATGTGTGGTGAATAAATGAACAACGAGATGGCTAATATAACAACAGAAAGCTCAAGATGGGTCTGGCACGGAAACCCTAGTCCCCTAACAGCTAGAGGGCATTCTTGTTACCTCCACTTCCCTCAGTTCAAATCTTTGCAACCTCCATCCCCTCTGGTGGGAAAGGTCAGCAGGAGAATATCAATGACCAGGTCCCCTTGCCAGATCTATTGTGTAAACAATAGGTCCTCCACCAGGGGCCCTTTCTGGAGAAAATGAGAAAACCCCCAGCTTCCTATATCCCTGCTGCAAAGCTTAGGGCAAGAGGGAAACACCTTCCACTAGGGCCTGGAATTTCCATCACTAGGCACAGGGACTGATCTTTAATTTTTTATTTTTTAATTTTAAAGCAGTTTACATTCCCTGCCCCCTCCGCCGCAATTCGCTGCGCATCATCACCACAGCCCACTCCCCCCCCCCCCACACACACACACAATCCTCCCTCTCTCACTGTCCCCTGTAGGATACCTGTGGTTTATGATTGTCTGTTTTTGTTTTGTTTTGTATTGTAAAAACAATACTATTCCTGAACCCCATGTCTTATTTGGTTCTCTTATATTCCTCCTATAAGTGAAACCATTCAATATTTTTCTTTTTCCTTCTGATTCTTTCACTGAGCATGATCCCTTCTAACTCCATCCATGTTGCTGCCAATGGCATAAGTTTATCTTTTTGATTGCTGGATAGTATTCCATTGTGTATACCACATCTTCTTGATCCAATCATCTAATTTTGGGCCTTTGAGTTGTTTCCATGCTTCCCCTATTGTAAATAGTGCTGCAATAAACATAAGGGTGCATTTATCCTTTTGAATTAATATTTTTGAGTCCTTTAGGTAGATCCCTAGGAGTGTAATTGCTGGGTCATATGGTAGCTCCACTTTTAGTAGTCTGAAGAATTTCCACACAGCTTTCCAGAGTGGCTGTACCAGCTTGTATTCCCACCAATAATGTAGGAGATCTCCTTTTTCACCACATCCTTGCTAGCATTTGTTGTTAGTTTTTTTTTTTTTTTGATATGTGCCATTCTCACTGGTGTGAGGTGGTATCTCATTGTGGTTTGATTTGCAATTCACTGTTATTCGGAATATTGAAAAATTTTTTCATATGCCTGTTGGCCATTTGCCATTCCTCTTTGGAGAAGCGCCTTTTAAGTTTTGTCCATTTCTTGACTGGATTGTTTAGTTTGTTTTTGTTGATTCGTGTGAGTTGTCTGTATATCTTTGTGACAGGGACTGATCATTTTGAGGTACATTCCGTTTCTGTTTAAAGTTTTGGTTCAAAACAAAACCATTGCTGGGATCGCAGAGACACCCTGCACCCACCAGCCACCCTGGTCTCCTGTATCTTTGCCTCTGAGCCAGAGGTCTTGTGGCCTGAAGCAACTAGAGCAGCTCCAACCTCTGCTGGGCGTGAGCTGTCTCTGCAGGCCAGTGGGCTTCCAAGGATCCACCTGTTTCTGAGGTGCCGGAGGACTACAACTCATCCCAATGGCTGTGCCCACACCGCTGCCCCCATGAGCTCTCCATCTGCCTCCACACGTGCCTGCCAACTAGCCAAGACAAGCGGGGAGTCGTTCTGTTTATGAAAAGCAGCCCTGGTGCCCACCCTGATAGCAGCAGCTGTTGCCCCCAGCCTCACCCTGCTGGGATCAGAGATCCGGGGAAGCTTCCGACTCCAGAAGCCCGGTTCTCACTGAGTATTCACCACCAGCCTGAGATAGGAGTTAGGTTTTTTGTTTTCACATTCAGTCCCTGGTCTACAGGTGTGGAAAAAGTGGCATCATTTTATTACAGGGTATTAACAGAATAGGAAACTAAGGACGAGAGATAGATGAAGCGAGGGCCAGGATCAGGCAGCTAAGAAGCAGAGGAGGGACTAGGTTAGCAAGTTATTTCTGTCTCCAAAGTTCAAGATGCACTTTTTGCAGCATCGGGCTTCCTTGTTGTCCTAATTGCCCTCCTCCCCGGATCAGCTTTCCCACAACACACACACTCACACTCCAGATAGCTCCAACCACGCTAAAAAAAAAAAAAACAAACCTATAACCACAATGGGGAAAATGTAGATGTATATATGTGTGATTTCGGTATAGACAAAGCCTTTTAAACAACATAATACACAACACAAAAACCATGAAGGAATGGTTGGTCCCCCAAAAGATGTGTCCATGTCTCTATCCCCAGAACCTCTGAATGTTCCCTTATTTGGAAAACAGTGGAAAATAGACCTTTGCAGGAGTCATGAAATGAAGGATCTTGAGATGAAGACATTATTCTGCATTACTTTCAGGTGGGTCCTAAGTTCAAGGACAAGTATCCTTTTAAGGTAGGCACACGGAGAAGATGCACACCATGGAGAGGGTGATGTGAAGAGAAAGATGTTGGAGTGTGGAGCCACAGAATAAGGAAGCCATGGAATACCAGCTGCCACCAGAGGTTGGAAAGGGTGTTTCCTAGAGGCTCCAGAGATAGCCCAGTGCTGCTGACTCATTGGTTGGTTCGGGAGGCCATAGTTCTGGCCTCCACAAGCATAAATTTCTGTTGTTTTAAGTTATATTTGTGGCAATTTGTTATGGTAGTCTCAGGAAACAAATACAACCTGTCTCATAATTTTAAAAAATCCAACTTAAAATGCATCACAAACTAACCTTAATCATTTCACACTATATAGGTTTATCAAATCATTACATTGTATACTTGAAACTTACACAATGTATGTCAATTATGTTCCACTGAAGATGAAAAATACACTATGACTTAAATGTAAAATGATAAAACTTTTAGAAAAGGAAACTTTGGAATCTAGAGTTAGGTATGTGAGTTAGATCTTATACTTGACAATCAAAACCTGAGATAAACAGACAATTCACTGAAAGGATACAATGAGCACAAAAAGATATATTTAATCACTTGCCTTTAGGGACATGCAACTTAAAATCACCAGAACATATCACTAAGTACCTATTGGATGGCCAAAATTAAAAAAAAAAATCTTCACCAACAAATACTAGTGAAGATGTTGAGAAACTGGATCTCTCATATATTATTCATGGGGGATATAAAATGGTATGGCCATTCTGGAAAACTCTTTGGCAAGTTACTTTAATAGCTCAACTTGCACTTACCCAAGAAATCGCACTCTGGGACATTTCTCCTAGAGAAATGAAAACTTCTGCCCATATAAAAAAACTGCTGCATGATTGTTCATAGCAGTGTTATTTGGATAGTCAAAAGCTAGAAATAATCCAACTTTTCTCCAGCAGTTGGCCAAATGGACGAACTACAGGTTGTATATCCATACCATGAAAAACTACTCAGCAATGCAAAGGAGCAGACTGTTGACACACACTACCTGGGCAAGTCTCCAGAAAATTATGCTGACTGGAAAAAAAAATCTCTAAAGGTTATAGACTATATGTTATAGACTGTATGATTTCATTGACCTAATTTTAGAAATGGAGAACAGATTAGTGATTGCCAGGGGTTACAGAACAGGTGGAGGTGGGAGGAAAGTGGGTGTGGCTTTGAAAGTTCAACTTAAATGATCCTTGTGGCCATGGAAATCTGTATCTCACCTGTATTAACATGACTGTCCCACTTGTAATATCACACTACAATTTTTTCAAGAGGCTGCCATTGAGGAAGACTGGGCAAAGGGTATATGAGATCTCTATTATTTCTTAAACTTTGATTGTGAATCTATAATTACAGTAGTTCCCAATCCTCTGCTGGCTCACTATCTGTAGTTTCTGTTACCCCTAGCCAACCCCAAAGTTTCAAAATATTACATATTGGAGAGGCATCTCCATTCAAGGGGTTGGTGCCAGATCTCTGCCCTTGGACTAGCTACTGGGAACTGGGAGTGGGGAGGGGAAGCTTGAAGCCATATAACACAGAAAGCAGGTAGTCTCGGGATGACATGTGTAGAAGGGTGCTTGCTCCTTGGCTGTGGACTTAGGCCAGGAACTTGAGGAACTTGGAGGAGACACAGGGGAAGCTGAGAATGGCAGACACTATCTTGATTTGTACTTGGATTTTGCTCCTTTTGTCTTAGACTTGCCTGGCCCTTTTCATACTTTTCTTGTGGTTCCCTGCCTGAAGATACCTCAGACTTGTGTCAAGCTTTTGGGCTTCCACAGCCCTGATTTGGGTCAATCCCTTTTGGGTAGACATTTACCCCTGCGGGTATGGCTAACATTGGGTGTTTTACTGGGAAACTATTATCCTTTCTTTTATTTGCTCTCTATACACACTAAGCCTATTAAAGTTCTTTCACACTAAGCATGCTTTGTCTTTTGTGCACAAATAGATGGACCCCTTTGGAACTTGCAAGTTTGGGGGTCTCAGAGTACCCCTCTGTCTGTGCACTAATCTACAATGTATAATGAGATATTGGGTTGTCAGAAAAGTCATGGTGTGTTTTGACTTTTCTAACAAACCAATATTTTGAGAAAGACAGAAAAGAGGCCATATTCATAAGTGAATTTCACTCTCATTACAGTATATTTTCGTGATTGTTCTATTTTGTTATTAGTCATTATTATCTCCCACAGTGCCTACTTTATTACTTAAACTTATAAGTATGAATGTTTAGGGGAAAATACAGTATCTATAGGGTTCATACTACCTGTGGTTTCAGGCCTATCAAGGGTCTTGGAATACATCCTCCACAGATTAAGGGGCACTAATGGATCTCAAAACTAAAAGTCTAATTTAAAAAGAATGAGTTAGATTCATGTGTCCTAACATGGAAAGGTTTCTAAGATAGAGTATTAAATGAAAAAAGCAGGTTACCTCTCAGTGTGTATAGTGTATTTTTCAAGACCCACACACATAGTGTACTAAACTATACAAACAGAAGGTGTGGAAGAAGGCTCTCTAGCAGAGAACAGTGTTGCCTCTGGGAAGCAGACTTGGGGATGGAGGAAGATTTTAACTGTGACTGGACCTCTTGAATTTTCACAATGAGAATCCATTCATCTGTTACTTGTAGTGTAAATGAAGTGATCCTAGACACAGCTACCATGTTCTAGGAATTTGCACTGTCTTGCTTGTCCTGATCTGACTTATCCTTTTTTCACCAGCACTATGACCAGAAGCTCAGGCCTGAAGGCCATGGAGTCTTAGGGAAAGGGGCCACCTAATTTGGAAATGGCACTACCTTGGAGATATGGAAGTACCACCTGGAAGGACTGAGGTTCCCATGACTATGAATCTACTCACTGCTGTTGACACACACCTCTCTCTTTGTTTCTGTCTCTCTCTCTCTCTCTCTCTCTCTCTCTCTCTCTCTCTCTCTCTCACACACACACACACACACACACACACAGTTCAGTAGTACCAGTTAATGCAATGACAGTTCAAGTCGACAAACTGTTATTCAGGTCTTAATATTGGGGGGTTGGGGGCAGCCAAGGCCTCATGATCATTGACCTCAAAATATGGCATCCATTAAACCTCTTTGCAAGAACCTGAGAGCAGCAGGCACCCAGCTTACCTTTCTGGAGCAGACTCGCTCTAGGGTGGCCGCTGAGAGTGCATCCATTCACTCATGTAGTCACTTATTATATATTTATTGAGCACCTACTATGTGCTAAGAGTACTGTTCTAGGTACTAACCATAGCAAAAAATAAAATCAAGTCCATGCCTTACAGAACTCCCATTCTAGCAGCATATAGGCAAGAAAAACACAATTTAAATATTACATGCTATGAAGAAAATATATGTATAGAAGGAGGATACAAGGTGTTGTGCAGGGTTTGGGATCTCAGAGAAGTGGACAGAGAAGGCATCGCTGAGAAGCTAACATTTTGGTGGCGAGCTGAAGGAAGTGAGGGAGCCAGTTCAAAAGCTAGCCAGTGGATAGTTTCCATATGCCCTCCAGATCTTGCCCACTCTTCTCCACCCACTTTTATGCCCCGGTAGGCTGACCTGTATGGACGGCATCCACTGGTTCCCTTGCCCTCTGGCTTCTGGTTAGGTTTGACCAATGGGAGGCACCTACAAGAAAAAAAAGAAGTGAGATGGTGTTCATTCATCAGTAATGCATGCTCACCCTGGGATGGCTCATCCCTCCGCCAAAGACCACAGGTCCTGTCAGGAGACCTTTCATGCAGAAGCCCTTTCCGACTGCCCATAGCCACTTCTTCCCAGTATCCCGGCTGATATGTTGGGGAAAAGCATTCCAGGCAGAAGCAGAAAAGCAAGGACAAAGCATAGATATGCCTAGCAAGCTTAATGAACATTCGGTAGACTAGTGTGGCTGGAATGAAGGAGGTGACAGACAGAGGGATTTGTAGGAGAGACTGTCAAGGAAGTAAGGGGGAGAGAGTGGGTTCTGCAGGCCTTGCAGACTACCATAAAGTTTGGCTTTTAATATGAGCAATCTGGGGAGCAATAGAAGGATGTTGAGAAAAAGGCTAACATGCCCAGACTATGTTTCTACAGCATCACTTTGGGAGTCTGATGACAGGTCTACTACAACAATCCTGGCAAGAGTGGATGATGGCACAGACTAGGGTGGTAGCAGTGGGAGTCATAAAAAGTAGTCAGATTCCAGATAGATATTGAGGGTGATGCAAAAGAATCCTGTTGGCTAAATGACCAGAGCAACAGCTCAAACCCAAGACCTAAGACATTTTTATCCTGGTTGTCATTGTGTATCACCAAAAATTCTTTTTTTCAACAAGATTTAGAAGGCCTGGCATGTACTATGCTAATCCTAAAATGCTACCATCAAATTGAAGCCAAAAACCAAGCCCAAAATATTCCCAAACTGAACTTGACTCCAGAAAACTATCTTCATGGTTTTTCCAGTCAATCTGCCTCACCCTAAAATCTACCTCATATAGGGTGATGCTGAGTGTCCTTTTGACCTCTGATTGACTCAGCCCACTTACCTCCACTGGCTACTGATAGAGCTGCCAAGTCAGAAATCTTGGAACACGAATCCCCTGCCTCATCCATATCCCTTGTCCTCTGCTCATCATCCCCCAGAGACTGGCAGCAAAGAGATCGCATCCATTGGCCAATGAGCAGATAGAAATGGGTTCCAGGCTCACCAGAACACAGTGTGGGCAATGTCTCAAAGCTACAGGATTTCGATAAGGATTTTTAGGTTTGCAGGAGAAAGCAGGCGACCATCAATCACAGGCAGATCAAGCGGTAAAAGAAAATAGAAAATTGGAACCCCTCAGCTTGTAGTGTCTTCTGGTAACAAAAGCACCTGGAATTTCTGGGTGCACACTCTGGATTCGCAGGATAAAGCCTGTGGCTACATATTCATGACCTTCCAACAAAGCACCAGCTGGAAACTAGAGAAAAACACATGATTCTGAGGGCTCATTCCAGAGCCAGGAAAAACTGTTGCTATTTTGTTCAAAGAAATCAATGAGATCAGCCCCACAGCCAAAGTCAGCAAGACCAGAGAGCAAATGGCTGCCAACCTTAGGAGAAACAACCTTCACTGGAATCCTAGATCTAAAACTTTCAAGCTGTGTGCCCTTGGGTAAGATTCTTAACCTTCCCAGGACCTCAATTTTCTAATCTGTAAAGTAGTTGCAGTTAAGATGAGCTTGTATATATCAAGATGTGTCCAGTATGACCTGAGATCCTAGCCTCCCATTCATGCTGTTTTTCTTCTCATACCAACTTTTCTTTGGCAAGAGCCAGGCCCGTGGTATGGGGTAACTAGGGGTCCCAGTGGCTGCCAGTGCCCTTAAAAAGAACTCTCTGAGGAATTCTCCAGTTCTTTCATGACAGTGCTGATTTCTGCTGTTTTCTGCCTACGTAGCTGGCATTTGATCCCATCAGGACCTGGTTCCATGCACAGCTTGGCACTGAAGGGCACTAATGCCTATTAATTAACTGTACATTTAGCTGACCTGCCTAAATAGCTATTTTCATTTCCTTTTTTTTTTCTTATTCCGCTCTGGGTTACATGAACCCCTTATGAACGTAAGCTGTGAACAGAGACCCTTGCGCCGCTCCCACTCTCTTTCACCTCTCTTTGCTGTACTGCCCCTCTGCTTTCCCTTTACCCTGGTTCTCAATCTTTTACCTTCTTTTCCCTAACTCTTTTGTGAATTGTCCCAGGATGGTACTGTGGGGAGAGAGTGTTTGTGGACAGCATTAGGGGCACCCCAGGAAGATTCCCAAGCCTGATTGTTCTAAATGGATCCTGCCACCTGCTGCGTCAAGACAAAGCATCCTCTTAGTGCATAAACCCTCAATAGAAATGAACTTTGATAGAATTGGAGTGCAATAGAGAGAAGAGAAAGAATATAGTTAAAATAGATTCCAATCAAATACCCAAAGTTATCCATCCCCTTGGGGGTAAATGCCCAACCCAAGTGGGACTGGCACAATGTGGAGCCATTGAGGTCTGAGAGCTGCCACAGTCTAAGGCGCCTTCTGGTGGTGCCCCACAGGGAAGAGGCAGAAGGGGCCACGCAAGTCTGGAAGGAAAAAGGCAAATCAAGGTAATGGCTACCACTGACAGCCTCCCCATGGGTCTCTCACCCACATCTCTGTTCCTTGCAAGTTTCTCCTTCCATGTCCCCTAAGTCCCTGGTACAAGTCCAAGGCCGAGAAGCAAGCTCAGCTTCTCCACATGTCTCTCTGTTCCATGTGCCTCCTCCAGGTCTTCCTTCTTCCTCCACAAGCCCTCCTCCCAGACTTTTCTAGCTTGTCCTCCCTCACTGCCCAGCTTCACCTTCCTTGGATAGGCCAGTGAACCAGGAACCTCCCTTTTCTATGGATATCACACTGGTACAGAGTAGTTAAAAGTGGTTCAAGTAGACCCAGCATTAGGCTTGGGGATAACAATTCTGCTTCCTCTTTGCCATGTCACACCAGCCCAACCCCTCACCCACTCTCCCATTCATATACACTGGACCGAGCAATGGGACTGTGAAGCAAAATGAGAACTGGCTGTTGTCCTTAGTCTAGTGGGGGGATATCCCCAAGATGTAGATGAAGAGTTGGGTGCAGAGAGAGGAGAGAAGCACTGGCCTGAGGGGTCAGGAAAAGCTTTATGAAAGCAGACACCTGAACTTAGCCTGGAAGCCTGAGTGTATTTTTCCGGGTGGAGAGAGTGTCAACGGGCTTCCAGGAGAGAAGAAGGCCTGGAGGAGGTAAGGGCGGTGGCTGATGCGGGCTCTGCGTAACCTGACAGTAGGGGCTAGGAGACAAGCTACAATGAGCCTTCAAAGGAGAATCTGGGCAGGAGGGCAAGGCTGAGGTGGTGGGACCTGGTGAACGCTGGGGTAAGACATGATCAAAACTGTTCTCCGAAGGTAATTCTGGAACAAAGGCTACTGCAGCGACACAAACTGCCACCCTTAACTAGAGGATCAACCAGGGGGTGGCGGGGCAGAGGAGAGCTGCTACAGAGCCTCCTTCTCTAGCTCCAGCCTTTGTTGTGTGTTCCTTCTTCATCTTTCTGCAGTGTCTTCTTCCTTGGCCACCTTTAAGGATCCTGGGTCTCAACTCTAACTTCCATCTCAATGTAAATTTATCCCAAATCTCTATCTTGAGAGCTGACTTCTCATTTGCTCCTGGGGTCAGAATCTGGAGGCATTCTGGACATACCCAAAAGCACCATGGTAGTGACTCTGTCTCAGCCCTAACTCAGTTCAGGAAAACTTTAGCTATATGATCCCTCTGTGGCCTAATTTAGGAACTGAAGAATCATTTCACATCTTCATCGGGCAAGCATAATTTTCCAGTTTAAACGAAGCCGTTTATATGTGAACTTGGAGGACTTAACACCTTTATAACCTGAGGATAGCCTTCATTCCCTCACTCACTGTTAGATTCCTCAGCAGCAGCCCTTGTGTAGGGTGGCCCTCCTGGTCCCTGGAAGTAGTTGGAAATGTGTAGAGGCACTTCTTGTCACAATGACTCCAGGGCAACAGTAGAATTTAGGACCAGAAGGCTGGATGTTGAACACCCTGCTGTGTGCAGGAATGTCCTGTTCTGTAAAGGATCACCCCCCACCCCCAAGTGCCAAGAGTCCTTTCATTATAAAGCACTGTGGCCATGAGCTCAGTGAAAGCAGACAGGGGCTGGCTACTTTGTTTGCTTTAGTGTTCCCCGTATGTAGCAGACTGCACAGCACACATGGGTATACAAGACACATTTGTTAAATTAATAAATTGACTCATCCCTTCAAGTAATCAATCCCTACTGAGCACCACCTTGGGTGCTAGAACAGGAAGGTCAGCAAAACTTGAGCAGCATCTCTGTACCTTTTGACTAACCTTAGGTGAGATAAGGTTAGGTTAGGTTGGATTAACATAAAGGTGAGCCTGAGATGGAAGCCAGAAGTCAAGAAGGCATCACCATCTTTAACTATCATGGGGCTCTTTGTAGCAAAGGGAACATATTACCAGTTAAATGGTGAATTGGAAATTCATTAATTCATTCAAACAACACTTGAGATCATGCTTAGTGAAATAAGCTAGAAAGAAAAAGAAAAATACCGGATGGTTTCACTCATAGCAGCAGCGTAAGGGATGGGGGGGGGAGCGGGGGAAAGAGAGAGAGAGAGAAAGGTAGCAGAGTAAAAATGAAAACAATGAACAACTATAAACCAGAGACAGTTTATGGGGGTGGAAGGGGGAATGGGATCAGAACTGGGGTGGGAAGAGTAAATTGGTGGTGGGAAGCCCATGGGAATTGTACCTGAGATGAAAAAAAAAATGCACAAAATTAAGAATGATGTAAAAAAAATTTAAAAACATTTAAAATTAAAAACACGACTACCAAGTGAAACTTTTTTGAAATTTTTTGCTCAGACATGATCTTGTTTGCATTGGACTTGGAGGAGAGGAGGGTTGTGTGGGGGTTAGAAGCAAAATTGAGGCTCGAGGGGCTCTGCCCAACTCAGGGGCTAGAGCAGACAGTCTCCTGGGATTGGGGCAGCAGCGGAGGTGGTGGGGAGAATCTGGTTTGAATGGAAATATGTGCCACATGGCCTAAATTTCAGGGGCTAACCTCAGGCTCCCATAGCTCCAAACACTTCCAGATGGATTTATTTATAACTCCCAAACCAGAGGCAGCATTCAGCAACTTTTCCTCACTCCCCTCCCCACTCTTGCAGTAAGCCTTGCGGGGGCCCCTCTCTAATCCGGAAACCAGCTGGAGGCTGGGAATGTGCAGGAGGGCTCAGCCACCAGCAATTGGCTTGGGCTCCTGCTCACAGGCCTGCCCCCTAGGTGGCAACAGCAGCTCACAGTGTGGGTCTGCACACTGAGACTGGTCTTCTGGGCTCTCGCGGCCTGCTGCTAAATGGGTAGGCAGGCACATCTGTGTTGGTAAGTGTCCTTCTAGACCTTCCTCAGTTTCTCTGTCTCCCAGAGAGTCTCAGTTCCCACCCCTCCACCTTCTCCCACAAGACACTATTTCTCAGTGCCTCCCTGGTTGCACAAGGGGTTAACTCTCAGCACCATGAAGCTATTGCCAGTCACTGCTGCACAAGCTAGAGGTGACCTGGCCAGGGAGGTGACCCACATAATTCAGCAGATCTCTCCTGTCTCTCCAGCTGCTCCCCTCAACAGTATATTTCAGTCGATCTACCTATTCTGCTCCCTACTCTGTCTCTGGGGAGTCCTCTCACTGCCCCCCCCCCACACCCCTGGCCTATGCCCAGCTCTTGTATGAACAAATAAATCTTTTTAAAAGGAAAAATTTTTTTTTTAAAAAAAAAGATAATACTTCTCAATGTAGAGACTCCCAGAGGTTTTGGACGCCTACATTTTCCAAATGAGGAAACTGAAGCTCAGGGAGTTGAGTAACTTTCCCAAGGTCACACAGCATGATAAATACAGAGCCAAGAGTTGAAAGCTCAAGCTTTGTCCCTGATGCCAGTGCTTTCTAAGCCCCGAGTTTTCTCATGGGCAAAGTAGGGCTAATGCTTGGCAGGTGGTCTGATGAGAAGCATGAGCTCTGAAACTGCTCTCCATGGAACACATAATGGTTCTGTTATTTACTAGCTAGATGGCTTCTGATGAGTCACTCTTCCTCTCTGTAACTTAATTTCTTTGTCTTTCTCTTAAGGATTAAGGAGATAATGAATTTAAATGGCTTGGCAAAGTGTCTGCCCTCATTGAACCCACAATAAAGAGCAACCAACATGATGGCTAAGGCTCAGGTGATCATTATAGAGCTTACAACGCCCTTCCCTTGAAATCTAGGCTGGGCCCCACACAAATATCACCCCTCCTTGACTCTTCATCACACAGAAAAATAAATGTTAGCTGAAAGAGATTCAGTGACTCATCCAAGGTCACGGTTGAAGGAATTGAGACGGTAGGCGACCCAGTTCTAAGTCATTCTAAGGTTATGGATTCCATACTGCCTAGAGGTTCCAAAGGACAAAAGCCCCTTGAGGTGCCCTTAGCTGAGTTTCTGCCCTGATTTCCCACCCTGCTCTATCTGGTCTTGAGAATTGACCCAGAAGCTTCCTATTCCCCAGAGGTTCAAGCCACTAAGAGGCACCTGAGCACCTTGACAGCCCTAAGCAAGGCCTGTGGCCACATGAGGGTGACTGAACCTGAGGGGCCTGGGGTAGAGGCAGAGAAATTTTCCCCCCTCGCCTCCTCTTAGCCATGGCTGGAGGGACAGGGTAGTGGCTGGAGGGGGCAGATTGGTAAAGACAGCAGACAAAGGCTAAGAGTTGAGCATCTCCAAGCGTCATATCTGCTCCTGTAAACCATCTTTGTCCTCAAAGTTACTCAGAACCAAACTCTGGCAAACCCACCTCTCTGCATTCAAGGGTCCAGACAAATTTTCCTGCAGCTGTTCAACAACATGTGACACCAGATTTCTGCCCCAGTGGGAGTCTTTGGTATTCGCACATTCCTTTCTCCTTGCTGCTGCGCAATTTAACATGCATAATTTCTCCATGTTTTCCCAGTCAGCACCACGCATCACTACTGCCAGCAGTGGCAAGAAGAAACAGCACAATCTCAGCGCAACTACAGGCCAGGGAAACAGCAGACATATCTTGCAATCAAATGTGACTCACGGCATTGGTTCAGCAGTTAAGCTCTATCCATCCATATTTCCTTCATCTTTTCAGCTGGCTGCCGAGGATGCTAAGAATTTCTGATAGCCCACGAATAAATGCAGAGTTATTTCATCAATGCCCAGCACAGCGTTGTTTAATAAAAGCTCAATCTCTATCCAAAGTAACTCTCAAAGTTTGTGAACAAGCTTTACTGAAAGCTCAAGGGCAGCTCTTTTCTGCTTCCAGCATTGACACTTGAGGAAAGCTTCCTCATTGTTGATTCTTAATCTAGAGACCACCAGATGCCACCCTATGGTAGAAGGTCTCTGAGCTTCAGTTCCCTCTTCTGTTGTTCTGAGGGATCAACACAGAGTCAAGTACATGATTCATTTCAGATGCAGTCAAGGTGAATAGCTCAAAAGTACAGATTATAGTAAAATGATTATAGTAAAATGATTTTAAGTGCTATTACTGTCATTTTTAATATGAATTATTTCACTATATGCTTATAAAATTGTTTAACAGTTAATTTTTTATTTTGGGATAATTCTAGACTTACAGAAGAGTTTCCCTTTAACATTAATGTTTTAAATAATAACATATTGATCAAAATTGAAAATTAACCATGGTGTAACATTATTAACTAAAAGAAAAAAAATGAGATTTCACCAGTTTTCCACTAAAATCCTTCTCTTTACAAAGACCCAATCCAGTATCCCATATTGCATTTAGCTGATTATTTACTTGGTAGAATGTTCCTCAAATTTGGTTTATTTTCTGATTTCTTATATAATTTAATTTTTAATAACCGCTATGTTTAACAGTTGACTCACAAAGTTCTTAATATTTAACAATTGGCGCTCACAAGACACAACAAGACACATCTAACAAAATCGACAAAGCTATTCCTTGTTTTTTCAGTAATTCCACAACTATTTATCGAGCGCCCTCTAGGGGCTAGTGCTGGGAATGTGGAGATGACCAGAACTTGGTTGTTGGCACTGAGAAAACCACAGGTTAGGGGAAGCAACAAAGCAGTGACAGAAAATATCCCTGGAGCAGCCAGGGTAGGAGGAATCAACCCTGTCTGGGGAGGTCGAGGAAGGCTTCACAGACGAAGGTAAAGAAGGAACAAGAACTTCCCACGTGGGACACAAGGAAATAAGATAATGTGCTAGGTGATTGTTGATGTGTGAGGAGGAACGAGCCCATCAGCTGCGGAAACAAACAAACAAAAAAAAACATAGTCCATTTATTCCTTCATTCAGTAAGTACTTTCTAGGTGTTAATTCTTTACTAGGTTATGGCGATGCCCAAACATGAGATGAATAACGGCCCGAACCTTCCTATTCGTGCTCACAGCATCCTTCTTTCCAGCCCCACATACCCAAATCCCCAGGTACAGACTCCTGGGAACTACACGTAGCAACTGATCCCTGCCTTGGGCAGAAAACACATGAATGCTCAGAGGATAAGACCATTTTGAGAAGGTGCTGATCAAATCAAGTTGGGGGCCCTTTACCTGATGATGAGACCCCACAGAAGAGTGCTAATGTCATTTCTTCAGGCCCTCCTTACATACTCACTGCAGTCACTTTCTAGTTCATCAGACCACTTTATTTTATTTATAGCATGTATTAGTATCTGAAATTATTTGTCTTTGCTTGCTTTGTCCAGTTTCCTTCCACTAGAATCCGGCTCCTGAAATGTAGAATCCTTGTCTGTATTATCATCACTATGTCCCTAGGTCCCAGCTCAGGGACTGACTTCAGAATTTTCATGAAATAGCTGTGAGATGCATGAGGGAATGAACAAATAGGTGGATGAATAAGAGGGTTTTAGGCTGCATTCCTAACACTCTGCGACCCAAATGGTCTCACTCCATTTTAAATCTGTGGCCTATTTTCGGATGCCTTGACCAGAACTGAAGCCTTGCATGCGGGAAGAGCATTGCCACGTGTGAAACTCAGAGTGCTCCTCTTGGAACTGCTGCAAAAATGCAAAAGGTAACGACAACTAACATTTGCTGTGCTTATGAAGGGTCAGTTCTCATTCTAAGCACTTTGTATATATTCAGCTAGTATTTATTGAGTTTCTAGTAGGTGCCAAACACTTTTGAGATCTTAGGGATATCCCTAAGATATAATGGTGAATAAAACACAAAAGTCTCTGCTTTTAATGATCTTAAATATTTGCTTATTCATCTGAAAATAACCTATGATGCTATGATATGGAAGAGTCACGCAGTCTGGGCTCTAAACCTGTGTTCTTAACTACTGGGCTACCCTGCCTCCGGAAGAGCTACTGAACAGGAAAGTGCTTAGCAAACATTGAAAGACTTTGATAAATCTGAGTTTCTATTATTCTTGAAGCTGCACGGTATGCTTGTGGAAGGGGAAGAGACTGAGCCAGAGGCTCAGAGAACACGTGGAGGATGGTCCCAGGGGTGCCTTTGGAACATGGTGGGCCAGAGGAGCACTAGCTCTGCTGTTGTCTGTGGGGTCCTGTTGGCCCTTTGTTGGAGACTAGCCAACTTCGCTAGCTCACGTGCAATAAGACTGCAGGAAGGAGCATGTACTTAGCTCTTCCTGCCTGCCTTCCTTCCTCCCTAACTCCCTCCCTTCCAAGCTCCTCTCCTGTTTCCCCTCTCCCTCCCTTCTCCACCCCCCCCATCTCCCTGTGTCTCTTTCTGCCCAGAGTCCTGCCCTGGCTCCCTGATTTATCGTCTTTGTGTAGGCTCTGCAATCCCCTTGCCATAATCCTCCCATTTAGTCTCCTAGTCCAAAAGGACAAAGGAAAGTTTGGCCAACTCCTACTGGGCTTTTCTGGGTTTCTATTTCCATTGGAACAAAGAACTGCTCACCAAGTACTCTCTGATCTTTGGAATGAGGAAAGGAAAATAGTTGATCACATGGAGTACCCTGTGCACAGCCCCCTTTGCTTATGGGTCTCAGTCTCTCGGGACACCCAGATTCCTGGCAGGCTAGGCGGGGCAGTCACCTCCCTTCTGCTCAGTCCTTGGGGGAACTGCAGAGAGTGATGACTTCCATCTGGGCTGGCCTATTTTCCACCCCTTAGGCTCCACCTGTGGCCTAGATGGAGCCAAAGAAAAAAACCTCCTCCCTTCTGCCTCTCAAAACTCCAACCACAGAGGAGCCTCCTAGACTTTGGTCAACAGATTTCCAAGTGCTTCTTGCAGGAAGAGGAGTGGGTGTGTGAGACCCTGAGCAAAGTCCATAATCCCTCTAAGAGTCAGTGTTCTCTGAAAAAAGTCTAAGGGGGCCTGCTTCCTGCTGTCATTGTGACTAGTTAAGTGAGAAATGCTTGATTAAACACTAGGCCTAACTGGACCAGGTGGGAGAGTTTGGTCTAGGAGAGGAGATGGGGCCACTGTAGCTCTGGGCCCACCTGAGTGGCAGGTCTGGTAGAAGCTTTGTCCTGGAAAGTGAGGCAGGACCACCTTTCTCTGCTGCACTCAGGCCCTGTGTTAGGCCTCATGGCTGCAGCTCAGCACACTTCAGGCATGTAGCTGGTTTGGTTGAATACAGCTGACTGGCAGTCTCTTCTTCCTGTCACTACTAGACAAATTATAACATGGTGTTTTTTCAGTGTAGTTTGAAGGTGATCTCTTCATGTGGAAGAAATCAAGAAAGAAAAAGAAGATGGCCGGGATGAGGATCTCTATGCTCAGGTCAAGGGGTTGAGTGGCAGTCAGCCAGGCCTTTACCTTGCCCCTTAAGATGATTGCATCAAACCCCTCACTTTATAAAGAAGCAAACTGAGAATAAGGGAACAGAAGGAACTTGTCTATGGCTACCCTGGGAAGACCTGCAAATGCCTCTGGTCCTGGGGCTCTCCTTCCCCTTCGCAGGTCTGCTCCAGGTCTCTCAACCCAGAGATGGTTCCAGTCAACCCCACTAGTCCCCACAGTCTACCCATTCATTTATTCAGTAAGTCTTTACTGCATGCCCACATTGTTCCAGATGCTAAGAATATAGCAGGGGCAAAAACAGACAGAACTTCCTGTTTTCATGATGCTTCCATGCTGCTGAAGGAGCACAGTCCACAGAAAAATGAGTGAAATTGTAGTAAGTTAGAAGGCAATGTCTAGTTTGGAGGAAAATGAAACAATAGCAAAGTTCATGGGACCTGAAAATTTGGGTGTGTTGTCCTATAATAAGATGATCAGAGATGGCGACATTAAGAAGCAGAGACTTGAATGAAAGTAAGGGACTGAGCTGCACAGGCATCTGGAGGGAGAAAATTCTAGGCAGAGGGCACAGCAAATGCAAAGACCCTGAGGCCAGGGAACAGCAAGAAGGCCTGTGTGGCTGGGGCAGAGTGAGTAAAGGAGACAGACTTAGGATAGGAGGTCACACAGGTCCTGGGAGCACAGATGCCAGCCTTTTAAGGACTTTGGCCCTTAATGTGAAACAGAGATCCATGAGAGGGGTTTGAACAGCCTTGACCTAACTTTCACTCTGCCAGGGTTAACCTGGCAGGTGTGTTGAAAATAGACCATAGACAACCCAGGCATAGTTTAGAACAAGGAGACCTGTAGGGAGGCTGGTACAAGTCTTCAGGTGGGAGATGCTGGGGCAGAGCCCATGAAGGTGATCATAAGTGGTTCGATTCTGTATAAGGAGAAAACAACACGATATGCTAGGGGGGGTGGACATGGGAGGTAGAGAAATAGATGAGTCAAACATGACCTGAGGTCTGTATCCTGAGCAATTGGAAAGCTGGGGATCCCATTGACTGAGATGGGGAAAACTGCAGGAGCGCAAAGTGTAGGGAAACTGCCAGGAGTTCAGCTTTGAGCATGTAAGTTTGAGAAGCCTATGAGACACCCCCGCAGATGTCTGTGAAAGTCACTCTTGGTAGCAGAGTGGGTAGAACTTCCCAGGAGCTGGGGTGTGGCTCCATGGCTGACCACCCTATCACCCCTTTCTTGCCCTCCTTGTCCACCTAACACATAGAGGCTCTAGTGTGGGCTTTGCAAAGCCAACGTCAGCCTCAACAAGCCCTCTGTTGCTCCAAGCACTTACAGCTGGCTCTGCACTGCCTCTGGGGAAAGGCCGAGATACATAGCCTTGTCCTCAATATCCCAAATGATTCATTCACCTCATTTCCTGCTGCTCTCAGCCCACCATAGCAAAGCTACTTGCCATCCGTAGCCACAACTGTAGGGGCTTGATCAGGGGCTTCTCTGGGCCAGGAAAGACCTCCCCTTTGTAAACCAACTTGGTTTACAATTGACCCTTGAAAAACATGAGTTTGAACTGCCCAGGTCCACTTATATGTAGGTTTTCTTGTACGCCAATGACATAAACTTAAGGTATCAATACAGTAGAGCACTGTAATTGTATTTTCTCTTATGATATTTTAAATTATTACTCTCTTTTCTTTAGCTTACTGTATTGGAAGAATATAGTATATGATACACATAAATACAAAATATGTATTACTCAACTGTATCACTATAGCTTCTGTTCAACAGAAGGCTATTAAATAGTTAAGTTTTGGGGGAGTCAAAATTTAACATGGATTTTTCAACTGTGTGGGGGGCAAAGGGAAGTTGAGCCCCTAATCCCCACATTGTTCAGGGGTCAACTAAACTTGTTTTCTTCCTCCAGTACCTGACTGAACCATCTCTCACCTGAATTCTGCCTTTGTCAGATTTCACACATACACACAGGAAGCCTCCCTCAGGGGCTCTGAGCCTTTCCACATCTGAGAGTCACAGTCTGCTCCCCTTCTTTCCCCCTCACTGACCCAGTTCATCTCTGGAATCCAGTATAGCCCTTGGCCATAATAATAAAGATGTGAATGGATGAATGAATATTTTGTATGTTACCACACAGACACCAAAGGGTCAGAGAGAGGAGTGTGAATTTGCCCTAAGGAGTTGAGGGGGGTGGTTGAGTTGCTGTGGAAGTTCAAATTTGCCAGGCAAAAAATTCCAGTTACATACAACCACTAAACTTTGCTCCTCACATCGGTCACAAACTAGCAGCTCAGAGGCTGAATAGATGCTATTGACTGGTCTGGCCATCATATTTTATCTGCATGGCGTTTTCAAAAGTAATATGAGAACATAGGCCTTACATTGGGTGACACCACAAGTTGTTCTTTACTTGGCCAACTCCCACCCTTATGTCTCCTACTAGAGTTGGAGGGAGAGCTGCTTGAATGCAAGTTTGCTTTCTCTGGTCAGGAAACTGAAAGGCTCACTCACTGCCCTAAAACCCTACCACTAAGAGGAGAACAACCTCAGCTTTTCAGACAGTGACCACATGCCATATAAGTCATATGGCCATGTCTGATCTGACATGGTGTAACCACGGTGATGATACCCAACTGCCTGGCCATTACAGCACCATCATCTCTACCTCAAAGCCTCCTAGATGGGAAACTCTCCTCACAATATTGGAAGTGGATGCAGGGAGTGGGCAGGATGCAAGAAGCAGCTGATCTCTAGTTATTCAAAAGATGGCTCCTGTCTCAGCAGGTGATGCAGTTCAGCAAGAAGTCTCACTGTGCCATGATAATAAGATCGTTGGCGACAAATAGGGCATGAGTAAAGGTCTGCAACAATGCCCGACCTTCTCACCTGGATCTGCTATGCAGAGAGGGCTGGACTTCTAAGACGATAGGAGTAACTGAGTGTGTCAGAGAAAGCCCAACTCCATGCAGAGATGTCCATGGATAGACATGGACAATCTGCAATACTGCAGGCCAGTTTGAGAAGATCTAGAAACCCTTAGACACTTCCAAGTGCTGCCAGACACAGGCCTCGCTGGAGAATTGGGAAGGACTCCATGCCTGTCTGATGCTGGGGTTCTCTGGCCTCATCCTGAGCTCGCTCCCATCATGCCACAACATTCTGGTCTCAATCTGAATTGAACAACCCACACACGACCACTATGGCCATGCCCCCAGTCCTATCAGAAGCACACATGTAACACGGTCATGCAGGCAGCACAACACATGCCCCTGTGTGCATGGTCCTTGGGCTTGGCCACAGCCCAGCACTGCTCAGCCTGCCTGGACTGCCCTGCTGGCTGGCCTGTCTTCCCCTCCCAATTCCCTTTGCCCATGCAATGGTGAGCATCTCATTCAATGCCTTGCTGACATGGGTTGTTCACAGTCACACAAAGGAAACTAACAATAGGAAAAACCCTTACCCCTTTTCCTGGGGACTACCCTGTTAAAAACTACTTCTCTAGGGCTTTGAAGTGTGTCCCCTAAACTTTCCTCGGAACATTTACCTTCTCTTCTATTTGACTTTGACAAAGAGTGCCAGGAGCTCATCTTCCTCAGTTCATAAGCAGAAGAGGAAAAACAGAGAGCCAAAGCACTCACAGTGGATCTCTTTTGGCCCAGGGAGCCCCCAGAGTGGTTTCATGCATGTGAAACCCTGTAGTCGGAAATGCTTTCTTTCTTCCTCTGCCTTCCTTATACCTCCCGTTTCCACCCATGTGCCTACGATTGTTACAGGGCAACCCCAAAGTGAAATGGGCTGCCTGACCGGGTCCTTATTTGGACACTTAAAAAGGACTTATAATGAGACCCAACAGCAGGCACACACAATACAAAAATGGTTGTAAAGGGTTTATTTACAAAAGAAGAGGAAATGAAGAAATTTATAACTCAGAGACAAAGAGAGGGTGAATGTATCCTATCAGTTCCACTGACCTGGAACCTTAATGGCACACTGAGAGCCGAGGAAAAGTCAAGAGAGCCCCAAGGCCCACGTGTCTGGTTATACACCAGACATAGCTGCCTAACTCCACCCTCAGTCCCCAGGTGGAGGGTGATGATGACATTATTGGATTTGTAGTCCTGGTCTCTTTGGTCTGGAGTGGAAGTGGGGTCCAAAAAACCTGTTTGTGGGGTTCATTCAGGGCATTCCTTCCCCCCAGCACTGGTACATACACAGTAGATTTGCCATGTGTGCCCTCTAACTCACTCATGTCCTCTACATTGAGTTAGGGGTGGCCAGGCTAAATGTACCATGAAGTCACTGTAGCTGTTTGGCACCTCAGGCCATTGGCAGTTCCACTTTTACCCAATTACTGTGCTCAGCGATAGACACATATACCCGCACCCACCCTCTGCCCAACTCTCAGTACCTTTCACCCAGATGCTGCCAAATGTGTGGGGTTCCAGTCCTGCCCAGGCTGGAGGAATGGAGAAATGCCTTCCATTCTGTGTCTAGCATTGACCACTGAGCGACTGCCCTTTGCCAGCTGGTGGTCAGGCAGATTTGTAGCTCATGTGGTCCTTAGGACTGGCTAGTGCAAAACAGCCCATTGGTAAGAATACCTCCCCTGACCTCCCCCTATTGGCCCTGTGCTACTCCAAGGAGTTTCAGTACAGACTAGGCTACAGAAAGCCAGGCAGAAGAGAACCAATCTTGCAAACACACATTCTGCATTCAGCACTTTGTCCTGAAAATGACCCTGCCAGGCAACTTAGGCTAAAATGCACACTGTGTGCCTGCGTCCAAGGTCCCCTGTGTAGGCCCAGCTGGCTGCCAGTGGGCAGGCTGTACTCTGTCCTTTCTGGGGCATAAATAGGTGCCGTTTTGCTGAGCTATATGAAGACAATCACTTTCAATGGAATAGCATCTCCCTCTGCAGCTGACTGCCAAAGTCAGAAATACTAAGGCACACACCAAGAAAAGTGGTGTCAAAGAACATTTGATGGCCCGTTTGGGGAAGGCAGAGCCAGCCTGGCCTGGCTGCTTACATTAGATGACATTGGAAAGCACTTAAGCAAAGCACTTGCAATTTTCATTTCAAAGCAGGTCAAAAGGGCTTGCCACAGTTGAAAGGTGCTTAGACACCACAAAATCCAAAGGTCACAAATGTAAATGCCTTTAGGCACCAAGCAGCTAATGAAAATGCAAAAGGATGGGAGGGTAAGAAAATGGGGGAGGAGGAAAAAGAAGGGGGAAGCATTTAAAATCTTTTAATGCAACAACCAAAAAAGATGCCTGCAGGTTCTTAGGGACCAAGAGCTATAAATTTGGAACTCCTGTTAATGGCTCAGAGCCTGGAGAAAGAACTTACCCAAGGTCACCCAACTAGTCAGTGCAAGGGCCTATCACAGCTACTTGGCAAAATGAGTCCTGTGACATCTTTAGCTCACTTGTTCCTTCATTTCTTCATCAAACAAATCCTGATCCCACTATGTCCTAGACCACCTCCTGTGTTGCTAGGACCTCCGGACATGTTTTCTTACTGCAAGAAGATCTTAGTTCAATAAGTAAGTGGCAAGAACTGGGCCTGGAAATTGAGGTTGAGAGCAGGGAGCATGGGGCCTTGAATGCTAAACTGAGGTCTTTGAGTTATTTGCTGTAAGCAACAGAGAAGCCTTGAGCCCTTCTCAGGAAACTGTTCTAACAAAACAAAGGTCAGATGGAACCAAACCAAAAAGAAACCCTAGAAGTCTGACTGCAGAATGGAGATTACCAGAGGGGAAAAGGGAGAGGAGAGAGAAAGCAGGGTGTGGAGAGGGTCCAGTGGATTGTGGTGGAGAACTATGGGGGGGGCTTTGGTGGTGGGCATCATGTGGTAACATTCACCTGAAGAGGATGACCCATACCTCTGCATCATATACAATGTTTTAAACCAATGTTATTGCAATAATATATTTGAAAAAAAAAAAAACTGTTCTGTGGGGCTATTCATCTAGCAGCAGTGACAGGATAGATTGGGAACAGACTGGTGCTGTGGAAGGTGTAACTGAAGGTACAGAGAGTAGCTGAAGAAACCACAAGTCTAGGACTGAGGTAAAAAGATCAGTGACCCACTAAGTAGAGAAAGGAAAAGATGAATGTATGTGATGCTGTAAATCAACAAAGTAGAACTTCTAGGTGTGCATGCATGTGCGCATGTGTGTGTGTGAGTGGGGCAGAAACAGGTTGGCAAGAAGATGGATATATCAAGATGATGCCAAGGTGTGGTGGATGACTGTAATGCCAATAGAAGTGGTAAACTTCTGTGGAGTGTAGTTCATTCAGGAGATAGGGGTGTGTGGAGCCCTCTAACTGTTTCTTTGTGGCAGCAGCCTTGAGACCAATAGAAAGAATGTGGGATTGTCTGCCTTATGTTATTGTAGGCTCTCCTTTCTCAGTACGCAGAATTGAGCCAGGACCTCTTGGCCTCTCAACTCTTCCATATGCCCGGAAGTGACCCCTGGGGAAATCCCACTCAGTGCCTGTGTTTAAAATGGGCCAACGATTTAACAACTACTAATCAAATAAATAACTAAAATACATTCTCCACCCCTGGCCTCTTTCTGTCCCCCACTCCAAAACAGCTCTGTGGGAAAGTCAATTTGGGAATTTCCCACATGTGTCTATGACGGCCACACCAGTGCAGTGGTCTGAGTCAGTCACCGCCTTCAAAATTCTGTATTTGCTTCTCATGTCAAAGGCATGTTAGCTGGGAGAACCCTGGGGATACTGTAAAATAACTCCCACCTAGGGACTGTATGGCACTTCTGTTATGGCTTCCAAAGGCCTGGGTTACCAGAAGGGGAGGCCTACCAGACATTTGATGAACCAACCAGCCCATTCAGATGATCCACTTGCAGCACAGTGGCACAAGGATAGTGCCCTTTGCTTTCTGTTCCCTCTCAATCACCTATCCTTTTAGCTTTGTGACTGCAGCATTTGGCAAACAATCCAGAATGACTGTGGGATTCCAAAAACTAATGAAGACTTCCAGTTCAAACCTTGGCCACAGGAAGGGGACTTGAAGAGCTGCAGATGAAAGCGAAGCCGAAGTCTACGTAGCATGCTGGGAAAAGGGACAGGGCTTTGGAATCAACTTTGGTTCCAATCTCTTGCCAGAAGCATGATCTGTCACACAATTTTCACCATCATAAAATTACAACTATGATACTTCCCTCTCAGGGTTACTAGGAGGATTAAATGTGATGTTGCACTCTTTGTCCTTGGCACAGCATAGATGTTCAATAGAAGTTAGTTGTCTCTTTCATACATAATGCTTTTTGAAAATGAGGTCTTGTTCAATAAGGGCCAGGTATTATACCAAAATACTGCCTAGTTAAAGGGGTGGGTAAGGGGAGAACTAGGAGAAGGGAAGAGGTGCCAAAATCTCATGTCACCAACTGCGAAGCCCAAAGCTGCCCTCAACCAGCAGTTGCAGTTGCTGCAGTTCTGTCTTCAGCTTCATGATATTTCTCTTGGGCCAAAAACACACTAAATCATCTCTAAGTTGGAAACATTCAGCAAATGATGGCTACTTTCTCAAGGAGGTGCCCTTGCAAAGGAGCAGAGGCAGCAATCTCAGTGGCATGGGCTACAACCCAACCTAATAAGCTTTTTACAGGACACATTCTCCACTGAGAAGAGTCTACCTGTCCTGCCACTGGGTGCCCTGGGTAATGAGCAGTGCACACTAACTGACCACACACGGCATCCTGACGGGCCAGGTCACACAACTTCAGTTTTCTCCAGCAACCCTGCCTGCAAGGAGTAATAGGTGGTAAGATCTATGTTGACTTCCAGCCCAGAAGAAGTCCACGACTATCCATCACACTGCCTGAAGATTGTACCTTGAAGTCACCTGGCAGTTCTCCAAAAGTCATCCATCCAGAAAAAATTGATTGGAGTCTAATTTGTACACAGCTTCAGTATCCAGTAAGAATGCAAAGGCCATTTCAAGGGAAAGTAGTTAAACCTTCACCTTTAGGCAAAGGGAAAGCTAGAGGGCAAATTCAAAAATGCTAAGGGGGAAATTTTGCTTATATGACACTGCCTATGTGGCAGAAGGCCAAACCAGGGCCAAATACACCCTGAAACACACATGTGTGCACATATGCATACACACACAGCTCAAGGAATACGCAACTACACAGACACACTTCCTAATGATCTTTGATAACTTCTTTTTCCAAGTATGACATGGTTTCTCTGGGTAATCATTTTCTCCTTCCATTTTTTTTTCTTTGACAGTTTTATTGAGATATAATTCTATATACCAA
This sequence comes from Condylura cristata, assembly GCF_000260355.1. Lineage (NCBI taxonomy): Eukaryota > Metazoa > Chordata > Mammalia > Eulipotyphla > Talpidae > Condylura > Condylura cristata. Next base: position 83,982 of record NW_004567120.1, on the reverse strand, counting down.
ATGATTCAATCAAACTGGACAATTCAGTGTTTTTTTTTGTCAAATTCGGATTTGTGTATTCACCACTACAATTAATTTTATAACATTTCCATCACCCTGCAAAAAAAGTCCAAACCCATTACTACCCTATCACCCCTCCTTTACAGCCCCTGAGAAACATTGATCTACTTTCTGTCTCTGAGGATTTGCTTAATCTGAGAATTTCATGTAAATGGAACTATGCAGTCTATGGGCTTTCATTATCTTGTTTCTTTCACTTAGTATAATGTTTCCAAGTGCCAGTACTTCATTTGTTTTTATGGCTAGGTAATATTCCCTAACACAGGTCTGGGTATACCACTTCTTTATCCACTCACACAAGGAAGAACAATTGGGTTGTTTCCATCTATTAACTATTATGAACCATGTTTCTATGAATATTCATGCACACGTTTTTGTATGAACATTTGTTCCTCTTAAGTATAAACCTAGAAGTGGAATTGCTAAGCTTTATGGTAACCTAGGTCATATGCTTAACATTTTTAGAAATTTCCAGACTGTTGGCCACTAGCAATGTATGAGGGTTCCAATTGTTCCACATTCCTGCAGACATTTGTTATATGCCATATTTTTTGTTATAGCCATCTTATTAGATGTGAAGTGGCATCTTACTATGATTTTTGAGTTGCATTTCCCTCATTGCTAATGATACTGAGAATCTTTTCAAGTGTTTGTTGGTCATTTGCACATTTCCTTAGAAGAACTGTCTATTCAGTTCTCTCACTCATTTTAAAATTTAATTATTTGTCCTTTTATTGCTGAATTTTAAGAGTTCTTTATCTATTCTGTGTACAAGTCCCTTATCAGATGCATGATTTACAAAGATTTTCTCCCATTTTGTGGATTGTCTCCATGTGGATTATCTCTACTTTCTTGATGGTGTTTTTTGAAACAAAATCATTTTTTCTCCTTTGATAAAGTTCAATTTATTTATTGCTTCTTGTGCCTTTGGTGTAAGAAACTATTGCCTAATCCAAGATCATGATGATTTACACCTAGATTTTCTTCTAGAAGTTTTATATTTAGGTCTTTGTTCCATTTTGAATTAATTTCTTCATATGGTATAGATTAGAGTTTTAACTTTCCAGGTTCCACATTCTGACAACTATGACTTCTCTTTCCTTTCAACTAGGGACAACACCATAGTTGAGACTGGGTCTAGCAAAAATCCTGAATCATAATAATTACAAATATCATTGATTATGTCTCTACCACACACTTAGATATGCAACTTCTTATTTCTATGGCAACTCTGCAGGGAAATCTTTGCACTATTCTCATTTGACAGCCGATTGAAATGACATGTTGTTCCATATGGTACAACTGGCAGGAGGCAAAGACAGGATTGGTATCAGCCTGTCTATCTTAAAGCCCAGAATCACAGTTTCTGTACCAGACAGTAAAAGTAAGTGTGATACTGTTCACTGTCCCTCTCCTCTGAACTTGTTCTTATACTCACAATCTGGCATGTAGTAAGTGCTTGAGATATATTGGTTGAATGATTGGATAATCACAATAATAACAGCTGATGTTAGAAAAGAAGTGATCCCAGGATCAGCAAAATGATGCTAAGGCCAGATACAGTTTAACATAAATATGACCAGTAACCTCAACACCACGTACTGAGTATATTAACAAAGTGTGGTCTAATGTTGGGGTGCTGTTACATTCATCCATGATACTGTACAGTGTCTAGCTTAGAAATCTCTGTTTTTAGGCCCAGGCAGAATAAGATTAAAGACCTATGGTGGTTTGTTCACCCAGCACTTCATAGGGATTACCTGAGCTGTTATAAACATAATCCCAGAACCACATGAGGTCCCCATAATTGGGATTTGGTATGAGTCACCCAAGGGTAGTGACTGGTAAAGGCCAAAGGAGGGATCTGAAAATAATCCCATTTTCCCTTATAAAGGAGAGCCCTCTAATCAGGGGCTGAGATTGCATGGGTATTGAGAGTTGACTGATAATGAAAAACCTGAAAGGAAAATTTAAACAATGTCTAATAATGTCTTTATTTATTTTCTAGTAACAATAACAACAGCTCCTTAAGTTAGGGTATGTTATGTGCCAACGCTGTGCTGAGCACACTGCATATATTAATTTATTTAATCCTTAGAAGACCCTCCTGGTATAGATAGTATCATTATCCCTATTCTACATGTGAGAAAATAGAGGCAAAACAAAGTTAAGGGATAGTCCCATGGTCACACAGAGAGTAAACGGCCAAACTGGAATCTCAATAGCTCCAGAATCTCTGCACCCCTACTACTTAGCCATACAAATAGAGGTATGTGCAAATAAGGGAGATGGAATAAAATAACTTGGTCACCTCCTTCTAGAAATTAAGATATCAGAACTTTCCTAGTGAGGAAAATACCTCCTAGTGAGGTATCTGGAGCATATCAAAAAGTTTTTAAATGTCTGCCCATGGAAGGTGGTGCTACCATTAACACTGTAGTTATAGTTGTCAAGAAAGATTAGTTAACCCAGAAGTTTCCAATACCACCTGGCATGGGCACACATAATTCTGGAAGAACAAATACTAACCAGTGAAAGAAATTACTGGATATGAAGTAATGAACTTACTGGGTATAAACTAATATTCTGAGAGTTTTCCAGAATACTTTTATTTAATAATCACAACAACCCTTTAAAGTAGGCACTAATATTATCTCCCACTTTACAGATGAGAAAATGAGACACACTTTTTCAAGATGAAAGAGATTGGAAGTGACAAAACTAAGTTTCAGAACTGGACTGTCTGTCTCTCCACCTGGAGCACCTGAAAGCTAAACCAATTTTGCCAAAATTTATTAGGGAAGGGTTAACCACACCAGCTACAAAAGGAGCCAGACTACATTATCTTGTTTTCTTCAAGCAGCCAGCAATTCCTTTCTTGTGTTGTAACTTATGTTTTAACCCTATTGTTAAAGTCCCTTGTGAAATACAAATTAAAACAACAGTGAAATATCACCTCACACCTGTGAGAATGGCTATTATCTAAAAGGGAAGAAACCAGTGTTGGTGAGAAGGGGGCCCTTGCATCCTGCTAGTGGGAAAGCAAGGTGGAATGGCTATTATGGAAAACACGGAAAATGCTCAAACATTAAAAATAAAAATTCTGTAAGATCCCATTATCCCACTTCCACACCTTTACATAAAAAATGTGAAAACACTAATTCAAAGATATATATATATATATGTGTGTGTGTGCATATATATATATATATATATATATACACACACACACACACACACACACACACCCCAAATAAGACCAAATTAGAGGATACCAGAGGGAAGGGTTTAGGGAAGTGTGTAAAACGGGTAAATACATCAATTACATGGCTAAGGATAGAATTAGACCTAGAGCTGAATATCATGTAGCATATACAGATGTTGATTTATAGTGATATACAGCCTGAAATCTATGTAATGTTATAAACCAATGCTAGTTCAATAAATAAAAAAAAAAGCCTAAGTCCTTTGTGTTGAGTTAAACAATTTTCATAGGCTCCAATGTATCCTGACCCCAGCTCACCTTGACAACATTCTCAAAGGTATACCATCATTTTCTATTGATTTATCATAGAGAAAAAGTAATACCCTATGATTTTCCAGAGGGAAAAACTGAACCTCGAGTCTCTCCCTTATTTTCCTCTCCCTGTGTCTTCTCCTCTCCACATGAAGTGGAGACAAAACAGGCTTTAGAGTCAGAAAGATCTGGGTTCAAATCCTCTTCCAGGCTTGGGAGTCTGAGGGTAGGTCATTCTGCTTCAGCTTGCTCCTGTTTGAAATAAAGGTGATCAAAGCAGCCACTTTGCCCCAGACACTTCAGTGGAGGAAAGAAAAGAAGAGAAGAAAAGGAAAGGGAAG
>NW_004567120.1:75111-79900 GCF_000260355.1 Condylura cristata | reverse complement strand
AGGTAAGGAGAGCTAAGACCAGAATTAGAACAAGGTGAGCCTAGATAAAAGTTAAACTACATCTGAGGCAATGGAGACTTTGATGGTCTTCACACCAGGGACGACACAATCATGACTAACATTTTTGAGTGATTACTTCAGGTTAGGCATAGTTTTTTATTAAGTCCTCACAATGAGCCTATAGAAAACACTACTCTTTTTCTTAGTTTGCAGATGGAGAAACTACGATTCCAATAGATGAACTCACTTGCTGAAGATCACACAGTTTATAAATGGCAGCCCTGGGATGAAATTGATACAGCTGATCCCAACGTCTACTTCTTTAACCACACTATTTGTTATTTTGAGGTAACTAAATCAGGTTGGGTTATATACAGTAGACTGGAGGGAAGAGAAGAAAATGGAAACCATTTAGGAGGCCATGACAGTTATCCAAGAGAAGAGGTCGGTGAAATGGGGACAGTTAGTATAGGCCCCACACAGGCGATCTTTCAGAATTAGACACTGAGTTAATATGGAGGTAGAGTGGTTGAATCTAGCCCAGAAATATGGAGTATTTATGTCCCCTTGGCGGGGGGGAGAACTATTGCAAACACTTAAAAAATGAATTAATGTTTACATTAACTCTAGATTTCAGTTTTCTCTTAATGAGCCAAAGGATCTGGCAGCACTGGGTTCACATTCCCACCGGGCACCAGTGGGCTTGGGGCCAGCACAAGCTTCTCCCTTCAGACAGAAAGAATTGCCCCTAGGCCCACTAGAGCATGCTTATTCCCTTCAGCTAGCTTGACTGACCAATGTAAGTCCCATAATCCCCAAGCCCTGAATTTTGTTAAGCTGAAAACCTAGATGCTGGGAAGAATGGTGATGGAGGGGAATAGAAACTATTTGGAAGAGGAAAGAAAAGGTGTCTCTATAAATAAAGTCCAGGGGCAAGAGAAGGAGGAGAAAAAGCAGCTGGGGAAGAAGGCAGGGATGACAATTGGCATGACAAGAAGAGACAAAGGTCAAAGGGGGTGATGACACAGTAGGACCCATGCTTTTTGGAGAAGCAATTAAGGGCATTTAGTGATGGATAGAGGGAGGAAAAGAAAGAAAGAGAGACAGAGATAGAGATGTAGAGAGGTGGGCGGGGGACGACAAAGGGGCAATGTTCAAAAACTAAAGGTTCTGGCAAAAACTGTTGCCATACTGCAGATGTGCTTGATGTGTGGGAGGAGAGATATTGTGCTCAGAACAAAGAATTAGAGTGAGAGATCTTGATTTTAACAAATCCACCCATAAATTATAGAGAAAATTGGAGGCATTCAGAAAGAAGTAAAAAGGACCGTGTGTTGCAGTGGCTAAGGTCTTCAAGCAGTGATTCCTCAGTGTGTCTGACAAATGAGGACATGTTCCCAGGAACAGATAGGTTGTGACCTGCCCTCCAATCCTGTGATCCTGTATGTAGCCAGGGCATGAGGTTGCCAACTGTGGGCACAAAGGAATATTGGCTGCCCAGAATCAAGACACACACAGGTTACCACGGAAGAGCAAATTGTTTTGACTGCTTCTTCTCTTTTAGGGTACTGCATATTAACTTTTTTTTTTAATTCAAGTAACATTGGCTCATACCATTATATAGATTGCAGGTGCTTGTACTTTTTGAACATATTATTCCCCTTATAATGTAGTCAGGAAGAGTAAGTTAAGAAATAACATAGTTGGGGTGTGGGTATCAATTTAAAAGACATAAAGCCTTATCACACTTTCCAATGAAATGAAAGTAACCCAGCCTGGCCAATGTTCAGAATTCATTGCTACTGAGGTAGGAAGCAAGACCAAGAAAGAAGAAAAATTATTTTTCCCCAGCAGTCAGCATGGAAGAGATCTTTAAAGCAATTAAAATTCATAGCAATTTCACAATCTGCTTTTCTGCATTTTGGGGCTCAACCTATATGTTCCTGGAGACCAAATGAGGGGTTATTTTATATGCTTGCCAGTATTTAGTAAGATAGGTTTTCCTATTAAAATTAAAATGACATTTCAAAACCATAACATTATCAATGACAAAGCAAGTCCTATAAATCACAAGTAGTTTCCAGGGATGAGATTATTTCTACTGTTCAAGGAACAGAATATTTTACACATAATTTACTGCTGTTTACACATATGATTAATACCCAATAGCTACTCCATAAAACATTAGAACTTATGTAATGAACCTGAAACTTTATTAGGTTTAATTTTAAAATGGCTTACATTGCAATTTCATTTCACTTTTTCTTCCTTTTTTTTTTTTTTTTGAAGGGAGATATTCTTTTTTTTCTACTGAATGAAATTTTGGGTTTGGGCTTGAGTTCTAGTAGAGATAATATGTGAAGAAGGAAACCCCCCACCAAAAATATCTTTCCCACCAAAAATTTTTGAAGAGTTGGATTTACAGAATTACTATATAGGAAGCTAATGCTGCTCCCCAATGAAACAACCATTTCACTTAGAAAAAAGCTCAAAAAACACCATTTAAGGTCTCTGGCTATTGTTCTTAGGCATACAACAAGTAAAGAAACATTTATTTATGAGAATTGACTAAATCTTGGTAAGAACTTCAGTGGCATTTGAGTTATGACATTTTTAATATCTAAAAAAAACCTACAAAATTTAACATTGGACTTAATTGTGATACATAAGTCAAAAAACAAATCTTAAGAGAAATTTTAAAATAATTTAAATTGAATAAAATTAAAAACAGAACATAAAAATCTGTGGGATGCGGCCCTCCCTGGTGGCGCAGCGGGTTAAAGCACAGCACTGAGAATCTAAAAGGCCACTTCTGCATGGGTTCGATCCCCGCCTGCCCCGGAGGTGACCACATGGCGAGGCAGACCTCTCCTGACCCGCCCGCTGCTCCCCTCAGCAGTGTACTTCGTCGATCTGCCTGTTCTGCTCCCCACTCTATCTCTGGTGAAGCCTCTCGCCGCCCCTGAGCCTCTGGCCTGCACCCCAGGTCTGTATGCACAAATAAATAAATCTTTAAAAAAAAAATCTGTGGGATGCAACCAAAGCTATGCTTAGAGGCAAATTTATAGCATTGAATGTATATTGGAAAAGAAGAAAGATCTAAAATCAAAAGTCTAGGTTTCTACCTTAGAAAGCTAAGCAAATTAAGCCCAATAGAAGCAAAAAAAAAAAAAAAGGAGCAGAAATCAATGAAACTGTAAAGGAGAAATTGACAAAGAAAATTAACAAAACCCAAAGCTGGCTCTTTGAAAAGATAAGAAATTTGAAAGATTGATCAAGCTTAAAAAAGAGAAAAAAGGACAGAAATTACTAATATTACATATGAAAGGGTGATCACTACAGATTCGTGAACATTACAAGAATAATAATGGAATAACATGAACACCTTTATGCTCCAAGTTTGATGACCTAAATGAAATGGACCGATTCCTTGAAATCCAACAGCCAAAACTCACACAGGATGTATTATACAACAGTACTATATCTATTAAAGAAACTGAACCAAAATCAATAACTTTCCCAAACAGAAAATACTAGGCCCAGGTGGGTTCACTGATATGTTCTATTAAACATTTAAGGGAAAAAATTATAAGTCTTCTGTGTAATCTTTTCCAGAATATAGCAGAGGAAATAACTTTCCAACTCATTCTATGAGGCTAATATTACTTGACTATCAAATTCAGTCAGACTTTAGAAGAAAAGAAAAACATTGTCAAATATTTCTCATGGATATAGAGGCAAAATTTCTGAACAAATACTGGCAAACAAATCCAATAATGTTTGAAAAGAATTATATGCCACAATCAAGTGAATTTATCCCAGATATACAAGGCTGGTTCAACATTTGTGAATCATTTTACAAATCTATCACATGACTAGGTCAACAAAGAAGTATTATGTGAATATATGAGTAGATGCAGAAAAGCATTTGACAAAGTCAAACACCCATTCATGACAAACAGCAATCTAGTTATAAAAAGGAACATCCTCAATTTGATAAAACAAAAAAATATCATATTTAATGAGGAGAAATTCAAAGCTTTTACCATAAAATCAAGAACAAAGGAAGAATGTAGCTTCTTAACATTCTTTTTCAACACTATACTGGAAGTCTTAGCTAATGCAATGAAAAGGAAAGACATGAAAAAGAAATGAAAGTATACCTAAACATAAACAACTTAAGTAAACAACATAAATAAAACAACATAAGTAAATAAAACTGTCTTTGTTCACAGATGAAATGATGATTATCTGTGTAAAAAAGACTGACAAAAAGAATTTTTTAACTAACAATTAACTTAAAGCAACATTGCAGAATATAAGGTTAATATACAAAACCAATTGCTTTCCTATATATTAACAATGAAGAAAAGGACTTTGAAATTTGAAATACAACACCATTTACATTAGCACCTTTCAAAATGAAATTCTAACAACATATGTCTGTGATTATTTGAGGAAAAGTACAAAACTCTGATTAATGAAATCAGAGAACTAAGTAAATGGAGAAATATTCCATGTTTGCATCTTTCCAATTGGATATATAGGTTCAATGGAATGCCAATCAAAATCCCAGCCAGTTAATTTGTGGATATCAGCAAGCTAATTCTAAAGTTTATATGGAGAAACAAAACATCCAGAATAGCAAAACAGTATTGAAGGGGCAGAACAAAACTGAAAAACTGACATTATTAAACTTGAAGACATACTATAAGTCTTTGGTATTAGTGGAAGAACAGACAAATAGTTCAATAGAATATTGGCTGCCCAGAATCAAGACACACACAGG
>NW_004567120.1:74119-75011 GCF_000260355.1 Condylura cristata | reverse complement strand
AGAAACAAAACATCCAGAATAGCAAAACAGTATTGAAGGGGCAGAACAAAACTGAAAAACTGACATTATTAAACTTGAAGACATACTATAAGTCTGTGGTATTAGTGGAAGAACAGACAAATAGTTCAATAGAACAGATATGAGGGTCCAGAAATAGGTCCATATACATATAATCAGCTGATCTCTAGCAAAGGAGCAAAGGCAATGCATAGACCAAAGATAGTCTCTTCAACAGATGGCTCTGAAACTCCTAGACATCCACATATTAAAAAAAAAAAAAAAAACAGAATCTAGACACAGATCTTAGACCATCCACAAAAATTAACTCAAAATGGATTATAAATATAAATGTAGAGTGCAAAACCATAAAACTCCTAGAACATAATGGAAGAAAATCTGGATGGCATTTAGATAAATACCATGAAGGAAGTAATTGATAAACTTGATTTTAAATAAATTTTAATTAAAATTAAATTTATTTGCTCTGCAAAATGCAATGTAAGTAGAATGAGAAGGTTTGTGTTAGACTGTGAGAAAATAGTTGCACAAGGACTGTTATCCAAAACATACAAAAATTATTAAAAATCCAACAATAAGAAAACAACCAACCAAATTTAAAAATTGGTCAAATACCTTAACCAGCACTTGTTAAGAAGATATGTAGATGGGCCCTCTCTGGTGGCACAATGGGTTAGGACGCAGCACTGCAAGCTAGCCACAGCTGCTTCAGTGCAAGTTCGATCCCCACCTGGGAAGTGACCCACATGGCGCGGCAGACCTCTCCTGACCCTCCAGCTGCTCCTCTCAGCAGTGTACTTCATTGATCTGCCTGTTCTGCTCCCCACTCTGTCTCTGGTGAATCCTCTCTCTGCTCCTAAAGCTCTGACTTGTA
>NW_004567120.1:69786-73859 GCF_000260355.1 Condylura cristata | reverse complement strand
AGCCCAAATGCCCAAAAGTAGATGACTGGATTAAAAAGATGTGGTACATATATATAATGGAATATTACTCAGCAACCAAAAAAGAGAAACACATGTCTTTTGCAGCAACTTGGAGGGAGCTGGAAAAGATCGTGCTTAGTGAGATAAACCAGAAAGAGAAGGAAAAATACCGGATGGTTTCACTCATAGCAGGAGTATAATGGACCAGGAGAGAAAATAAAAATAATGAACAACCATATACCAGAGACATTTTGTGGGGGTGGAGTGGGGAATGGGATCAAAAAGGGGGGGGGTGGGGAGTGGAGTGCACAGGATTATGGTGATGGCACATGGGTGACTTGGTGATGGGAAACCTGCAGGGATTACAATTGAGATGGGAAAAAAATGCACAAAATGATGTAAAAATAAACTGTTATTAAAAAAGAAGTATGCAGATGGAAAATAAGCATATACACAGATATTCCACACCATAAGTTATCAAAAAAGTGCAAATTAAAATAACAGTGAGAAACCACCACATACTTATGAGAATGACCAAAATCCAGAACACTGACACCAAATGTTGGTGAAGATGTAGAGCAATGGGAACTCACATTAATTGCTGGTAGAAATGCAACATCATATAGCCACTTTGAAAGACAGTTTGGCAGTTTCTTACAAAACTAAACATACTTTTGCCTATGATCCAGCAACTGCTGAACTCCTTGCTATTTATATAAGGAACTAAAAACATATGTCCTACATGCAGATGCTTATTACAACTTTATTCATAATTGCCAAAACTTAGAAGCAACCAAGATATCCTTTAGTTGGTGAATGTGTTACAGACCCCAATAGAAAAGGGTGGTTCCTTTGCCCTCTAGCGAAAGAATTCATCAAATAGCACTAAGTGTCATTGAAGCAGGCAAGGCTTTATTAGAGAAGTTCATAAGTAAAGAGCCAGTGCAGGAGAGGCTCTTCAAAGGGCATCAGGAGGAGATAATTAAAGGGTAATTCCACAAGGCAAGGAGGGAAAGAGCAGGGTCAGAGCTTGTTCTGGGTTGGACTATGCAAGGGCATGTGCAGATGGATTACATTTAATTGTGCATGTGCTCTCAGCCTTCTTATTCCAGAAAATTTGGAGATAATCATTAGTCAAGAGCTAACATTTTTTGTCTATCACGATACCTTATGATCAGTGTGGTGGGCCAACTTATTTGGAAAGGACATCCTAATTCATGATTTAGTCTACCAAACTGGATTTGGGGCAAATCATTCCATGGCTTTCAATTTCTATTACCTAGGCTGTCTCAAATGGATAAATTAGTATTATCAAACAATATAACATTATTCAACACTAAATAGAAATGAGCTATTAAGCCATGAAAAGACATGGAGTAACATTTAATGCTTAGAGCCAAACAAAAGAAATCGATCTGAAAAGTCTACATACTATTCCAATGTATGACTTTCTGAAAAAAAAAAAAAATTATTGACACAATAAAAAGACCAATGGTTGCCGAGATTTGGGGGAGGAGGGATCAACTGACAGAGAACAGCATTTTTAAGGCAGTGGAAGTATTCTGTACAACACTATCATGATGGATTTATGGAATGATGTCATTATGTACTTGCCTAAACCAATAGAATACACGCAAGAGTGAAATCTAATGTAATCTATAGACTTTGGGTAATTATGATGTACTAATGTATGTTCATCAATTGTAGCAAATATATCAGTCTGGTGTGAGATGTGGATAATAGGGGAAGTTATGCATGGTTAGGGACAGGGGTTATATGGGAAATCGGTATCTTCTCAATTTTGCTGTGACCTTAGAAACTGCCCCCGAAATATAGTCTTAATAAAGAGAAGCATTTAAAACCTCTAGGAAAGACCTGAAGGACATATGACAAATTAAACTATTCAAGAAAATCTGCTAATTTTCAGTAAGAATAATGAGACTCTGGAGTACTTGAAATAAGACTCACTCATTCCTTTCCTGTGCAGTGCAGTGAGGCAAAAACTCCACTCCATCATGTTGCAGCCAAAAACACAGGACTCCCTCTGCCTCAGCTTCTCATTCAAGGGTTACCTTCCTGGGAGTGGCAGGATATCAGCATTTCTTATTCTGCCCCCAGCTACCTGGTGAGGTTAATTTCCAAGTGATTGAGACTCAGGGATGTGGGTCCCCTTTTCCCACTCAGTCTCCGATTGTAAGAAGGAAGTTCTAGTGAGAGTGCATCACTATCAAGAATACTAGAGCCACAATCACCCTTCCAGCTGGCTTGAGAGGCAGGGGCACCATGCTGAAAGAGGCAAGCCAAGAAAATCTGGAATGTCTGCCTTTTCAGTGCTCAGCTTTTAAAGTGGAGGTGTTGTTCACAAGCATGCCATTGTCTCTGACTCCAGCATCAGATCTGTGGCTCAGAGACTGTCCTGAGCCACATGAACAGAGATCTCTGAATCCTCTTCCAAAGGAACATATGTGATTTACAACAAAGTGTGGAGAAGGTCAAGCCTAAGTGCACGTTAACAAAGAATGAAGGTCATGGTAAAAGGAAATTGTTAGACAATGATATAGGCTAAACTGGATTAACTAATTTACTGCAAAGAAATGGGAAAAGATCTGGGAAGAACCCTCCTTGAATTAGAATAAATCTGAAATTCTGATCTCAAACTTTTCTTTCAAGAGTCCAAATTTGATTGAATCAATATGTGGAGCAATTTATGCCCTAAGGTGTTATTGAAAAAATGGAATGGGGCCCTCCATGGTGGCGAAATGGGTTAAAGCACAGCACTATGAAGCTATTCGTAGCCACTGCAGCATGAGTTTGATCTCCAGCCAGGGAGCTGACCCACAGGGCATGGCAAACCTCTCATGTACCACCCACTGCTCCCCTCAGCAGATAGGCTGTTCAGTCAGTCTGCCTGTTCTGCTCCCCACTCTTGTCTCTGGTGAATCCTCTCCCCCGCCCCCCATCTCTGGCCTGTATCCCAGTTCTTAAATGCATAAATAAATAAATCTTTATAAAAAAGAAAATAATGGCATGATCAACTGACAATTAGTGAGCTTAACAGCTGGGTGTAATCAGGAGAAAGGACAGTTAAAAAGATTCCTGACAAGACTCAGGGTGCCTGTAGGCATCAGAAGACCATGCCCTCTGCAGTACATCACAGGCTTCACATTGTGGGAATGTGAGGGAATAGATTTCATTAAAATAATCCAACCAGCAACTAAATACATAAACACACATATAGAATAAACAAACCCTGAGGTTGGGGTGAGGAGACCAGAAACCAGAGTTGCTATAATGATTATCTTAAATGTCAATTTTCCAACCAAAAAAGCACAAGACTGCAAAGAAGTAGGAAAGACTGGTCCACACATCAGAAAAGAAAAAACAAGCAAAAGAAACTACCTGTGACAGTGACCAGATGTTAGATTTAACAGGCAGACTTCAAAGTAGCTTTATAAATTTATCCAAACAATAGTATGAATAACAAATAACAAGAAGATATGACAATGTCACATCAATAAGGAATATCAATAAAGAAAAAACGATTACACAGAGCCAGCTGCAAAATGGAATGAATAGTTTCTTAGGACTGCCATAACAAAGCAGCACAAACTGGGTGGTTTAAAAAAAAGGAATTAATTGTCTTACATTTCTGTATGCAAGGAATTTGAAAGCAAATTGTTGGAAAAGCTGTCTTACTTCTGACACCTCTAAGGGAGAATACTTTTTTGCCTCTTCCAGATTCTGGTAGCTTCAGATATTCTTTAACTTGTGTAATCATTATTCCAATCTCTGCCTCCATTTTCACATGAATACCTTTCGTCTTTGTACCTGTGTCTAAATCTCCCCCTTTTCTTATAAAAGACAACAATCTTATAAAGACATAGTCATTATACTATGGACCCACCCTACTCCAGAATGACAGTATAACTTCAACTTTACTATATGTCTGTAATGATCCCATCATTAAAAAGATCACATTCCGGCCCTCCCTGGTGGCGCAGCGGGTTAAAGCACAGCACTGAGAATCTGAAGCCACTTCCCCATGCGTTCGATTCCCGCCTGCCCCGGAGGTG
>NW_004567120.1:30195-69591 GCF_000260355.1 Condylura cristata | reverse complement strand
GAGTTAATGGGGATTAGGACTGTAACATAGCTTTTTAAGGTACACAAGTCAACCCATAACAAATGGTAACTTTAATTATGTAATTAGAAAATAAAGTATAAATGCACATCTCTTCTCCTTTCTTATCTGACTTTAAGATCAACTATATAAGGCAATATGTATTTAGTATATTGTAGGAACTATATGTATAGTTATGTAATATATTTCTTAGTAAGACCACAGGGGAAATGGATAGAAGCAAGGCAATCCTGGATTAAGAAGACTCCAGATGGAAATTCAAAATCACAGGAAAAAATGAAGACCAGTATTGTATTGACTTTCGAGTTATAAATAAATGTTAGCAATTTACAAATATAGAATACATGAATAATAAGGATTAGTTATATATAGAAGTAAATTTCTATACATCACACTGGCATTAGGTTAGTATAAATCTGAAACTGATTCTGATAAGGGGCCTTACTGGTGGTGCAAGGGGATATGTTTCAGCACTATGAAGCTATCTGCAGCATGAATTCCATCCCTGGCCAGGGAGCTGACCCCCATAGTACAGCAAATCTCTCCTGTCTTGCCCACTGCCACCCTCAGCAGTGTATTTCAATCTGTCTGTTCTTCTCCCACCTCTGTCTTTGGTGAATCCTCTCATGCCTCCAGCCCCCTAACATCACTAGCTTACACCCCAGGTTTTATATACATACATAAATAAAATAAATCTTTTAAAAATTGTTTCTGGTAAGTTAATCTATCCATAGTAAGCTGTAGAGCAGCAATTAATAACTTAAAATGTGGTGTAAAACTAGTTTTAAAAAATTAAATGTTAGGCCCTCCCTGGTGGCTCAGCGAGTTAAAGTGCTGCACTAAGAAGCTAAAGTCACTTCCGCATGAGTTCGACTCCCGCCTGCCCTGGAGGAGATCCACATGGCGTGGCAGACCTCTCCTGACCCGCCCGCTGCTCCCCTCAGCAGTGTACTTTGTCGATCTGCCTGTTCTGCTCCCGGCTCTGTCTCTGGTGAAGCCTCTCAACCTCCACATCTCTGGCCTGTACCCCAGTTCTATATGAATAAATAAATAAATAATCTTTAAAAAAATTAAATGTTATATTAAAAATATTCCCTTAAGGCAAAAGAAATCAATAAAGACAGAATAAAGAATTAAAGATATCAAATTGACTTTGAAAAATTAGAAAGCAAAATGGCAAATATAAACCCAATTATGTCAATATTAAATGTAATAATATTAAATGTAAATAAATTTAAAAGTCCAATCAGAAAGCAGAAATTGTCACACTAGGTAAAAAACAGGATAATCATGTAATTATATGCTACCTACAAGTGATACATTTTAAATTCAAAGATGCAAATAGACTGAAATAAAAAGATTTGAAAAAAGTATATAACAAACAGCAATCTCAAGAAAGCTGAAAGTGACTATCAGACAAAATAGACTTTAAAACAAAACATAAGGATTTGGAAGGACATTTTGTAATGCTGAAAAGCTCAATTATGAAGACATAATAACTATAACCATATATGCAACTAACAACAGATCAACATTTGTCTGAAGCAAAAAACTGAAAAATGAAGGGAGAATACACAATCCAACAATAATAATTGGAGACTTCCAAACCCCACTTTAAATAATCGATAGAAATGAGCAAAAAATTGACTATGGTTCAAGGAACTACAAAAAGGGAGACCAAAACGAGCAGAAGAAAGAAAAAGTAAAAGTAAGAGCACAAAAAAGATGGAGGTATTATACTCCCTGACTTCACACTATAGTTCACAGCAATGATAATCAGAACAGTATGGTACTGGAACAAAAACAGAAACACAGACCAATGAAATAGAATAGAGAACCCAGAAATAAACTCACACAAATATGGGTAGTTGAACTATTACAAAGAAGCCATGCTTATACAATGGAGAAAGGAAAGCCTATTTAACAAATGGTGCTGGGAAATTTATACAATCACATGCAAGAAAACGAAATGAGATCATTATTGACACCATGTACAAAAATTAATCAAAATGGTTTAAAGACCATTTTGGACGTAAGATCTGAAACTATAAAATACATAAAAGAAGGCCCTCCCTGGTGTCGCAGCGGGTTAAAGCACAGCACAAAGAAGCTTAAGCCACTTGCGCATGAGTTCGATCCCTGCCTGCCCCAGAGGTGACCACATGGCGTGGCAGACCTCTCCTGACCCGCCCACTGCTCCCCTCAGCAGTGTACTTCATCCATCTGCCTGTTCTGCTCCCCACTCTGTCTCTGGTGAAGCCTCTCACCGCCCCTGAGCCTCTGGCCTGTATCCCAGTTCTGTATGTACAAATAAAATAAAATCTTAAAAAAATAAAAAGCTTTTGTACCCTGAAAGAGACCACCACAAAACCAAAAAGATAACCAACTAACTCAGAGAAGATATTTACACTTAACACGTCCAATGGGTTAATTTCCAACATAGACCAAAAAGCACATACAACTCAACAATTTTTAAAAAGCACATTTTTAAAAATGCTCAATACCACTTACTATAAGGGAAAAGTAAATCAATTCCACAATGAGCTATCACTGCACCCCATGTGAGAATGGTCTCTATCAAAAAGACAGTAAACTACAAGCATTGGTGAGGAAGTTAAAAAAAGAACAATCACTCATCCACTGTTAGTGGGAGTGCAATTTGGTAAATCCTTTATAGAAAACAGTTGGAGAGTCCTCAAAAAATAAAAATGGAAATCCCTTATGATCCAGTAATGCCTCTGCTAGATATTTACCCAAAGAATATGAAAATACTAATAAGAAAAGATTTACATATTCCTATGTTCATAGCTGCATTATTCACAATAGCCAAGTCATTAAAACAATCTAAATACCGAATGACAAATAACTGGATAAATAAATTGTGGAATATGCTTAATGGAATACAACTTAGCTGTGAAAAAGAGATGAATCAATGCCTTTTGAGACACAATGAATGACAATAGGAGATTATGCTAAGTGAAATAAGTCAGAAAGGGAAAGACTGTTACCAGGTTGTTTCACTCATTTGCAGACTATAAATAATCAAGGAAAGCAAACTGACAAAACATAAAAATAATTCTTAGCTTCTGTGAAAAATATACTAGTTACAAAAGGGGATGAGGGTGAACAGGAAGGGAATAGGAAATGGGAGTTACTAGGGTATTGGTACCTGGAGCTTTGGTGGAGGGTGAGTAAAGCTTGTGCATATACGGAGTTGTGAAGTTGTACTCCCAAAGTCATATAACTATGTAAGTGATTGACAAATCAATACAGTTTGAGAAAAAAGTGTTTAAAGTAAACACAAAGATAAATGAAGTCAAGAGTAGAAAAACAATAGATAAACTCAGTGGTACCAAAAGTTGGTTCTTTGACAAAATTGATTGCTTCCCAGTTAATAGCAACTAATTTCCTTAGAAATTAAGAAAGAGAAAAGAGGCAGAAAGCAGAGAAAGGGCTAGATTCTATTCCCAGACTCATGCCTATGTATAGAACAGTCACAAATGTTATCATCCACCTCTTCCCTGTAGTTTTAGGACAACCCAATGAACAATCTCATACAAAATAATGGATCTTCCTCCCTCCCCCACTAATCCCAGTCCTGCCCAGCTATGGCTCATCTTGGCCACATGAGTGATGGATAATATAAGTCAGCAACATTGTTATAGCCCTCTCCCTTTTCAAGGATATTGTTTCTAACATCATGATGAACTGGAGAGAGTTTCATGATGAAACTACTACCAGGCACCAGGATTGGACACAACTTTGGCTTTGAGCTAGCCAGCCCCTGAGGCACGAAGGGTCCTGGTTAAGCTCTTTGGCTCCTGGGGGGTTCAAATCAAGAAGTGAAGGAAGAAAGTTGAAAACTCTCAGCTTCACTGAGGCACTGGGATTATTAATGATTTGCAGTCCTCTGTGCTCTCTGGGGATTTCTTCAAGAAGCTTTCTGGCCCTAAGCCTGCTTCTAGGGCTAGGAATGCAGGCTACCCCCTCTCCCCACCCCCACCACATAAACATTCATGATACACTGTAGAAACCCTAGTCCCTATTCAAGATCAGCTCAAATGTCACCTCAAGCAAGAAGTTTTCTCTGGAGTCCCCTCCCCCACCAATGCCAGATGTGAGCTTCCCTCCTCTGCATCTCTCCCTTGTTCCTTTCCTAAGCATTTATCACATTCTGTCCTATGTAACAGTTATTTATGTGTTTATCTTATCCCGCCTTCTCTAATACAGTCAATAACTGGAGCCAGTTCATCTCTGTTCCCCCTCCACCACACCTGACATGGAGTAAGAGAGTTCATTTATTTAGTCAGCAAATATTTATTGACCATCTACTCTGGATACTTGCTGAGTTCTTAAGAAATAGACACCCTGGGCTCAGTCTGAACACTGCCACCATCCCAAATTCCCCTTAGCTGACACTTGTCTCCAAGATGCTCCTTTCTCAGTTTACTCTAGGACATAACAGGCAGGCTAGGGGGTCTCTAGAAAGGGGGGAAGTAATTGGCCCTCATTCTTCCTCTGGGGAACCACAAAAGATGCAGCTGTTAGAAACATGTTTGTTCCAAAATGACTGTGTGTAGCTCAGGCAAACCTGCCTCAACCCCAACTTATACCCAGTTCCCTGGGACAATATACCTCTAGGGAAACCCTTGAGGTCGTGGGTGCTCCTAATCACAAGATTAGGAGCCTTTTCCTGCTATGTGCTTCTACCACCAGGGGTTATTGAACATTTGCCTACATGTGATCTTGGGAGACTATGTCTGATAAATTACATGTCCTGAGTTTCTGCTTCCAGAACCCTCCAGTTAAAAAAATGTAAGGTTCCTATTCTATAGCCCAATTTGATGGTTTAAGGTATCCCACTCTTTTTCCCTCTTATCCCCACCAGAGGCTGTGTAGGTGAGTTATTGATTCCATATTGAACCAGAAGGAAAGCAGGACTATGTTGGATTCAAGGACCCTTATTCATTCCAGCAACATGGAGAGAATTAAACCTACATTCTTGGGAACGTGATCTTTGCATAGAGTTTGAGCCAGTGCCCAGAGCACTAGACTAGGAAACAGGGCTTGGTTTGCATCCTGCTTAGTTATTTATGAGCTGCAGACAGGTCATCTCTCCTCTCAGAGTCTCAGTTTCCCCATCTGTAAAGTGGAGTTTACAACCCCCTTAGAACCCTGCAGCAGACTGGTCATTAGTCAAGACCCTGCCAGGATGTTACGTAGTCATGAAAGACCAAAAAGATAGATTACGCTTCCCTTAGGGCTTTTAAAAATGGCTGTTTGGAAAGGTTGCCATAGAAAGGTCCTGTCATCCAGGATGATGGGAACCAGAGATCTTCTCCAATCATCTCATTTGATGGATGAAGATGTTTCAGGTCATCAAAGTGACATAGTGCCAGAGGAATGTCCTTGTAACAATCCCCACAAATGCTGACTTTCATGAAGCACTAATTTCTCAAATTCTGCTGGTCCAAGTACCCAAAATCTGCCACTGTTCCCGAGAGTTTTCTAATCTAAAAAGAGTTCAACACCTATAACTCCAAGTTCTTTCCCTCAACTTTGGCCATGAAGAAAGATTAAAAGATACCAACAAGTGGAAATTTAGTAGGTAAAGAAATATTTACTATCTTGATTGTGGTGATGGCTTCACGGGTATGTACATAAAGCAAAACTCATCAACCTGATTGTGTCACTTATTGGACATCAGATGTACTTCAATAAGGTAGTAAAACAATGTAAAGGGAATCACACGATGAGCTGAGGAAGAACTTTGCAGGGTCTAAGTACCACTAACATGACCTCCAATAGCTTTGTTGCTCAAGAGTAGAATGCCTTCCAGCCTGTTGCATGACTGCCATGGGCACTTTCATCAGAGTTGCTGCATATGGGTCCTCTGGAGCCTTGAGGCCCCTCTCTCCTCCTTGGTTTGTGCAGAGTGTGGAGTTCCCTGGGCAAGGTCTTTGGAATGTGTCCTGATCTTTGGTTAACCCTGTGGTTCTCCAGTACAAGTCCAGGATAGGAACAAAGATAAATTTTCTGTCTTCCCTCTCGCTAAGGATTAGGGAAACCTGAAGCCCAAATCGAATGAAAACTCAAAAAGTTTTTAAGAGTCAACAAAACTGACTAAATCACTTGAAAGATTTCTACCATCTCTCCCATTGCCATCCCACTTCCAGTCCCTGTCATTTTCTGTTGCTTCAGCTCCAGAGGGGACAGCCCATGTAGCAATATGGGGTACCTAAGACTAGTTTCTGAGTCACAGAACTGGCTTTTTCTTTTTATGCTTCCCCAATTCAATAAATTATTTTGGAGAATTTTAGCATGTGCAAGGCTAGGCCTTGTGGGAAACAAAGATGCCTAAGCCACTTACCTGCCCTCCATGGAAACTCTCCTTTGTGCCAAGAAACTATACATGCCATGAAGAATCTCCAGGCATGGAAGCCCAACAAGAAGCCAGAGTGCTTACTTTCACCCAGGGCCTCAGGGAGCCTTCCTGGGGAAAGTAGCACTGAGCTGAATGCCACAAGATGGCTCATTGTCCCTTAAAAATAAATAATGACATCTGGATGATGTTTTTCTATTTTACAAAGGGCTTTTCATATCGTTTTGTCTTATCATCACAACCATTTGAAAAGGTAGATGAGTCCCATTTTAGAGAGAAAGAACCAAAACTCACAGAAGATGAGCATGGCATGGCAGGTTCCATTGAACCCAGGGCTTCAGATTCTAATTCCTGCTACTATTCTAGGAAACCACTTAGCAAGCAGAGTGGGGAGGATCACAAGGCAAGGAGTCTTGGATCATGGTGGAGATTTTGGCCAGCAGGAAAATGAGGATTGTGTTCAGAAGGGATGGCTCTTGAGACTGAAAAGACAGTTTGGGACCAGGAAATGTGAGGCTCAGGGTGTAACTATCTCGTATATTTTATAAAAATAGTGGTAAATTTAGTGATCAGAAGGAAGGTGGGGCTAGGGGGGTACAAATCAGTGATGTGTGTAAAAAACAGCATGTTTTGCTTTTAGGCCCCCTCCCCAACAAAAACAAACAATGTTATGGTGACCCTGGCCTTCCTCTTTCAGACATAAGTAGATTTCCCAAGAAGGCACATGGACATGCTTAGACAGTGTGAGTAACTAAAGTCATTTCCTTCCAAGCAACTTGCTTTTCAGCTCCCATGGAAGGTGCAGGGGGTCAGGGAGCAAAGGACAATGAAAGAGGGTAGGAAGATAAAGGGAGGGCCAGGAAGGGAAATCAGGCTCCAGGCCACATCCTGACAGCCACCCAGGCCCAGTCTGAGGCCTCTCCAGAGATATTCTGGCCAGTTTCCCACTAGGACAAATCCAACTTTAATCAATCTGTTTCCCCCTGTAGTTCATTGTTGTTGCAGGCACAAGAGAAAGCTCCTGTCTTGAAACCTTTGGCGAGTCATCCAAGCATCAGCAGCAGGGAAGGCAGGAAAAGCCAGGCCCCCTTGGAGGCAGTGCAAAGGGCCTGAGTGAGGGAGCCTGGGTTATTATTGAGCTTCTCTGAGCCTCTACTTCCTCAAGTGGCAAAGGATGATTACTGGGCAGGTGGGAGAATTCAAAGAATTCACTCAGCTGAAGGCCTAGTGCAGTACCTGGTCCCATTTAGCTAAATGCTCACTACCTCACTTCCTTCTGACTGAGCCTAGAACAGCCTCCAGGGAATGCCCATGACCAGTGGAATAAAGAGCCATCTCACAAGCAGAAGATGGCCTAGTTCAGATATCTTTAGACCAAACACTGTTTATGAATGCTTCCCATGTGATGTCTTGGGAGGACAAGGACTGGGGTACTGTGAATAAAAGGAGAAAAGATTTGGAAAATCTTCCTATTGGGTCCAGGCCAGGATTAAGAGGCAAGCAAGTGAGCACAAGAGAGTCTGCTAAGACAGGGAACCTCAGCTTTAGTCACCATTTCTGCCTTTAATTTCAACAGCAAAAGCAGTAGGAAGAGCCAGTGAAGAAATAAAACATAGCTGGTGACCTAGTTATGTGTGTTCACAGAGACTATTAGTAGATCTAAAAGATTGGTAAATCTATTCTAGGCCTTTCTTGCTTTCATCAGAGACCCCAAAATTGGAAGGCCCTTGGAACCAAGTGTGGTAATTCCTACCACATAGTACTCTTGGCAACTCTGTGCGTAATTACAGGACTCTTCTTAGAGAGGCAGGTGACACACTCAGGTAGTGTGTCCCAATTGCCCACCATCTTGCGGGCTGCCAGTCTGATTTCTCTCAGACCCATGTGCTGCCTGGACTGTTATCCAACTCACAGTTTCCTTTAAATTTCTCATTCTTTAATTTTTGCCATCGACAATGACATGGATGAAACTGGAGGGGATTATGCTCAAAGAAGTAAGTCAGACGGAAAAAGACAAATACTGGATGGTGTCACTCATATGTGGAATATAGAGAAACAGAACAAAAGAACAGCCAAAACTGCACCAAAACAAACCCTTGAAACCTGACTACAGAACTGAGACTACCAGGGGTAGAGGGGGTAGAATGGGGAACAAAGTGGGGAAGAAATCCAATGGATTGTAGTAAAGCATTATGAGTGCTTTTGTGAGTGTGGTATGGTGCCATACATGTAAAATGGTTTGAATATATACCTCTAAATTATTTACAGTGTTATAAATCAACATTGCCTCAATAAACAAGAAATTTCTCATTCTTTTACTTACAGAAACTACAGATTCTTATAAATGGAAAGCTACTGCCACATGACCTAAATCCAAGGAAACCACAAAACAAATGCATTTCTATTAAAATAAAATTTCTTTCCTGTCCCATCTAAAAACAGAATGTATACTCCATTCCCAGGGCAGTAGGAGCCCACTTGGGGAAGCTGAGTCCAGAGAGCAAGGTCACCGGCCTTGAAGATGAAGCCTGCACTGGACAGACACTGCAGCGGAGCTCCTGGCTAGGTCACAAACCTCTTTAGAATGGAAGGGCTCTGATGAGAGGCTTGTTTGGATGTATTTCTTTGGGTCTTACCCTAGAATCTCCTCCCAGATTATGGGCAGTTACATGACTACCCCCTTTCAGGGACAGGCAGGGAGCTCAGCCAGAAGTCAGGCAGCTGAGGGGCAACACAGCACCTTGGCTGTTGGCAGCTGTGACTGCATTTGCTGTTGGAGCCAAAACCGGCACACAGGAAGCATATCTATTTAATATGTTGCTAATTAATATTTTTTGCAAAGATTTCTTCGCTCTCCTCCTTTATTATTTCATGAATTTCCTGTTGAAAAGCCAGATGATTCAGGAACCCCCCCCCCAGGGTGAGTTAATAAATAGCATACCATGGGCCATTTGATGTAGTATGTGCAGTGGACAAGTGAGAGGACCTCAAAAAAGATGGAACGAAGAAATGTGTGCCTTGGCCATCTGAAAACCCTCCTACTATGATTCCTATCTGCTAAGAGCTCAGAGGAATTTCCTCTTTGTTCTTTTGTTTCCCATGAGCTCTTCACTCTCACTCAGAGATGAGGAAATTTCCAAATGACAATTTTGATGAAAAATTCAGTCATTTTGATAATTGCTCTCTCATAAATCAATTTTCTATTCATCACCTTACACCAACACAGGTTTCACAGATGGCATAGAACTACTTTTGATAGACAAACAAAATCAGGTTATTTTACATGGATGGAGAGCTGGCTTATTTACACGTTTTGACAGAAAATGCGTTCATAGAAATCAGCCACTTCCTGGATTTTCTCTTCTTCTCCATTCCCCTCATATGGCTGGCTGGTTGTCACAGTAAGGCAGAACTATATGGGTCAAAAGTGTCAGGAAATAGGAAATCAAAGAAACCCGAGGACTAAAGGGAAGGACATGTCTAGAGCATGAATAGTAGAGAAAAGCTGCACGACTGACTGGCTATAAAATGGCGCAGCCACTGTGATGGCGTAACCACTATGGAAAATAGTACAAGGATTCCTCCAAAATACACAAAACAATTGAAAGCAGGGACTCAAAAAGATATTTGTCCACCCACATTTATAAGAGCAATATTCACAATAACAAAGAGAAGAAATCTAAATGTCCAGTAATGAAGAAACAAGAGGTGGTCTACACATTCAAAGGAATATTATTCAACCTTAAAAATGGAATGATATTCTGACACTTGCTACATATGAATAAACCTTGAAGATATTATTCTAAAAGAATAGGACAAAAGGACAAATACTGTATGACTCCAGTAATATGAGGTACCTCAAATAGTCAAATTTATAGAAACAGAAGTAGAATGATAGTTTATAAGGGGCTGGGGGTAGTGGAAATCGGGGACTTACTATTTAATGGGCACAGGGTTTCAGTTAAGGAAGATGAACATATTCTGGGAAAGAAGGGTGGTGATAGATGGACAGCAATGTAAATTACTTAATACCACTGAAAAATGGTTAATATGGCAAACAAAGGGTCAGAAAATGACAAATTTTAAAATCAAACCTTGGAAGCTGACCATAAATCTGAATCACCCAGAAGGGAACAGGGAGGGGTGAGAGTGGAGGGAGGTGAAGAGAGGATAACAGACTAGGGCAAGGATTATGGGTGCTTTGGTGCTAGGAGAGCTACAGTGACCACACCTGAGGGGAAAATTGCTAAAATAAATGGTACTTCAATAAATAAATTTTTAAATGGGGGGCCTCCCTGGTGGTTAAGCTACCAGCACTATGAAGCAATTCACAGCCACTTCAGCCCAAGTTCAATCCCAGCCAGGTAGCTGACCCACATGGTACATCAGACCTCTCCTGTCTCTCCTGCTGCTCCCCTCAACAGTGGATTTCAGTCAGCCTGTTCTGCTCCCCACTCTGTCTCTGGTGAATTCTCTCACCTCCTGAACCTCTGGCATAAATAAATAAATCTAAAATGTTTTAAAATGGTTAAGATAGTGAATTTTATGAATATTTTCACACACACACACACACACACAGTACCTGTGTGTGTGTGTGCTTGTCCTAAAGGTACCTGAAAGAAAGGATTATAGAGTACCCTCAGCCCCTATGGGCCTCACCTTTGCCATCCTGCTCATGAACAAAGGGACATCTTGGTTGGGAGGATGTGCCAGTCCAGATGCTCACTGGAATGGGAGCCTGAAACAAGGAATTCATGGAGTCCCTGTGGGTGCTGAACTCTGGAGGAGTGGAACAATATTGCAAAAGAGAGAGAAGGTGGTAAAGAAAGGAGAAATGATGAAAAGAGAGTTAAGAGGGCTGTGCACAGAGAGGGGCAGGGAAGGGCTGCTTGGCAGCAGAGAGACATGGTAGGTGCTACTTGCACACAAGCACTTCTCCCCAAGGGAAAAACTCTGGGGCTTTCAGCAGTCCCCCTCAACCCAAGCAAACCCTCAAGTCCCCAAAAGGAGGGAACCATCTGTCTTCATCAGTTGTTTTGTGAGTAGCTATTGTAAGTGCAGACTCTGCTAAAAGCTGGCAGTGTCAAGAGAAATGAGATGAAACACGTTTTTAGGAAACTCATAGACTCATCAGGGAGGCAGCTGAATACACAACTGACTTTAAGCCAAGGGAGAAGGCACCAGAGACCCTAGAACAAATCTGAGTAAGCTGTGAAAGAACTAGGAGAACTTTCCCATCTAGAGGAGACTGGGGGGAGCCTCATGGAGAAGGTGGTCTTTAAGTCGGTGAGTTTTGTTTTGTTTGCTCATTCTTCTGGAGAAGTAAGTCCCTCTTATTATGTTCTGAATTTACAATATTCCAGACTGACTTTTCTCAACCCATTTCTTACAGTGTGGTTTTCTGTTCACTTTATATCTAAAGTCTTAGAAGAAATTAGTTGACATAAACTGTCAAAGCAGGTAAGACTTGAATATGTAACCAGAGACACCAATTACTGCTGATATGTATAAAAAAAATCATCGTCCACATATATTGTGACACAGAGTTGGAAACTGTCAACTTGCCAATGAAATCTGACACCATAACTGTGTCTGTGAGATGCCAACTACACAAACAAAAATATGAAGACATTTAAATATTATCTACATGTTTTTCAACATAATGCCAGGCATATGGTATTGGAGCTATAGATATAGATATGCCATTGGAATGCTGATCATTGTAAAGGATTTATACATTCAAGCTTAGGAATTTGGACTCAACTCTAATGCTGCTGTCAAAATAAGCATTAGCCCTTCTCCTCATCACTGTTACCAGCTACTGTTCAACATCAGGACATACCAGAAATCAGTAGCATGTGGCCCATGCCTAGCCCACAGAAATGACTGCTTGACTCAGTGCAGGAATGATAAACAAAACTGTGCAAGCCGGACTATGGGGCTGGAAGTAGCACACAAGCCACAAGAAAGGTGGAAGGATGTACCATGTCCAGACAGGAGCAGCGCCATGGGAGACCAGGACAGTGGCAGATGGCCCCAGGGAGATAAGGGCCCCAGGGAGATAAGGGCCCACAGGCATCTCCCTGTAGTGAACACCCTGTTGCTGACTCAAACTCCAGCAAAATGTGGGGCCGAAATTCCAGCTCTCCTCTAGTTTTTAAACTCTCTTCCCAGTGACGGATCACAAGTGCTGTGGTAGTGGAGAACTACAGGGACTACACCTGAGGGGAGAAACCAAATCCTGTACAAAAATCAACAAAATGAAAGAAAATTAATTTTAAAAATAAAATAAAATTACCCCCTCCTCCCATCCTCTACCCTCATGCTCTCTGAATCCTCTGTCCTTTTTCCAATGCCGTTGTGCCATAGGGAAAGTACCAAGGCAACCTGGCCTACGTAAGTAGGGGGTGATGCTGAGAATTTGGCCAAGTTGGGTTGGGCTGGTCATTGTAATGCCCCAAAGCTGCTACAGCTCTTTATCCTGGCCTTCTTGCCCACCCCCACAGGCTTCCCCTTCCTTGGAAAGCTTTCCTCTGCCTCTTGCCTGGGCAGCCAGCTGGGCAGCCAATAAGCAGTGGAATAATCTATGATTTGACAAACTAGTGGCTGTATCCACTAGCCAAAGGATTCCAGGTGGAGGAAAAACCCTGATAGATTCAGCAGAAGTCTGGAGAAACCCAAGAAATGGATAATCCAGACCCACCTCAGAAATGTAAAAGCACATATTCAGATGGCCACTTTCTTTGCCCCCATGGAGTGGCCTGGCCTTCCCAGCTGCCTGGGGCCTCTTGCTGCTGGCCTGCATGCAGTGGCGTGATCGGGAGAGGCCAGAGATCATGCAGCAAGTCCTGGGTCCAAAAGCCCAGCACTCATCCAGTTTTTAAGCCCTATGTGTGGTTTCATTTCCACCTCTAGACCTATTCTATGGCATCCTGGGATAAAGAATCAGTTTCTCCCACTCCTGTCACCCCCCACCCTACCTCCCCGCCTGTGTGTGACTTGGTGTGCGGAAGCAGGAGGGGATTTTGAGGTTCTGATGAACTGTGTCCAAGCTGTGATGTCTTGGCCTTCTGGAATACAGAGCATGTTTCATCAAAGCTGCCAGAGCAGCAGAGGGGGTGGAGAGTGGGCCAAGTCAGAAGGTGAGTTGGGGAATTGAAGCAGATTATGGCAGCAATTGCCTGGACAAACTGCAAGGGCGGCCACTTGGGGCTGGGTGGGTTACTCAGCTACTGCCTAGGTAGCGGCCTGGAGTTTCTCATTCTCACCTGTGAGTCAGGTGACTCTGGGACAAAGCGACTTGCTCTTTCATCCCAATACCTCTGGCCATAGAACCTCAGAGTTGCTAGCTCTTGGAGTCACACCCAGGTTATACAAGTCCTTGGAGACTGGTTGGACCTATGGTGGCCCAGCTCTCCACCCTGTGTCTTTCCCAGCCTTCATCACTTGACATACATAGTCCTTTTCATCCTTTACAATTCTTCACCAGGAAGCCTACCCCAAAGCCCTTCTCAACCAAGTCCGTCCCCCTCTCCCACTCCCCACTCTATCTCTGTCACTAGGAGCTCTGAAAGAGAAGTGCTAATATTTCATTCGATCAGAGAACACCATTTTTAAAAATTGTCATTTAACTTCTCTGAAGACAAAATACTAATGACCCACAGGCATATGAAAAAATGTTCAACATCACTCTTAATCAGGGAGATGCAACTCAAAACCACAATGAGATACCACCTCACCCAGTGAGAATAGCACATATTAAAAAGACCAGCAACAACAAATGTTGGTGAGGATGTGAAGAAAAAGGAATTCACCTGCACTGCTGGTGGGAATGCAAACTGGTTCAGCCACTATGGAAAGCTGTTTGAGGTTCCTTAAACTGCTACAAATGGAGCTTCCCTACGACCCAGCAATCCTACTCCTAGATACTTACCCAAAGAACACAAAAACATTAATTCAAAAGGACACCTGAACTCCCATGTTTTTTGCAGCACTACTTACAATAGGTAAGACATAGAAACAACTCAAAGGCCCAAAAATAGATGACTGGATCAAGAAGATGTGGTGTATTTACACAATGGAATATTACTCAGCAGTCAAATAAAAAGAAAAACTCATGCCATTTGCAGCAACCTAGATGGAGCTGGAGGGGGTCATGTTCAGTGAAATAAACCAGAAAGTAAAAGAAAAATACCAGATAGCTTCACTCTTATGAGGAATGTACAGGATCTAAATAAAGAATCAGGGAAAAAAAGAAATTATAATAAATTTCAAAATTAACAGACAACTATAAACCAGTGACATTCTGCAGGGGCAGAGAGGGGAAAAGGGTCAAAACAGAAGGTGGGAAGAGCACAAAGAACTATGGTGATGGTGCACGGGCGAAATGGTGGGCATGTCATGGGGACCACACCCAAGATGAAAAAGCACGCATTGTACAAAATGAAAAATGATGTTAAATATATATATATATATATATATATATATATATAATAAAAATGGTCATATACTATGTAATTAATACTCCATAAATAAGAGGATGTTTTGACATCAAAAAGTTTGGCGTACAGTTTCAGAAATTTAAAAACTGAACATATTTGACTTTACAAAACTCTACATCATTATTTTTCCCATTTTTCAATCAAGAGTGACAACTTTGTGAAGAATGAGCACTGACTTGCATTTGGGAACTATAGGCCTAGAGAGCAATTAGACAAGCAGAAATCCATCTTGGAGTACATGTGAGCAGCTCCCCATGTGTGCACTGCAGTTTGAAGTTTACCAAAGTATCTTCACACACTCATAACACCCTGCAATGGAGGCATTGTTATTTCTGTGAAAGAAATTATTCACTATTCACATGTGGAAACCAGGGCTCAGACAATGGAAAGTCTTTACCCAAAGTCACACAGGTAATAAAGATCCCAAAAAAGACTCATTCTCCTAGGCCACACTGCCTTCTCCGTGTATATGTATCAGTAGTTCAACGTAACAAGCAGCTATTGAGTACAGACACAGTTCTATCAGACACAAAGTTGAAGATGGCTTGTCCCATGTCCTTACAGAGTTCACAGTTGAAGCTGGGACACTATCCCAGTTTGAATGACATTACTACCTCTCAAGGTTACTGTGAACATACAAAGTCCCTTAGCATGAGACCAGGCATCTAGCAGGTGTCTATAGTTTCCAAGCTTCCCTCTTTCCCTTCTTCAAAACACCCAGTAACCAGGCCTCCCAACCTCAATGCATTCTGCTCTAGAGCACAGGAAGCCTCTCAAATTATGTTCCTTAAGATTGGATGTTATGTGTCACAGTCCTTTTAAGTCTGTTTCTGGAAGGGTATCTGAGAGAACAGGCTTAGGAAGTCCATGGCCCAATAAAGTTTTTTGGAAAAGCTAAAAGTCAAGGATCAGCGTGAGTGAAGGAAATATCTAGTGGACTGGCAAGGGGTAGGAATTCTCCATGCTCCTGATGTATCAGAAGGCTTAGCATTGGGCAAGAGAGAGCAGATGAAAGAACAAATACAAAAGTTTATTATTTCTGTCTGACAAATAGAAATATCACTGGTGAGTAAGGTCCTGTGCTGGGCCCTCTATCACACATGTCATGGAGCATCACAATTCTAAAGCAGGAAGTACTATTAATCCCAACTTACAGATTTAAAAAAAAAAAAAAAGGCTCAGAGAGACCAGGAAATTTGCTCCAGGTCACAATTTAGCCATTGGTAGAATGGGAGTGAATATTTGCATAACCATGCTCTTCTTGGTAAGCTCTCTACTTTTGAGACAGATTTGTGAAATGGAGATTAAGTTGGAAAGATGCTTTGAGTAGTCCAAATGTGAAACAGTATGGGCTTCAACAATAAGCTGGAAAGGACAACCCAGATGTGATAATGAAGCCAGGCAACTGTTCTTTCTCAGTTTCCTTTTTGTGGGCTCATCTTTTTCTCCTAACTCTTGGCGTTCACCAGGGTTTGGTACTAGGCTTCTTACTCTATACAGCATCCATCAATTATCTCATTCACAACTACAACTGAGAACCCCCAAATGTGCTTTTCAGCCACTGGGATGGGAGTAGGGGAAGTGACACTAATTTGTAGCCTTTGCTTCCTTCCTTGCTATGAACACTTGCATCATGACCAATATGAAACAGCCATCATTTGATAACCAGCTTGCAAAGTTCCTCAATATTTAAGCAATAGGCTTTCAAGGCCTGTGGGTCTATCACTGTATTCACTTAGTTTTCTCTTCTAAACTCTGGGTCCTTATATCTCAATAGCCTCTCCTACTCTTGAATGTTTCAATGACACTTCAAAATTAATGCACCCAAAACTGAACACATGATCTTTCCCCCATGAAATTAAATCTTCTTCTAGGTTCTCCAGAAAATACCCATCATCTATATGCCTGGATGTGCAAGACAGAATTCTAGGAGTCTTTCTTGACATCTCCCTTTCTGTCTCAAGTTGTCAACAGATTCTATTGATTTTCCTTCCTCAATAGTTCTTGAATCCTTCCACAACTCTGAGTTACACTCAATTTCAAACCACCACTCCAGATCCCTCCCCCAGACTTTGACAATGATCCCATGACATGACATGACTGGTCTCCTCCAAACTAATCTCCACAGAGAAGCCAGAGTGACTAAAGAGACCAGTTCAAAATGTAAATATGAACATGTTATTCCCTGCTTGAATAAACCCAAGGGATATTTTAGGAGACCATAATGTTATTTCATATATACATTTTCTAACAAATTTGTGAAAAGTGGGTTGTATAATGTTCAATGTGCCTAAAACAATGTAAGCATTGTAGGAAGTTTTGTGAAATACTTTTTGTAAGAATAAATCTTTAGATATCAGTTATGAATTTTAAAAGAAAATAATTCAAAGGCAAAATTGAAAATAACTGCAGGCCTTTCCTGTGCGTGGGCTCTAGGCTACCTTACCTTCAGCCCTCTTGGCATTCTTTCAGTTCCTTGAACATACCAAGTCCCTCCCATCACAAGTTTTTTGTACATGCAATTCCTTCTGCCTGGAACACTGCTCCCATTCATCTTTCATATTATATCTCAACTTTCACTGTCCTCAGAGAAGCTCTCTCAGATAAGCTTTCTCTGAGGAGAGTAAAAATGAAGCCAAATGACCTACTCAATAGCTCAAATCTCCTAATATAGACTCCCCTCCCCCCACTCCAGCCAGGATACATTTTTCTGTGTGATTATTTGGCTAGTATCTCCCTGGCTGCAGGAAGACCTCAACTTCAGCCTCCTTTGGCAGAGAAGGAAAACTGTGGTCTTTGGAGTCAAATTGACCTGAGCTGGCTCTTCCTTCCCATTCTGCTTCTACCTCAAATCCCTCAGGAATTCAAGACTCCATCTAAAACGCAAACTTCAAATGTTTCCCTGGATATGAAGCACCCTGAGCAAAGTCACCATTGTGATATCCCCACTTCCACTCTTCTTCCCTTACAACACTTTCTCCACACAGTATCCAGACTGAGCCGAAGCAAGTGCCAGTCAGATCATGTTACCCCCTCCACCAAGCCCATCCATGGCTCCCCATCACACCAAGTATCAAATCCAAACTCCTACCCATGTTCTCCCAGATATTCGCCATGTAGCCCCTATCTACTGCCTCAGTCTCATCTCTGTTTGTTCCACCTCAGCTCACGACGTTCACTAGTTTCATGAGAAATTGTTGTCTCAATGCTAACCCTTGTAATGCACACCCTCCACCAATCACTTTTTTCTACCATCACCTCCTCTTGACAGATTCCTGCTCTTCCTCCAGATCTAGCTCAGACACCACTTCCTCTGGAAAGCTTTTGCTGTCTCCCTACCTCCCACTCCTGGCTGTGATGGGTGTCCCTCCCCTATGCTCCCACAGCATCTGTCTCTTCACCATCACAGCATGTGCGACCCCATATTATCCCTGTCTGCTTACTTGTCTGTTCCACCCCCTCCCGTTGCTGCAAATTGCAGAAGGCAGTAACCAGCTTCTGTTCACAACTGTACATCCAGCAGCAAACACAAGGCTTGTCGGAGTAGGCAGTTCAATAAGCTGTTCTTGAGTGAATTAGACTTCATCATTCCTTAAGAAGGTGACTCTGGCCACATTCTCTCTGAGCCTATTTCTCCAAGTGCAGAATGAAAGAATGATACTTGGCCAAATTGCTGTGAGGATTAAATGAGAGATCACATATAAAGTACAAACATAGAGTCAAAGCTCAATAAATGGCGGTTATTGTTGGGTAGGAACTGGTCAGGAAAGGAGAGAAAAATAAAGCTCTCCTCCCTGCTATCCCCTATACACACCCACCCTGCTTCCCTTCTTCTTCAGTCTTTTAAATAAAGCTGGAAAACCTGACCCAGCAAAAATAATTCCTTTTAGTAAACTCTTGGGAGAGAGCTATCTTCTGTATCAACAACACACCCTTGGCTCAACCTCCAGCGGACCAACCCTAAGTTGGAGGTCTGTCTTTTCTTTCCACCAGATATTTAGAGTGTAAACCTTGGGTGATGGGGAGGGGCACACAACCTGTGCCAAGAAACCTCAGAGTGGGACTCACACTGGGTCTCCACACAGTAATGAACACTGTTCTGGTATGGGAGTGGAGTCTTCCGTCAAAATGTTTTGCTGGCTGTGAGAGAGGAGAAAGGGAATTTCTCTGGGGTGAGGTGGAGTAAAGTGGACTTTCAGAGACTGAGTATCTCTCCAAGGTGATTGCAGTCTGCTCCAGGAGCAGAGAGAAGAACCAATCCATCTGTCTGATGGGAGAGGGCAACAGGGCTCACTCCCCATCACCCATTTCTAAACTTCAGCTGAACTGGAACCTCCAATTGACAACCTCAGAGTAGACCTTCAATTTCAATAAAAACCATTGGTTGCCTAACACCTCTTTGCGTTAAAATTGGAAAAGTGTCTTCTGACATGTCAAAATTTTACATAGTCAATATATACCTACTGTTTTGCTACCTTTTCCACTTAAAATTATTCCATACATACATTTTCCTGTATCAGCGGATTTCTTCAGTGTGTCAAATTTAGTGACCATAATATAGCCAAATGCACAAAAACTCACTGTCTGCTTAATCAAATCCTTATAATTGGCTCATTGGTTTGTTTCCATTTGTTGTTGTACTAGCAAATAACAAATAACACTTTGTGTGATTTGTTTTTGGAAATTTCTCTTTTGGACTTGCTATTTGGGTGCAAACTTAATTTCATAACTTCTTTGGAAAACAAATATAAAAATCAATGCTCCAAAGGAAGGGATGGTGATTTCTCCCATGGAGAAGAGGACCCAGTCAATCACTCCCCCCTCACGAGTTGAATCTGAGTTACAGGGGAAAACTAATCCCTCAACAATAACTAAATAGGACAGCTCCACACTTCACCCAGGCTGTTCCTTTAAGTTGAGGGCAGCTGAACTAAGACACCCATGTAATCAATCTGACCTTCCTACTGAAGTCAGGGACACTTAAGTTAAAAATTGTGTGGGCACAGAGGAGATGACCCTTTCTGGAAACCTCCTAGTCTCATCTTTGCAAGTCTCAGGTTTTCTTTTTCTTTATTTTTTTAAGATTTATTTATTTATGCATACAGAACTAGGGTACAGGCGTGGTGAGAGGATTCACCAGAGACAGAGTGGGGAGCAGCACAGGCCCATCGACAAAGTACACTGCTGAGGGGAGCAGCAGGCCGGTCAGGAGAGGTCTGCCACACCATGTGGATCACCTCCGGGACAGGTGGGGATTGAACTCATGCGGAAGTGGTTTTAGCTTCTTACTGCTGTGCTTTAACCCGCCGTGCCACCAGGGAGGGGCCCAGTTTCAGGTTTTCTAAACCAGTTTATATTGAGTTCTTTGCTAGGCAATCCTAATTGCCTGCCATTCCCTTCATTTTCTTGCTTGACAGCAGCAAGCTTGTTTGTCCCTTTCTTGTTTCAGTTTGTTCAGGTAACTAGTAAAGAACCTTTCCTATTAAGGAAGAAAGGCTTGAATTATAGTTGGTTTACACTAGTTATGGTATAAGAGAGAGCATATGACATATTTCTGGCTAATGAGATGTAAGGAGAAGTCTCCTTGGAAAACCCGCCCTCCCCAAATAATGGGACAAAGTCTCCTGAGGAGAGGGTCTTTTTTTCCATCCTCCTTCTCCCTCCTGGAATGTAGACATGACACCTGGAGAAGCAGCAGTCATCTTGCGACCATGAAATAACAAGTATGAGGGTGAAAGCCAATTTACTATGAATGATAGCACAGGCAACTACCTCACTCTAAAATTGTTGTCATGTGAATAAAATAAACCTCTATTTGTTGAAGGTGCAATATGTTTGATTTTCTGTTACATGCAGCCCCATGTATATCCAACTACACCTACATGTGCTTAGCACTTTACTAAACACCAAAGAGATTACCAAAGAAATGGAAAACAAATTCCTTTACTTTGATCTGAATCTGCTTAAGCTGAATCTAATATAGGAAACACAAAACAAACACAAAGAGTACTATATGGAATTTAAGTAAGTGATAAAATGGAAAAGCGTGAGGATATAGGAAAGAGGTACAACTAACAGTAAGCATAGTATATCTGAGCATCAATAAAGACCTCGATGAGTCCTAGAAAGTAAATGGGAGATAAGGGCAAATGTTAGGCTAGGGTACATAAAACATCTCATTTAGGAGTCTAGCCATGATCTGATGCTCAATGCAGAACCAACCCAGAAATAATTTATGGTGACAGTTATGCTAGAGGACTATTTACTTGATAATGAAGTGAAGACTAAGGGTGTGGCACTGGAATGGCTGATGACAATTGAAAGAGACACAGTGCAAGAGATGGTGAAGAAAGAAGTGATAGAACCTGGTCAATGATTGAGCATGAGAAGAGAAGGGAAAGGAATCAGAGAGAGCTCCACCCACTCCATGGGGGAAGAAGAAAGAAGGGTGAAGAAAGAGAAAAAAAAAAAAGGAGGGGAACTAGAGTAAGGGGAGGAGAAAGAGAGAGAGAATGAATATATGAAAATCTTCAACAGAGACCAGGAAGCCAAGAAAAGAAGATGAGGATTTTGGAATTGATCTATTGATATGACAGTTGACTAGACTGATTAACACATCTACTAGACAGTTCTCAAAGCAGAAGCTCCAAGTCTGAGAGACAGGGCAGCAGAGACAGCTGAAAAACCAACATTATTTGGCTAAGACTTGTGTTCAAAATCTCAGTCAAATCTCAGCCACCCGTGTATCACTGTTAGAACTTCTACTGCCTGCCTAACAATCACACTATTATCTCCTGTAATTTTTCTTTAAATAAACTTTCAAGCAACAACACCCTTGAGATCACCAATTTTCATGGCTCATTATATTTTTTTCTTAAACACGTTAAATGTATAGCTATTGAAGTTAAAAATGTTTGGACATACACAACCTGAAGTTATTTCATGTGCCACCAGCCTTTCCATCACCCTTAGGAAAACATCAGTTCAGATGCCAGCACACAGGGTGGGGTACAGGGTGGGGTATTTCTAAAAGCCTAGTCTCTGAGGAATAGACCTGAATCTACCACCTTCCCTATGTCAGCAATCTTTAATATTTTCGGGGGGGGGGAGGCAACAATCCTCACTCATCTGGGTCGGGCTGTAGGGGAAACAAGAGAGATAAAGGGATGTCCTGGCTCTCAGGGTGTCTGGGGGCAATGCTGTTCACACATCAAGCATCTTGGGCTGCACAAACTAGGTGAAGATTCCCTTCCACAGTTGTCTGCTCACAGTGAGCCTTCAAATCTTTTCAAGGAAATATTCCTGTAACTTGAGCTAAACAGCCAACTCAGAAAGAGGCTAAGTTGCTGCCTTCCTCCTTCCTTTCTTCCCTTCACCCCACCACCTCCAAATCTGAGCCTGGCTTAGCATAAGATGAACATGACTCATAGAAACCAAAGACTGAGCCGGAGGAGCCAGGCTGCCAGGATTCCTCCCAGCTGATGATGAGCAGACTCAGCAGCTCAGTCTTTAGCCCCTGGCAGTCTCAGTCATCCGGAAGTCTTCAGATCTTTGGAACCTACAGAAGGGTGGGAAATTGCAAAGTGGCTCAAATCCTTCCTCTGCTAATGTCCTGTCCAAAAGTCTGGTAGGTCTTATGTTTCTGCCTTCATAGTAAAATAATCATAGACAGTAATAGTAATAATAGCAACAATGATTAATGTTTGCAGGGAAATAATTGTGTCAAGCATTGCACTAAGTGCTTTTCATGTACTATCTTATTTCACACTCACAAAGGCCTTATGAATCCAGTGCTCCTTTGGACCCATTTCCATTTAATAAATGAAGAAACTGGAGATCAGAGAGGTGAAGTAAATTGCTCAAGGTCACACAGTCAGTGGGGCAACTGGGATTCAAGCTGAAGCTTCTGAATCCAAAAGCAGGGGAATTATGAGTCAGTCATTCTACTGACTTGCCAGTATAGTCATGTTTCTTATAGCATTGATGGAGGAAGATAAGAATAGGTATAGGCAGTTGGGAACAGGGTTCACCAAGACCCTAAGTCCATTTATTAGCCTGTTTAAGAAACACTTGGTTGGAACCAAGAGGGAATACTCCCCTCAAGCCCAGGCACCCTACATCCATTTATAAGTCTGATTGAAGAGGTCAGAACACCAACACAACACTTTAGCAATGCTAAAGGAATGGACCAAAGTTCTAGGAGGGTAGGTCAGGTAACATGGGCAAGTTCAGTGGACTTCAGTAGCCTATGAGACCCACTCAGGCCCAGCCAATCTGCAAGAGACACAATGTGGAGACACCCAACGGCCAGCCCCCCACTCCTTGCCCATTATACCCAGATCAACACCAACTTCTCACCACCTCAGCAGCTACCCACTTGGGACCTCTCCATGCTCCAGAGCTTTCCTATTCTTCCTACCTATCATTAAATCTCTTGTTTTTCTCTGACTTTGGTCCTAGTGTGGAATTCTTTCCTCAATGAAGACAAGAATCAAGAAAGAGCCCTTTTAGGGTCCTTGGACCCCAGGCCTGCTCCAACCCATCCATCCATCAAATCTATCTTGCAAATCCACAAGCCTTAAATCAATCCAGATTTTTGCTCTTATCCCAAGACTACTAAACACGTCTTAACGAAAACGCCCAAACTTGAAGATAGGAAGCACTATAAATTCAAGGTTTTGACTTCCACTAGGCCTTTATTATGACTGAACAATCCTCCTTTTCTTTCTTTCTTCTTCTTCTTCTTCTTCTTCTTTTGAGTCCTTATTGGGTTCTCTCTTCCATTACCCCCAGTTGCTTTCAGTATCATGGCCTCCACTATCATCTACAAACATCTGGTTTTGTCATATCTCCCTCACTTGCCTTTGCAGACAAGGAGAAGCTATCAAGCAATAAATTCCCATAAGGAACGCTACAAACTCACTCACCATGTTGATCTTTCCCCTTTTGGTTTCATGATTGCCCCTGCCTGAGCCTGAGAGAGACCTCCTGGCCTGATCTGTATCGATCCCTTTCCAACATCTCAGAGCCTATGAGATTCAATTACCCGCTCTCACTGGTATCTCCCATCTATCCCTATCTACTGTTGGCCTCCTCTCCATCAGCATTAAAGTATGCTATCCCAGCCCCCATGACCCTTGGTCATATTCTCTCTCTTCCCTTTTCCAGAAAAACTTCTGAAAAGACCTGTTTATACTTGCTATCTCCATTTCCTCATGCCCACTCTTCATCCCAGTTTAGTCTGACACCCAGTCTTACCACTCCACAGAAACTATTCTCAACAATGACCTCTTTATAGCTAACTCCCACTGTAGTTTGTCAGATCTTCTCTTACACTGGTCTCTCCAAATTTTGATCACAAACCATTCTGATCATTGGTCTCCATCCTGAAATATACTCCCATCTTAGCTTCTGTTACTCTCTGCCCTCCACTGATTTTTATCCTGCATCTCACTCTGCCTCTCATTGGGTTTATTTACTTCTGTCTATTTCACAAATGTTGAGAGTTCACAGGGCCTTCTCCTAGACCTTTTCTTTCCATTCTATAAATTCTCCCTTAATAATCACTCAAGGTTTCAACTACTATCTGTATGCTGATGACTTTCAAATTTATGTTACTAGCCCAAGTATCTCTTGAGCTTCAGACTTAATCAGTTTCCACTTGAGTGTCACACAGACAATCTGATATTGGCATGCCCCTACCGGAAATCACCATCATTCCTATGAAGCCCATTCCTCTTGCTTGTTGCCTGTACAATAGTTAACAATTATTGAGCATTTGTCATGCTACAGACATATTCAAAGTATTTTATATGTAATGTTTTACTTATAATTATAAGGAATTTATAATTTTTACTTAATCATTATAAGGAAGGTAATTTTAATACTCTTGCTTTACAGGTAAGGAAATTGACACAGAGAGTTTAAGGAAGTGTCCCAAGGTCACACAGCTAGTGGCAAGTCTGGAACTCAAACCCAAGCAGTCTGATTTCAGAATCACTTTTCTTAACCATCACACTATACTCCTGTCACTGCCATCCAGTTGTCCAGAAACCTGGGCATCATCCTTGACTCCTGATTTTCCTTCACTGTCCATATCTGTCTATTCAGATTATCTGTCTACCTGTTAAATGTGCTTAAGAGCTATTCATTTCTTTCTAGCCCCATTGCAACAAAATTATCCAAGTCACTATCACTTTTCACCTGCATTCCCAGACTCCAATATCAGCCTATCATGACCCATCTTCTAAGCTGATTTGAGTACACAGAGAGATTGGGTGGGATCACATGATAATTCTGACAAATGGCACAGAAGTAAAATAAATCATTTTCAGGCTGGAACATTTGAAACCACTGTGAGATTCCATGAAGCTTTCTTTCTTTCTTTTTTTTTTTAAAGATTTATTTATTTGTGCATACAGAACTGGGGTACAGGCCAGAGGCTCAGGGGCGGCGAGAGTCTTCACCAGAGACAGAGAGGGGAACAGAACAGGCAGATCGACAAAGTACACTGCTGAGGGGAGCATACTAATGCATACTAATCTACCCTTCATTTCTCTGTTTGAATGC
Organism: Condylura cristata; assembly: GCF_000260355.1. NCBI lineage: Eukaryota > Metazoa > Chordata > Mammalia > Eulipotyphla > Talpidae > Condylura > Condylura cristata. Next base: position 44,121 of record NW_004567120.1, on the reverse strand, counting down.
AGCACTACCCCTTAGGAGCCTACTTTGAATCCCAAACCCAGCTCAGATGCCATTCCTTAGTTTCCTCTACTCACCGATGCCAGAGCACCTCTTTTGTCCTCTAGTACTTGTTTAATCATTTTTGTCCCCTTCTAAACATAAAGTTCTGTGTAGCCAAGGATGTTGTCTTGTTCATCTCAACACCCCATCCCACACCTGGCACTCTTTGGTGAATGCCATGCACATACAAACCATGCCTAAACTCTCTCTTTTCTCTTTCTTTTCCCCAGGCCACACTGAGCGGTCCATGGAAGCACCTCAGAAGGCTGAGAAGGGGATAGCTGTCTGACACAGGTCCTATGCTTACAGGCCAAGGATGTGTTTCCTGGGATATCAGGTCAGATCTTCCTTCCCAGAAGTTGAGTCCTTGAAAAGAGAGTGGCCTCCCTTCATTCTGTTTCCTGGACTTGCTTAGCATCATGAATTTCAATTCTCATTTGGCTTTCAGAACTAGAGTCTAGTTATTTAAAACTAGACTCATGAGATCGATGGAAATAATAACAATGATGACTCACACAATCCATTTCTCCTCCCTTCACCACTCTGCATAAAATCCAGTCCCACCACTGTTGACTCAAGTGCCACTCCAGATGAAGTACTGACAAATTCTTGGTTATGTGTGAAATTATGCTTGGGAGGAGAAGCAGCCTAAGTAACACATCCTATGAGATGTCAGGGAAACTCTATAGCTAAATGCCCTGTTGGGCTTTGAGTCCATGGAACACAGACCAATGGAAATGGGTAGAACAGAATGGGAACTTCCATAGAGAAAGGGGCTTTGATGGGTGCAGAACAGGGTAGGATGCTTTAATAATATCATCCAATGGGATACAAGGAACCAGTCAAACACAGGTGGGATTCTCCTATCCTGTTCGTGCAATCTTTTTTTCCCCCAAAACTGTCACAGATAGAAGCAGGTCATGTGCACAAGTTTTATCACAGTGGACAAGTGGGCTGTGGCAGTCACTAATACTATTTTTTTAAATATTTATTTATTTATTTGTACAGAACTGGGGTACAGGCCAGAGATGCGGAGGGTGAGAGGATTCACCAGAGACAGAGTGGGGAGCAGAACAGGCAGATCGACGAAGCACACTGCTGAGGGGAGCAGCGGGTGGGCCAGGAGAGGTCTGCCACGCCATGTGGTCACCTCCGGGGCAGGCGGGAATCGAACTCATGCGGAAGCGGCTTTAGATTCTCAGTGCTGTGCTTTAACCCGCTGCGCCACCAGGGAGGGCCGAAGCTTTCTTTTTCTTTACCATGGTAAACAGCAAAGTTAGAGATGGTGGCTTCTGTAACTGCTTAAGTTTAGAGGTAAAGAGACAGGGAGCAGAGTCCCCAGATAACTCATCATAGACATGTAGCAAGAGCAAAAACATAAGTTCTGTTGTTAAGAGCCACTAATATTGTGGGGTTTTCTGTTATCACAGCACCACTTAGGTCATCCTAGCTAAATCTCTCCTTTGGGATTTGTCATTTATCTGGAAAAGGAAAGCACAGCACTGAGAAGAAAGACAATTATTTACCAAAATGACCTCCAAAAATAATATGTTGGCAAATATAAATTGTTAGTCATGTTCTGGATCATGGTTTTGGTGGGGGGGCTCATGCATGTGTGTAACATATGCATGTATGCATGTTTGTAATGTGATTAAATTGATAAGTGAGGGAAAGCACTTTTCCACAAGTGTGATGATTCTTGGAATGAAACAAGCAATTCTGAAATACACAGCAAAGTCTAAGAGTCTGAATTGATCCAATCAAGAACACAAGTCTAAGACATTCCAGATCTTTTTGTCCAGGTCCAGGTCCAGGCCTCCCCAGCCCAGTTCTGATTCTCCAGCCCTGTGGAACTGCTGATTTCTTTTCCTCTGATTTTCCATTCCTGGCTATGGCCCCATCTTGAGAACCTTGTAATCACTAAGAACATAAGCTCTATCTCCTGGCTTCCACAGCATTCCCAGGTGTCTACCAGCTGTCAAAGGAAAATTCAGTGTGTCCTTGGTGTCCAAACACCTGTTTTTCAATGAGGGGACTCCTAGCAGGAAAAGGAGTAGGTTTTGAGTTAAAGAGCTAGAAGTCTAATTGCAGAATTGATACCATTGGGAAGAGGAGGGTTGCAATTAAGAAACAAAGAGGTGTACCCCAGTGGTCTAAGGTAGAAGATAGGGGTGTGCTTTGGTAGTGAATGTAGTGTGATGACATACATCTGAAGAAGTGTGAACTTATTCCCCTAAATCATATACAGTGTTATAAACCATTATAACACTGTTACCTCAAAAATATGGTTACAGAAGTAGTTTTGTTTGTTTGTTTGTTTGTTTTTAGAAGCAGCCCTTTTTGCAAAAATCACCCCTTGATCACAAATATGGAAGACAAATCAGAACTTCTCACTGTAGTACCTGAAACATTTCTGTGAGATTCCCTTAGGTTTAGTGGCTCACACACTGAAAACTGTTGGCCTCTTTGTCCCTCTGGGTCTATAAAATGTCAGGATTGGCAGTCTCTTAGAGATCATCTGCCAACCACTGCCTATGTTTTTGGAAGGAAAACAGGTACAAGGATTCAAAGGGTGGAGAGAACGCCAAAGGTCACTGAGGCCCTAGACTAACAAGCACTCAGTTCAGAGCCAAGGAGTGGGTCATCAGGCCTCCCACTCCTCTGTCTAGATTTCGAGGGCACAGCCTGACTCTCACTATGCCTGGGAAGTAGCACTATATGATCAAACACTAAAGCTTAACAAAGGAGACTCAAAGTCCAACTCAGCCAGTTGCTTAGTAACTGTATAGTCTCAAGAAAATCACTTCCTCTCTCTGTATTTTTTTTCCCTCACTCTCCATTTCCTGTCTGCAAAATGGGCAATTAAATTCCCTCATAGAAACCATGTGTGACCACTATGGTTTTACCTCTGTAAAACACTTCTAGTGATGCTTGGCCTCCAGAATTTCTAGGACAGACTCAGGGAATAGTGGTGGGAAAGAAGAGAGACACCTCAAAATTTTCCTTCCCCAGGCAGAAAGGAGACTTCTTCCTCCACAAAATCGTATTTCCCATTTCTCAGAAGTCTCTCGTTGATCACAAATCCTCTATCTAGGCTTTCCCCAGGAAAGAGGCTATTTCCTTGTTGGCTCTGAGGCTGAGGCTGAGCCCTCTCCAGACCCAACTTTTGTTCCACTTCCTCTCAAACACACAACCTGAAGGACTGACTTTCTGAGAGAAAGTTTGGCAACCAGCTTAATTGAGCCATTTGTACCTGTTGGCACTACTGATACAAACTCCCTCCTAGAAACCCTAGACATACTGAGCTATGAACTATACCACAGTCAGAACTGACTTTGCCTGGAACCAACCACTTTGTGGCCAAAACATTGATTTTATTTCTAGTTTTCCACAATTCCTTCCCCTTCTAATGAGCTGCCCAGACAGCAGACTATACATTTCTTGAGCAGTTACACTTCACAGCCGCAGACTGCTACTTTGCACCATGCACAGTTGGTTTAATAAATGTGTTACCACTGGAGTGGTCACGTTTCCTGAGACTGGAAACTACTTTAAAGGGGGAGTGAAGCGCACGGGCTTATAAAGCACGATGCCCAAGGGTACCCGGGATGGCCCAGTTAGTTAAGCTGTAGACAGGGACACCATACTGAAGAAGATCAGGCAAAGTGTTCTGCTGTTAGGCTATCTGCATGTTGGCCAGGAAAGAGGATAAGACTTTGCCCCTGGTGAGGGGAATGGTGGGGGTAAGTTACCAAGCAGGGTAACTGGAGGAAGCAGAGAAGGGGAGAAGAAGCAACTTAAAGGGGAACATGTATCTCCAAGGGCCACTCTTGGAAGTGTCTGATCTCAGGTCAAATTGGCAACAAGAAGAGCCAGGGACCAGGGCAGGGCCCCAGCTGTTGTCACAGGCTTTCCAGTTCCTGAGTCTACTGAAGATAAAGGGAGATTTCCTGCTTTAACCAGGATTAGCTTGGTGGTGGGTATGATGAACCAAACATGGAGTAGCATGGGGAAGCAGAGGAAGGGAAAATGAGGAAGGCTCTGTACTATCTTAGTAACAGCTGATAGGGATTGGTGTTTTTGATTGCCAGGCACTGTGGCAAGTATATTACATACAAACACACCCCTTAATCCTCACACAAAACAATAAAATTATTGTTTTATCTCCATTTAGAGACATTAAGTAACTTTCCTAAGATCACGCAGCTAGTTAACATCACAGCCCTGATTTGAAGCCAGGATATCTCCTCCCCAACCTATACCTTTAACCACTCTACTTTCTCAATTTGATGATTGTCTTTCTTTACTCTGATTGGTTTTCCTTTCACATAGTTGCTCATTCTCACCTGTTTCCTGCTACCCATTCAATTCCTTATTATGCTCCTCTACTCAATGAGACAAAAAATGAATTATAACTTGACTTGTCCTCAATGTTACTTTTTCAGTCATTCACCTTTATTTAGGGTCAGCATTTCAACTTTCCAATTACTGGCCACTCAAAAGTGACACTTGTTTATGACTCTAGAGTGCTTGTGGGCACCGCTGGGACTGGTGTTTGACTGCAGAGAAATAGCAAGCTTATTGGACAGTGGGATCCTCTCTGGGAAAAGAGGCAGAGCATGCTCTCTACAGGCAGTAAACCTAGAATTAGATACTCAAGAACCTTGAGCTCTCCTGGAATGGGCTTGCTAACACCACTGTGGAGATGAATGCTTGTAAAAAGGAAGGTAAAAGTTCCCTGGGACATAAGCTTTGAGGTTTGGGAAAGATTTTTGGGCTGGGAGAAGACCTTGATTGATTTTCTTCAATTATTTGAAGCTACACTATCTAAAAAGGACACGCCTTTTTAGATAATCAGCCTTGGTATCATAGAAAAGAGAAAATACCAGGTTGTTCTTAGAATAAAGGGATTCCTGTCTCTCGTTGCCATTTATTGGCTGGTTGGCATTGAGCAAGCCAGGATAACCTCTCTGACATTCAGTTTCCTCATCTGCAAAATAAAGACCATAGTTTTATACTCTTTATTCCTCACAGGCATGCTTGGGAATGAGGATTAATAACTTAATGATGTCTGAAAGTTACTTCAAACTCTAAAACAATGATTTCCTCCTTCTCAAAGCTGTTCGTGCCCCAGCACTCTCTATCTCTATCTTGGTGAAGACTAAGCCTTTTTCCCCCACCCACCACCCACAACCCACCCCCCCCCACACACACACACCCCTGCCACGCTGTCATGTGGGTCAGAAGCCTTGTTGCATCAGAAACCAAAGGCTCACTAAAACCTCCTCTGAATCTTATACTTCCTCTCCAGAGTCTTTATCACCATCTACATCAAAACCCCCAAAGTTTCCTTCTCAAACTCCAGTAATGCTTTCTCAACTAAATCTGCTCCTAAATCTTTTCCACACCCCTCCAGTCCGTTCTCAGCATGGCAGCCAGATTGAGTTTTCTGGAATCAAAAATCAAAGCATGTTACTTCTCTGCTTCAACAGCTGGTTGTTGTTCTTAGACCAAAAGTTTTGGGTGTCCTTCATAGCTCAGAAGACCCCATGGGACTGGTCATCCTCAAGAGGTTCTCGTCATCTCATTTTCTTTTTCTCTTGCAGTTCCTTGAATGCACCACATTCCTTCCTGCACAGGGCCTTAGTGCATGTTGTTCTAACTGCCTGGAATCCTCTTCCCAAGCCTCTTCCAACTCCAGGCAGCTTCCTCATTGTTGATTTCTCCAAGAAAAATTTCCTAGACCTCCCAAGACTAAGTCAATTCTTTTTATTAATTATACATTTATTTTGAGTGATTATTTAATTAATGTCTACCCCTGCCCTGGATTTTTAGTTCCTTGAAGGCAAGGGCCCTGGCTATTTTTGCTCACCATGGTGTCCACAAGTACCTGACATAAGATCTGGCACATGATAGATACTCAATCAATATTTATTGAAAGGTTCAATAAATGTGGAAATCTTTGATAAACAGAAACAAAGTGGTGTTGCAAAAATGGACAAACTGGTCTTAAAGATTCATTTGGAATTCCAAAAAAGTCTTAAAAATTAAAAAGTTGGAGGGATAATCTTTCCCAATCTTGAAACTTACCAGTTACAGTAATTAAAAAAAGGTGGCACTGGCCCTCCCTGGTGGCGCAGCGGGTTGGAGCGCAGCATTGAGAATCTAGGGCCGCTTCTGCATGGGTTCGATTCCCGCCTGCCCCGGAGGTGGCCACATGGTGTGGCAGACCTCTCCTGGCCCGCCCACTGCTCCCCTCAGCAGTGTACTTCATCCATCTACCTGTTCTGTTCCCGCTCTGTCTCTGGTGAAGCCTCTCGCCGCCCCTGAGCCTCTGGCCTATACCCTGGTTCTGTATGCACAAATAAATAAATCTTTAAAAAAAAAAAAAAAAGGTGGCACTGACATTAGGACATACACATATATCCCCATGAATAGAAATGAGAGTGTAAAATAGCCCTACATATATATTCAACTGAGTTTTGACAAGGGAGCCAATACCACTCAAGGATAGAATGAATATTATCTTCAACATAAGATCTTGGGACAAGAGAATAGCCACTTGGAAAAAAAGGTGAAAAGTACCTCTCACCATACACAAAGCCTAATTCAATATGTATCAAAGAATTAAATGCCAATTACAAAACTCTGCAATAAACAGGAATGGAAATCTGAGTGTTCTTGGATTAGATGATGATTTCTTATATAGGCCGTCAAGAAGATAGCAACCAAAGGAAAAAATAAATTAATTGGATGTCATCAAAATTTAAGACTTGTGCATCAAAGAACACTATGAAAAAAATTAAAATATTTGCAAATCATATATCTGACAAGGGACTAATACCCAGAATACATAAAGCGTTCTTATAACTCTGTGACAAAATAACAACCCACTACCAAGATAGGCAACCATTTGAATAGACATGTCCCCAAAGAGATAGACAGATGATAGGAAACACATGGGGAGATGTTGAATATCAGTATTCACCAGAGAAATGCAAATCAAAACCACAGGCAGACATCACTTCAGAACCCTGAGGATGGCGACAGTCAAAAAAAAAAAAAATGAGACAAGGATGTCAGAAATTGGATATGGAGAAAAGGTGGGGTGTAAAGAAAATGGATCCTCATATATTACTGCCTAGAACATAAAATGTTTCCCAGCCTCTGTGGAAAGCAGTCAAACAGTTCCTCCAAAGGCTGACCAGAGAGTTACCACATGGCCCAGCAATTCCACTCTTAGGCTTGTACCCATGCAAAAACGAAAATATATGTTTACACAAAAACTTGAACATGAACATTCACAGCAGCACTCATTGTAAAAGCCAAAAGATGGAAAACAGCCAAATGCTCCTCAGCGTATGGCTGGGCAGACAAACTGCAATCTAACCTTATGATGGAATTTTACTCAGCCATACAAAGGAATGAAGGCAGCCCTGATGCTGCTACAAGATGGACCCACGTAAAAACGTCTGCTAAGTAAAAGAAGTCAGGCACAAAAGGCCACATATTGTATAACTCACTTACATGAAATGTCCAGAACAGGCAAATTTTATGAGACAGAAAGTAGATGAGTGGCTGTCCAGTGCTAGCAGGAGGCTGGGAAGTTACAGGGAAGTGGCTAAGGTAAGTGGGTTTATTTGGGGGTAACAAAGATGCCCTAAAACTGGTTGTGATGGTGATTGCACAACTCTGAATATACTGAAAGCCCCTGAGCTCTCCACTTTAAATGGGGGCATTGTGTCATCTGTGAATTTTATCCCCATATAGCTGTATAATGAAAAAGGTTTTGACAGTGAAGGGGAAATCTAAAAGTCAAGAATGAGTTAGTCATACTGAGATTCAGAGGATGAATGCTACAGCCAGAAGGAACAGCAAGTACTATAGTCGTGAGGCAGAAATGAGCTTGGTGAGGAACAGCATGAGGCCACGGCAGCTGAAGTGGGCCAGGATGAAGTGGTGGCAGCTTAGGTCAGAGAGGTTGGCAGATGGATGCTAGGCCTACAGACCATAAGCAGGAGTGGGAATCTGTTCCAAATATGCGGAGTCACAAAGAAGCTCTGGAGCCGGAGTGACATATTTCACTTGCCCATGTAGGTCACACAACCATGTTTAACTGTAAAGGTGTGGGAAGAGGGTGAGGTTCTGCTATGTGCCTGGAAGAATGAGAGCCAGAACTATTTGGGGACCAGCAAGTACCCATGTAAGTTCACACACATGCAGTTTTGAAGGCAGTTTCAGGGCAATCAAGTCTCTCTGCAGAGTCAATTCCTAGAGCAAGATTAAGATCCCACACTACAGTAGTTCTATAGCATCTGCTGTAGGGATTTTTGGCCTGGGGTTCACAGACCCCCAAGAGTTACATGAAATGAGTTAAGAAAGCTTGTAAAACTACCACTTCTTTATTTTCACTATCTTCTCTTTTATGTTATTTTTAAAATATTTATTTATTTATGCATACAGAACTGGGGTACAGGTCAGAGGTGCAAGGGCAGTGAGAGGCTTCACCAGAGATGGAGTGGGGAGTAGAACAGGCAGATTGACGAAGTACACTGCTGAGGGGAGCAGTGGGAGAGTCAGGAGAGGTCTGCTGCAACATGTGGGTCAGCTCCCAGACCAGGGATCAAATTCGCACTGAAGCAGCTGCAGCTAGCTTGCAGTGCTGTGTTTTAACTCACTGTACCATCAGGGAGGGGGTGTAAATTATTTTATTAATTAAAGTTTTTCTTACATCAATGTAGTCCCTAGAGTTCTCCCACCACCATGTCACCTGTGAACCATCACCACATTCCTTTGTGTTCATCCATCCCCTATTCTGCCCCGCTCAGCACCCCCTCCTTTGCTATATGTCTCAGTTTTGTGGTCACCTTGCCAACTTTGACTTTTCCTTGACCTTTTGTTTGGTTTCTCTATATTCCACATATAAGTGAGATTCCCCACACACACACACTGATAGTTATCCTTTTCCTTCTGTTTTCACTATCTTCTCATTGAAATGGCAAATACAGACAACAAACCATACAAATATTTTCTTACCTGTTACTATCAGTCATACAAGTCATACAAGAGACTTGAATATCAAATGACAGTTACAGGAATCTTGCGATTTCACTTACATTCACTCAAACTTACAGTAATTTCAGATGTGTTCTTAGATCTTAATATTTAAAATATGTTAACAAGGAAGAATATATACTACCATATCACAGTTGAAAAAATATTCTGATGACAGTATTTCAGTACAATTGCTTCTCTTTGTAAGTCTGTTTTACCTAATACATTTTAAAACATATGGGGGAAAAGATGAAGGACTCCAACATCCTCATGCATGACTCAATCCTTCCCTGTCTTCCTCGCAAAGATCTCTGTGTTGCCTCCACGGTCAGTCCGCCAGACCTTGTGCTCAAATCTTATTTTACAACATTATGGGACGTTAAATAAAAGAAGACTTGAACGCAAAATCTGAAGATGACTCCTGGGAACTAGCAGAGTGGACTGGGGTGCTGCTGGATAGATCTCCGGGAAGTGGCCCAGGCTGTCCGAAGCACGACTGCATGGCAGTCGTGTCACAGTTTGCTGTTGGGTTGCCAAGACTGCTCCTTCACCTCTCTGGAACTCAGTTTCTCCTTCTGTGCTACACAAGGATACAGAGGGTGATACAACAGCCTTGTCTGTTTCCCTGCCAACCCCAGGAAGGGCCCAATAGAACCCAGCACCCACCGTCCTTGGCATTGTTTTTGAGGGGCTGCCAAAGGATTTCCCATGATGTTGTAGAAAGGAAATTTGCTTTTCTCGACCCCAGAAATGTCATTCACAGTCTTACCTCCTTGCCATTCTCATACAGCTGCCCCTGTGCAAGGTGCCCTCCCTGGTCTGTCAAGGATCCAATCCAAAGCAAGACGTCATGATAAAGCTGTCACTGGTTGCTCTCTGAAGTCCCTTGGCATTGCACATGCTGCACCTTTCATTGCAATTTTCTCATACACATGTCTTCTGTCCCTAACTACAGTATAAACTCCTGTAGGTGTGACCGGGGTTTCTTTTCAGCATCCTCAGAACCTAGCTCAGTTCCTTTATCAGCAGACATCAAAACAAAAATAAAGGCTGTGTTGTTAAAGTGTAGTCCTGTGGTTGAGCAGGCACTAAGGAATCGATCCCCCTGGGGTCAAATCCTGGCTCTGCAACTCACTGACCATATATTTTGCAAGTGACAACATCTCTGTGTTTTGATATTGTCATCTATAAAATTGGGGAAACAGTGTCCATTGCATTGAAAGATCAGGTGGCAGATATCAATAGAATACTGTACACTTTCTTAAAATCATTATAATGTTTTTGCAAAGATATTTTGTGTGTGTCTAACTTGTAATCATCATGATATGCTTATGGGTAGGTATTATTAAAATGATTCCCAATTTACAGATAGGGAAATGATTGCAAAGAGGAATCTGACTTCATGTCCAGGATCATAGCAATGGCAGAGCAAGGATTCAAACCAGGAAGTGGCCCCCAAAGTTTTGCAGCTAACCAATATGCTAACAATGCCGTTCTTGACAGCCTGCATTATTATCTTTCTTCTGCCAGCACAGACCAATTGTGGGTACAGAGGCAACCAAGCCAAGTGGTGGGCTGCTTCCCAGTCTAGCTCACTTTCCTGCTGCTTCCAGGTGCTTTGGATCTGTAGAGCACATGTTTTTGTTTGTTCTTCCCTCTGGTTGGCTTTCACAGTCTGACCCAGTTGAGTGCTCCCCTCTGATCCTGCCCTTGTGTGCCCATCTGTGTAGCCACGCGGTGGTCAGCAGAATAGTGAATGAAATGAAGGCAGAAGAGTCCATCTGCTTCTTGTGAACAGACTGTATAATGTGAGAAAAAATAGCAGCCCTCCTGTTTAAGGATTTCCATGAATTTTGTCTCTCAGATATAAAATGCACTTACTATGAAGAGGGTATAATTTAAACTGGGTCTGTAAGAGTCCATCCTCTGATCCATTGATAGTCCCAGCCAATCTCCCTTGTAGAATTATAGACTAAGCTACAGCCTTCAAGATATTCAAAGTCTGTCCTTACACAGAGGAGGAAATCAGGACCCAGGGAAGGGAACGGACTTGCCTGGAATAGACTACTTAGTTAATAAATATTTTGTGCAAGAACGAAAGCCAAAAAAAAAAAAAAGAAAGAATGAAAGACAAATGATCCATTCCATTTGCTCAAGAGGTTAAGGGTACTGCCTGAGATCATGGGACCAAACCAAACTGTTCTTTGTCCCAATTGATTCCTGACAAATCTTATACCCTTAATTCAGTGATACCATCTGAAGAGACACATATTGCACACCATATATCAGACAAGGAGCTACATACAACTGAAAAACAACAACAACAACAAAAACAAGCTGATTGAAAAATAGACAGAGGATTAAATAGACATTTCAGCAAAAAGATAAAGCAATGACCTATAGCTATATTAAAATATGTTCTAAGTCACTTACCATCATGGAAAAGCAAATCAAAGCCACAATGAGATTTCTTCACCTCACACCAGTTAGAATAGCTGTTATCAAAAATCCAAGAAATAATTACTTTTGAGGATGCAAAGAAAAATGAACCCTTGTCCACTGTTAGTAGGGATGTGATTGGTACAGCCACTATGGAAAACAGCATGGAGTTCCCTCAAAAAATTAATTTTAACTACCATAATACCCAGGAATTCCACTCTGGGTATTTGCCCAAACAATATGATAGCACGAACTTGAAAAGACACGTACACCCCTATGTTCATAGCAGTATTATTCATAGTAGCCAAGATATGGAAACAACCCAAGTGTCCAACAATGAATGGATTAAGGTGTGAGATAGATACATAGATAGATAGATAGATAGATAGATAGATAGATAGATAGATAGATAGATAGATAGATAGATAGATAGATAGATAGATAGATAGATAAAGATACATACATTCAGTCATAAAAAAATAAATGAAATCCTACCAATTGTAAGAATATGGTTAGACATTGAGGGGATTATGTTAAGGGAAATTATTCAGAAAGAAATGCACAAGTACTTTATGATCTCACTCATTTGTGGACTATAAATAAAACAAAACTACAAACAAACTCTTAGATTCTGAAAACACAGCGTAGGTTACCAGAGGGAAAAAGAAGAGAGAGAATAGCTAGAAAGGCCAACTGATTGATGGTAAATGATGAATGAGCATTTGGTGGTGGGCATGCTGAAAAATGTAATTTTGGAACCTATACAAAATGATAATCTAATGTTACCTTAATAAAAAATAAATAAAAATTAAAAAATTAAAATACCTACATACATATGCAGAGATTGTAAGTTAATTCACCACAGGGATGAATCCCAGACATCAGACTACATATATATATATATATATAAAGATTTACTTATTTGTGCATACAAAACTGGGGTACAGGGAAGAGGCTCAGGGGCAGCGAGAGGCTTCACCAGAGACAGAGTGGGGAGCAGAACAGGGAGATTGACAAAGTACACTGCTGAGGGGAGCAGCGGGCGGGTCAGGAGAGGTCTGCCGCACCATGTGGTCACCTCCGGGGCAGGCAGGGATTGAACTCATGTGGAAGTGGCTTTAGCTTCTTAGTGCTGTGCTTTAACCCACTGCGCCACCAGGGAGGGCCGAACTATATATTTTTAAGTTTCCAAGGTAATTCTAATGACCAATCAAGGTTGAGAACAACTACACTAAAGCAATGGTTTTCAAGCTTGATTGAACATAACCCCCCCCCCCGAGCAGATTTAACACACACAGGATTGCATGATGCCTTGGTTTGATGCCCAGAGATTCTGATTTATTTGATCTGCAGTGGGGCCCAAGTCCCAACCACAGTTGAAAGTTAAAACCAACATTCATTACTTGATAGAGGGTAGCTAACTGAAGAGAAGAAATCATTGTTTATCTACCTTGCAAACCATGAGGACAAATAGTTTTGTCTGTCTTGTTCCTTGCTTTATCCCTAACACCTAAAACAGTACATGGTATAGAGTAGGTGCTCAATAAGTAGTTATTGGATGAATGAATGACTTTTGGTCTTTCATAACCTCCCCACTTGCCACCATAGACAAGTCAGTTATAATATTGGATCTATTTTTTTCCCACTTTTCAAAAAGGTGTAATAATGCTGTCATGAAGACCACATGAAATAATATGTAAAAGTAATTTGTAGGTGAGAAATAAATGCAAGCATACTAGTTAATTTCCTGGAGAAAATTTCACTTTCCTGTTTTCTCTCCTTGGCCCCCAACAAGATTTTTAAATTCTCTCATTTATTTGTCCAATTACATATAGCCCTGTGACTCTTATGGACTCTGCAGAAAGCTCTACCTCTGATTCTGTCCCAACCTAGGCTCTGCCCTGATGGTAAAAACACATCCCTCTCTGGTTCCTTGCTTTCAATACATCTTACTCCCTTCAGCCATTGTGATTGAGAACATGAGCTGAAGTTCAAATTGGGGATCCACAATCTATTCTACAACTCTTAAGCAAATTGCTTCACTGAGTCTGTTTCCTTTTCAAGAAAATGAGGATCAATAAACATTTCCTAAGTACTAAAAAAGAAAATGAGGATAACGCTGTTAACTGCATCATGGAATTGTGAGGAATGAGTAAAGTAATAATTCACATATTGCCCAGCACATAAGAAGCACTTAAACATAATAATCAAAGTCATGGATTTTGGTCCAGTTTTAGCTTTAAAGAGGGATTACTCTCCCACTCCTAGGTATCTACCCAAAAGATACAAAAACACTTTGATTGAAAAAGATACCTGCACCCCCATGTTTATTGCTGCTTTATTTACAATTGGAAAAACATGGAAGCAGCCCAAATGCCCAAAAGTAGATGACTG
>NW_004567120.1:29138-29719 GCF_000260355.1 Condylura cristata | reverse complement strand
ACAAGAATGCCCACTATCACTATTGTTAATCAACGTAAACTGGTCAAATGTCCAAAAACATGCGCCCCTTCCCCTGTTAGCTGGTCAGAAAATATGCATCAGCCCTTATTGTATATCAGGGTACTGGGGCAATACAGACATGGACAGGAGGTATCATCATGCTTTAGGAGTCTGCTGGACAGCCTAAGAAAAAGACCATGATCCAAACACCACTGTCCATTTAACACTAGTGTATCTTGATTGCATGTAAAATATCTGGCATTCCACAAACCATTTCATGGGTGTCATGAGCATCAGTGTTGGTAATGGCAGAAATTACAAAACAATTGCAGGAAAGCATAGCAAATTTATTAGATAATATACACAGGTTTAAAGAAACAAAATTCCTGTCACCTACTAGTTCACTTTGTCATTCAACAAACATTTTCATGGTGCCTAATTCCAAGCAAGATGCTGAGGAAAGAGGAAAAAGTGAGCCTTGTTCTCAAGGATGACAATACATAACATTTTGGGGGGCAACCTTTTTGTTGAATACAAACTTTTTTTCCCAGTAGGATTTTATTTGATCCTCCCAACCAACA
>NW_004567120.1:16301-28913 GCF_000260355.1 Condylura cristata | reverse complement strand
TGTGTGTGTGTGTGTGTGTGAGAGAGAGAGAGAGAGAGAGAGAGAGAGAAGATTCACCAGAGACAGAGCGGGCAGCAAAGTAGGTGGATTTACTGAAATACACTGCTAAGGGGTGCGGTGGAAAAGACAGGAGAGGTCTGCTGCACCATGTCGGTTAGCTCCCTGGCCAGGGATCGAACTCAGGCTGTCACAATGGGTCATTGCAGTGATAGTTCTGAGACTTAACCCCTATGTCACCAAGAAGGCCAGACTACAGTACTTCTATCCTGTTTCCAACTCCTTAAAATCTTTAAAAACAGGGACAAACTTTTTAAAGGGAGGGAATGCTAACTTCTAGCTTCCATCTCATCTTAAGCCAAGGAATGGTCAAGCTGTTCTCCCAAGAAGACAGTCATATTACTTTCAAAGTGGTGATAAGAGAAAAGAAATAAAAATGAATTCAAGGTAAATCATTCGTCCCTAGGGGCCTCTGCTATCTCCTCTTTGCCTGGGTCACCTGGAGAAACTGAGTTTTGCAAAAGCAGACAAAGCACAGACAGAAGACAGCTGAAGGAGTCAGATGGCTATAATAATGAGGGGAGTCTGATGGAGGAATAGTCATTTTAGGAAACAAGACAGGCAAAGGCAATGGGATGCATCCCTGCCTCTGTGCTCTATACTTTTCACATACGCCTTAGAAGTCTACAGCAAGGTTGTCTTCGCCCACACAGTCTTAAGTCAATGTTAACACTCAAGATGCTTTAAAAGTGGTACTACAAAGGATGTTTAGAAAAATATAGGCCCACACACAAGAAAAAAAAAAAAAACAACAAGATCTCAATTTAACAATTTAACTCTGCAGTTAAAGAAACTAGAAAAAGAATAAAAAAGCACCCTAAAGTAGGGTAGAAGGCAAAAAATAATAAAAAATGAGAGCAGAAATAAATTAAATACAAAGCAAAAAGACAGTCTAAAAGTTCAGTTTCTTTGAAAAAGAATAAAATTGATAAGCTATTAGCTGTCTTTTTAAAGATTTATTTATTTAATCATACAAAACTGGGTGCAGGCCAGAGGTACAGTGGCAGTGAGAGGATTCACCAGACATAGTAGGGAGCAGAACAGGCAGATCAATGAAGTACACTGCTGAGGGGAGCAGCAGGCGGATCAGGAGAGGTCTGCCGCGCTATGTGGATCACCTCTGGGACAGGCAGGGATTGAACTCATGCTGAAGTGGCTTTAGCTTTTTAATGCTGTGCTCTAACCCCTGCGCTACCAGGGAGGGTCCACTATTAGCTATTTTAACAAAGAAAGAAAACCCACATCAATAGAATCAGAAGTGAAAGGGGCAACAGATACTACAAACATACACAGGATCTTAAAAACCTATTATTAAAGTCTCCATGCAAACGAATTGGACAACCAAGAATAAATAGACAAATTGTTAGACTCATATAACCTCCAAGATTGAACCAGAATGAAAGAGACAACCTAAACAGTCTAATCACAATCACTGAAATTAAGAGTAAAAAAAGCTTCCCAAAGAACAATAGCCCAGGACAGATGGCTTCTCCAGTGAATTCTACCAAATGTAGAAAGAATATCTAATACAGATACTATTTACACTCTTACAAAAAATTGCAGAGGAAAACTTCCCAATATACTTTATGAGGTCAACAAACAAAATCAATCAAATATATTACCAAAACCAAGAAAATTATAGATCAATATCTCTGTTGCACACAGATGCAAAAATCTCAAAAAAAAAGCCTAGTAAACCAAATACCACAACATATCAAAGGAATTCTTCACCAAATAGTCTTCTTCCCAGGGATGCAAGACTTATTCAACATCAATCAATCAATCAATCAATAATATCCATCAAATCAACAAAAAAGGAAGACAAAATTCACATGATCATCTCAATAGAGGATGAAAAAAATTCGGCAAGATCCAACATCCATTTATGATTTAAAAAATCTCTCTCCAGGATGTGGAGAAAAAGGAACTCTCCTGCACTGCTGGTGGGAATGCAAACTAGTACAACCACTATGGAAAGCTGTTTGGAGGTTCCTCAAACTGCTAAACATGGAGCTTCCCCACGACCCAGCAATCCCACTCCTAGGTATCTACCCAAAAGATACAAAAACACTGATTGAAAAAGATACCTGTACCCCATGTTTATTGCTGCTTTATTACAATTGGAAAAACATGGAAGCAGCCCAAATGCCCAAAAGTAGATGACTGGATTAAAAAGATGTGGTGCATATATACAGTGGAATATTACTCAGCAACCAAAAAAGGGAAACACATGTCTTTTGCAGCAACTTGGATGGAGCTGGAAAAGATCATGCTTAGTGAGATAAGCCAGAAAGAGAAAGAAAAATACCGATGATTTCACTCATAGCAAGAGTATAATGGACCAGGCAAGAAAATAACAAAAATAATGAACAACCATATACCAGAGACATTTTGTGGGGGTGGAGTGGGGAATGGGATCAAAAACGGGGGGAGGGGAGGGAAATGCACAGGATTATGGTGATGGTACACGGGTGACTTGGTGATGGGAAACCCGTGGGGATTACAATCAAGATGGAAAAAAAATGTACAAAATGATGTAAAAATAAACTTTTGTAATAAAAAATAATAAATAAAAATAGGGATAAATGGACGCTTTTTAAATATTATAAAAGTCATATATGACAAAGCATGGCCAATATCATACTCAATGGTGAAAAGCTGAAAGCATTTCCACTAAGATCAGGGACAAAACAAGAATGCCCACTATCACTATTGTTAATCAACATAATCCTGGAAGACCTAGCTGAAACAATTAGGAAAGAAAAAGACATACAAAGATTTCAGTTTGGAAAAGAAGTCAAACTGTCACTAGTTGCAGATGACATGCTAATATATATAGAGAAACCAAAAGATTCCACACACACACAAAATTAGAAGACTTATAGTCTACAATAAGGTAGCAGGATACAAAATCAATACACAAAAATCACAGGCATTTCTACATACAAACAGTGTATCCAAAGAAAAGGTAAGTAAGCAATACAAGTGCATCTATAATCACCGCAACAAAAAAGAAATGACTGGTAATAAATTTAATGAAGGTGAAGGAACTGTACAATGAAAACTATAAAACTGAAAGGAGTTAAAATAAGACACAAGAAATGGAAAGATATACTGGGCTTATGGGTGGAAAGTATTAATATCATTAAAATGGCCATATTATGGAAAGCAACTTACAGATTTACTGCAACACCTATTAAAATACCAATAACTTTTTAAAAGAATTAGAACAAATAACCATCAAATTTATATGAAGCCACAAAAGTCCTCAAATAGCCAAAACAATTTTAAGAGAAAAGAAATGGAGGCATCACACTTCAAACAATATTAAAAGCAACAGTAATGAAAATAGTATGATACTGGAACAAAAACAGAAACTCAAAACTATGGAAAAGAATTAAAAGTCCATAGATAAATCTATATAAATATGGATAAATAATCATTGAAAAAGGAAAAATAGTCATACATTGGAGAATAGATGATCTTTTAAATAAATGTGTTTGGAAAACATGGATAGTCACATGCAAAAAAATAAAACAAGAACCATACTTAACATCATAGGTGAAAATTAACTCAAAATGGATTAAATATTTGAACATAAGAACCAAAACCATAAAGTATTTGAAATAAACTATAGGAGACACATTACAGGACATTTAATCACACACACAAATGAATTTGGAAATGCAATCCCAGCAGCAAAGGAAACAAAGGCAAAAAAAAAAAGCAAGGAAAAGATATAAAAGGATTTAGTTTGGAAAAGTCAAACTGTCACTATTTGTAGATGACACATAGAGAAGCCAAAAGTACATCAAACTTAAAAGATTTTGCACCTCAAAATGAACTATTGCAAAAACAAAAAGGCAACCTACAGAATGCGGGGGGGGGGGGTAATTCCTTTTTTATGTTATTCCTCTAAAGTGTAACCCCCATATAATTCCCAAGTCACCAATGAACCACCACCATAGTCTCTGGTGCTCTTCTCCCCCATATTCTGTTCCCTTCCCCTCACCCTCCCCTACTGAATGTCTCCAATTTACCCTTTGCCTTCTAATTTTGTTTTCTTTCCCTCATCCCTTGTTTGGTCTTAACCCATTACGCCACCTGGGAGGGCCTAGATTCTTTTTTTTTTTTTTTTAGCTAGTCGTCTGTTTGGGGGCAGTTAGTTTGTCTCCATATCTTAGCTACTGTAAATAGCACTACAATAAATATAGGAGTGCAGGTTTCATTTTGAATTAATGTTTTTGCATCTTTTGGGTAGATTCCTAGAAGTGGAACTGTTGGATCATATGGTAGCTCCACTTTTAGTATTTGAGAGTCTTCCACTCCACCATTTTGCATTCCCACCAGCAGTATAAGAGCATTCTGTTTTCTCCACATCCTAGACAGTATTTGTTGTTGCCAGTTTTCTTTTTAAATATGTGCCACTCTCATAGTGTAAGCTAGTATCTAATTGTGGTTTTGCTTTGCATTCCCCTGACTATAGTGATGTTGAACATTTCTTCAAATACCTGTTGGCCATTTGCATTTCCTCTTTGGAAGACTTTTTTTTTTTTTTTGGTTCTTCTCCCCATTTTATGATTGGATTGTTTGCTTTGTTTTGTTGAATTATGTGAGCTCTTTGTAGATCTTTGACATCAGTCCCTTATCAATTGTATGTAATGCAAATATTTTCTCCACTTAGTAGGGCATCTCTTTGTTTTGGTTGTTGTCTCTTTTGCTGTACAGAAGATTTTTAGCTTAATATAGTGCCAGTTGTTTATCATTGTCTTCACTTTCTTTGCTTTGGGGGATGAGTCTTCAAAAATATTTCTCAGATATATGTCATAGAGTGTTTTGCTATATTCTTTTCTATATATTTTATGGTTTCAGGTCTTATGTTCAATTCTTTTATTATCCATTTTGAGTTGATTTTTGTGTATGATGTGAGATAGTAGTCCAGTTTCATTCTCTTGCATATGGTTGTCCAGTTTTCCCAGAACCGTTTATTGAACAAACTGTCCTTGTTCATTACATATTCTTTGCTCCTTTGTCAAAGATTAGTTGTGCATAAATATGTGGATTTATTTCTGGTTTTTCAATTTGATTTCATTGTTCTGTGTGTCTGTTTTTGTTCCAGTGCCATAGTGCTTTCATTATTATGGCTTTGTAGTATAGTTTGAAGTCTAGGAGTGTGATAACTCCATTCTCCTTCTTAGTCAGGAATGTTTTGGCTATTCAAGGCTTTGAGTAATTCCATATGAATTTTATCAATATCTGTTCTATTTCTTTGAAGAATGCCATTGAAATGTTTATCAAATTGCATTGGATGTGTAAATTGCTTTTGGTAGGATGGCTATTTTGATCATTTAATTCTTCCAATTCATGAGCAGGAGATGGCTTTCGATTTCTTTGTGTCTTCTATTTCTTTTAACAATAAATAATGTTTTATAATTTTTAATTTTTGTTGGTGCAATTGTAAATGTGATGGTTTCCTTAATTTCTTCTTCTTCAGATTATTTGCATTTGGGAAAACTGCTGATTTTTGTGGGATGATTTTGTATCCTGCTACTCTACTAAACTGGTTCTTTATTTTAATTAGTTTTTCTTAGAGTTTTTAGGGTAGCCTGTGTATATTATCATATCATCAACAAATAGTGATAGCTTTACTTCTTCTTTCCCTATTTGGATTCCTTATATGTCTTTCTCTTGGTTTATTGTTCTGGCTAGGATTTCAAGTATTATATTGAAAAGCAGTAATGAGGTTGGACATCCTTATCTTGTTCTAGATATTAAAGGGAATACATTCAGTTTTAAATATTGAAAATGATATTGTCATAAATGGCAATGTATGGTTTTTATTATATTAAGGTATGTTCTTTCTATTCCAATAATTTTGAGGGCCTTCATCATAAATGGATGTTGAACTTTGTCAAATGATTTCTCAGCATCTATTGATAGGATCATATGGCTTTTAATTTTCTTTTTGTTGATGTGTTGAATTACATTGATTGATTTTCAGAGAATGAAACATTCTTGTGACCATGAAATAAATCCCCCTTGGTCATGGTATATTATTCTTTTGAGGCATTGTTGGATTCAGTTTGCTGGGATTTTGTTGAGAATTTTTACATCTGTGTTTATTAGGGAAATTGGCCTATAGTTTTCTTTTTTGTGTTATCTTTGTTTGGTTTTGGTACTAATATAATGTTGGCTTCATATAATATATTTGGTAGTATTCCTTCTTTCTCGATTTTTTGAAAGAGTTCTTGTAGAATAGTGCCAGTTCATCTTTGAACAATTGGTAGAACTCATTTGAGAAACCATCAGGTCCTGGACTCTTGATTTGGGGAAAAGTTTTGATTATTGTTTCAACCTCATTGCTTGTAATTGGTTTGTTTAGGTTTTCTATTTCTTCTTTGTCTAGACTTGGATGGTTGTATATTACTAGGAATTAGTCCATCTCTTCTAGTTTGTTGAATTTATTTGCATATGAAAGTTCACAGTAATCTCTGATTATCCTCTGGATTTCTGCTGTGTCTGTTGTCATTTCTCCTTTCCTTTATGATCTTATTTATTTGGATTTTCTTCTGTTTTTTTCTTTGTGAGTCTGGCTAGTGGTTTGTCAATTTTGTTTTTGTTTTTTTTTTTTGTTTTTTTTTTTTTTTGAAGAACCAGCTTTTGGCTTAATTAATCTTTTGGATTGTCTATTTTATTTCTTCTTCATTTGTTTCTGCTTGAATTTTTGTTATTTCGTTTCTTCTTGGCTTTTGGGCCTTTTTATTGTTCTGTTTCTAGTTCTTGAAGATGGAAGATTAGGGTTTTCCTTTGAGTTCTCTTGTTTCTTAATGTGTGCCTGTATGGCTATATACTTTTCTCTTATGACTGCTTTTGCTCTATCCCATACATTCTGGGAAGTTGTTTCCTCATTATCATGCATCTCAAGGTATTTTCAAATTCCTTCTTTGATTTCCTCATTGATCCAATGGTCTTCCAATAGTGCAGAGTTCAATCTCCATGAAATGGGGAAGGTCTCTGCTTTCTTTTTATGGTTGATTTCTAGTTTGATACCTTTATGGTTGAAGAAGTTGGTATTATTTTGATCTTGTATCTGTTGATATTTGCCTTGTGGCCCAGTATGTGGTCAATCCTGGAGAAAGCTCTGTGTGCACTTGGAAAAATGTGTATTTGGATTGGGGCGGGGGTGGAGGGTACAGTATCCTATAGATGTCTGTTAAGCCCATGAAGTCTAGTTTTTTATTTAGGACTATTAAATGTCCTTGTTTATATTTTTGTCTTATTGATCTGCTTGTAGAGTTGATAATAGTTATCTAGTATGTTTTGGTGCTCCTCTATTTGTTGCTTCTCTGTTATTGTATCTTCCTGGTGTATTTTGCTCTTGATCATAATGTAATGACATCTTATGTCTCTTATTACCTTTTTTAGTCTGAAGTCTAGTTTATCTGCTATAGGTATGGCTGTTCCTGCTTTCTTTTGTGGTTTATTTGTTTGTAAAATTGTTTTCCGACCCTTTACTTTCAATCTATGTTTATCTTTTATAATTAAACATGTTTCCTGGAGACAGCAAAAGATTGGATTCTGTTTTCTAATCAGCATGTCTTTTTATTGATGAGTTTAGTCCATTTACTTTTAGGGTTAATATTGATATATGGAAGTCTGTAGTTGTCATTTTGTTCATCATTTTGTGTTTCTTTTCCTTACCTTATTCTGTTTTTCCTGTTCATTCTCTGTTGGTTTAGACTTTAAGGTTTCGTGTAAATTTTTTGGAGTGGGGGTTTAGTGTAACGAATTTCTGAAGATTTTGTTTGTCTGGCAAAGTCTTTTATTTTTTCCTTATAGAGGAATGAGAGCCTTCCATGGTAAAGTATTCTTGGCTGGAATTTTTTGTGTTGGAGTTTTTTTTATTATGTCCCTCCATTCTTTTCTTGCCTGTAGTGTTTCTTTAGAGAAGTCTCATGTAAGCCTAATTTGTTTTCCTTCATAACTTATCTTTTTCTTCCCCCGTGAATCGTTATTCTCTCCTTGTCCTGGACTCTTGGAAACTCTACTATCATGTGTCTTGCTGTAGTTTTTCTTTCATTGTGGTAGTTTGGTGTTATTCTGGTTTCCTGTATGTCTATTTTAATTTACTTTTTCATTTTTGTTTAATTTACTTCTTCCATTATTTCATTGAATAGTTACTCCGTTACTTTGTGTCTCTCTTCACCTTCAGGGATGCCTGTAATCCTTATATTTCATTTCTTTATGGTGTCAGATAGTTCTTTAAGTATTTATTTATTCTTTTTCTTTCATATTCTCTTTCCTTCTCTCTTTCGGTTCCTCTTATCTGCATGATTCTTCTTCCATTTCTTCTATTCTATTTTCATGTCTTTCCCCATAATTCTTTAGCTCCCCCACTAAATTTTGAACATCCTCCAGTTCCTTTAATTTCTTCTTTAAGGAGTCATTCTCATTCCTCAGTTCATTGATTGTATTCTTTTCCCTTCCTGAATTTTCTCTTAACTTTTTTTATTGTTTTCATCATGGCAATTCTGAATTGTTTATCTGTCAGGCAGAGATATTCTTCTGTGTCCATGTTGTTGGGTTCTTGAGACTGAATTTCTCTGTATAGTATTTCTATTATTACCACTTTGTATAGTATTTCTCAATTACCACTTTCTACAGTATTGTACTCAGGAGGACCTGCTTGATCACTTGTATTTTCTTTTCTTATTATTGTTTGTCTTCAGCTTTGCTCTATTCATGGTTCCCCTGTACATGGTTCCCCTTACCTGGCAGGCAAGACTTCTGAGTTATTTTGCTAGGGTATGGATGTATCTACCTTGTGCCTGTGTCACTGTGACTGGTAGGTAAAGGTAAGGGTGGGGGCTTATATAGCTACCCCCTCCATACTCTTCAGCTGAACCACTGCTGAAGACAGGTAGGATTTCTAGTTGCTCCTCCCAGAACATTGGGGAACTACCAGAGTTGGAAGTTATGGTGTACCTGTAGTCCCCAACTGGGTATATGTCTGTCAGGTGGTTGATATAAGTGGAGGCTCTTCCAGGCTCTCCCAGTGATAGCTGGGATCAGTGAGGCTTCCAGTTGTGGGCATCCTGTTGCTCCCACCTAGGTGTACTTCTACCTCTACTGTGGCAGATGTTGTGAGTTGTGATTTTCCCCAGGAGCCCCTGCCTATCCCAATAAGTATAATTGGATCCAATGTCTCAGCCTAGAGTAGTCAAGAGTCTTGTTTGAAGCACTGACCACCAGGTAAAAGCTGAGTCTCAATCCACTGGGAGTTGCCTTCAGGCTATGTGGGAAGTACTTCTAAGTTGAACTACTAGGTCCATCTAGGTTGTGGCTCTGGATTGCAGAGAAAAAGAAAATAGAGAGTGAAGGAAGTAATAAGATGAAAAGAATGACAAGGCGATAAAAAAGAAGTAAAAGGTGAGAGAAGAAAAGAATGAACTACACAACAGAGAGGAGGAAAAAGAGGAAGGAAAGGAAAAGAAAGTAATAATAATGATTACAGAGTGGGGAGAAAGAGAAATAGTTAAATAGAAAAAAAAATGAAAAGGGCGGGAAGAGATGTAAAAAATAAACAAACAAAAAAGAGGGTGTATGGAGAATTGCAATTTAGGACTCTGTAGGCTCCCAAGGAGTGAGGTTGCTGTTAACGCCTGGTCCATTGTGGAGTGCCATAATGCTCAATAACATAGTCTTCTCAGGATCTGTTATCTCCTGTGGGGTGTCAAGAAGACTGTGATTTCCAATGCAGCCAAGAATGGTCAGGGTCTGGGTCTGTGGCTTGGGTTAAGCAGTGGTGGCACTGGTGATGAATCCAGGGTGGAAAAAAAAGCAGCGGCAGCAA
This sequence comes from Condylura cristata, assembly GCF_000260355.1. Taxonomy (NCBI): domain Eukaryota; kingdom Metazoa; phylum Chordata; class Mammalia; order Eulipotyphla; family Talpidae; genus Condylura; species Condylura cristata. The sequence continues at coordinate 19,003 of NW_004567120.1, read as the reverse complement.
CACCTATATTCATGGTACCAGCACACACCAGTTTCAGAGAGTGCTTAGATGCCAGGCTTGGTTCTAGTTGGGTCTTTGCAGTGGCAGCAGCAGTGGAGATGGCATCAGCAAGTCCAAGAGTCCAGGCAAAAATATTTTTATACCACACATCTGACAAGGGGTTAATCCCCCCACCCAATTTTTTGAAGATGCATTTATTTATGCATACAAGTACTGGAGTACAGGCCAAAGGTACAGGAAGGTGAGCAGATTCATCAGAGACAGAGTGGGGAGCAGAACAGCCACTGAAATAAACTACCGAGGGGAGCAGCAGGTGAGACAGGAGAGGTCTGCTGTGCAATGTGGATTAGCTCCCTGGCCAGGGGTCGAAATCGTGCTGCAGTAGCTGCGGCTAGCTTCATAGTGCTGAGACTTACCCCTTATGCCACCATGGAAGCGCCTAGTCCCCCAAATTTAAAAGTGCTTACACGATCTTACAACAGAGAGGAAAATGACTTATTAAAAAAATGGACAAAGGATCTCAACAGACACTTCTTTAAAGAACATGTTCAGATGGCTTACAGACATATGAAAAAAATGTTCACCATCATTTATTAGAAGAGTAGTGCACATTTAAACTGCACTGAGATGTCACTCAATCATGTGAGACTGGACCATATTAAAAAGAACAGAATTAATGCATGTCAGCAAGGTTGTGGTGAAAAAGGAACTCTCATCCACTGTTGGTGAAAATGCAAGCTGGCATAGCCCCTGTGAAAGACAGTACAAGGATTTCTCAAGAAAATAAAAATGGAAATTCTGTATGACCAGCAATACCATTATTAGATATTTATACAAATGACATGCAAAATCTAATGTGAAAAGATCTATCTACACCAATGTACATAGCAGCACTAGCTACAATTGCAACCCAGGTGCCCTTCAACAGATGAATGGATAGAGAAACTGTGGAGCATATGTTCGATGGGTATTACACAGCTGTGAAGAATGAGAGCATGGTGGCATTTGGCACAAAATGGATGGATCTTGAGGTGATTATATTAAGTGATGTCAGTAAAGTGAAAGAAATTTCAGCTGATTTCACTCATTTTTGGAATGGAAAAACAAAACAAAAAAATAACTACCAAATGCAAACTATAGTAGAAATTTGAACTCAGCAAAATAATGATAATAATAATCATGGTTACCAGAGGGATAGGGAAAGGGTAGGGGGTTTGAAGAAGGGAAGCAGATGTGATGGGGGGGGGGGAAGAAACCACTTTAATGAGTTTAAACTATAAGGATAAATGGAGGGGGGGATCAGAAGAAAAGGTAATTCTTATCAATTCCATGTCAGCAATGCCTGACACAAGGCCTGGCACTATCTTGGTGCAATGAGTTAGGGAGTTAGCCCTTCAAGATAGCTCTTAATCACCAGATTAGAAACAAAGTGCTTGCCTTTATTAAAGGACATGAAAACTAAAGGGGTGCGGGGGGGGGGCGGGTAATCTCAGCTTTGCTGAAACTCACCATCTTAAACAGAAAACCGAAAGTTTAGTAACAGATAGGAGATGATGGTCACATTGTCCATGCACAATCCAGAAGTAATGAGCCATCACAGGAAAAATTAACACTAGCTGTTCCCTGGAGAAGGTGGAACATTAGCCTGGAGATGCAGGCAGAGCAGCACAGCCTCTCTTTCAGCAGACAGCAGCACGTGGAGTGTAAACATCCTATACCACAAAGAGCAGCTCTCCCAGGAGGACTGCAGGCTGGTGGAGTGTGCAGTGTGAGGGGTGAGTTAAAGAGGGTAGCATTAGGAGGGGGCATTTGAGAAATTCCTCAATAACCAGGTCTAACTCACATCTATCTGCACGCCTGGTACCTGGCCTGGCATTGAGCATTATAAAACAACCTGCACAGTTGCCTGAGGTGTGTTCCTATCAGGGCAACCTAACAAAGGATCTTAAATTGGGGCAAAAGCTAGGCAAATGCAACAAATGGCCTGTCTGACTATACGTGGAGAAAGGGGTATTTTCACTTCATGATTGTACCTACAAGGGTGACTTTAACACTGGTCTGAAAGGAGGATGCTCAATTTTTTTTAAAGATTTATTTATTTATTCATGTAGAACTTGGGTACAGGCCAGAGATGCGGAGGGTGAGAGGATTCACAGACAGAGAGGGGAGCAGAACAGGCAGATTGACGAAGTACACTGCTGAGGGGAGCAGCGGAAGGGTCAGGAGAGGTCTGCCACGCCATGTGGTTACCTCCAGGGCACGCGGGGATCGAACTCATGCGGAAGTGGCTTTAGCTTCTCAGTGCAGTGCTTTAACCCGCTGCGCCACCAGGGAGGGCCAGGATGCTCAATTTTTAATAGGTACGAATATTAACTATCAAGCTCATCAAACAACTTCCTAAAAGAACACATAAATATTTCTAAATGCTATGCCCAGAGAAGGTAACTTGTTGGTGATTCCACCAGAAAGTGTACAATTTCACATTGAACCATGCAGCAAAGCCTATCACCCATGGGTTCCTGCTGCCATTGATAGAGCTCAATACATGTCAAATGGGATAAGGAGTCATCACTTCCTTCTTGCCCAGGCTCTCCAACCCCTCCAAAGTGCATCCAGCAATTTTGAACTTGCAGGCACAAAGTGTAAAATCTCTCTACAGCCTAACGTTAATTTATTTCCTAATCTACATTTTTCTTAACTTG
>NW_004567120.1:8726-15661 GCF_000260355.1 Condylura cristata | reverse complement strand
ACACACACACACACACACACACACTCGTTCATTTGGTTGTTCTCATGACTGTGCTCTATTATTAAGGCGATAACCTACCTGCTGAGACAGCTCAGCTCAGCAGAGACCCTGAAAGCACGAAGGGGCTTGATGGAGACGTGGATTCACAAGCAAACTTTCCACTTCTCTGGGTGACTCCTAATCCCCACCTCAAGTGTTACTAAGTGGAAGTTTCCTACGTCTTCCCTGTGGCCCCACCCCCCAATCCCTGGACATGGTGAAATCTATATATTCTCCTGTAAAGAAAAGTAAATTGGGGCTGACCTGATGTAAGAATCTGACCAGTAATGTCATAGGTGAAATTAAGTGGCTGCTAGCTAAAAAACGCTCTTTCATTTACAAGGTTAGACATTTAGGGTGACAGGCTATGGCCAAAAAAAGGTAAAATAAAAGATGTCTCGCTTTACCTGAAGGTGTGCTTATTCTTTTCATCAAGGAGTTAAAAGGGCTTCGTTTTTGTGATTTCCCTTGTTCTCTTGGAAAGTTAAAAAGCATATCACCTAAGTAGGCACCGTTACCATTGATTCATCCGTGAGGCTATTTTTTATCCCTAGTTTTAATCTAAGCCTGAGCTCCACTTGGCGTTCACTGTCCACAGAATGTGGTCACTTTCCAAGAATGATGTAGTCAGAGAAATCTGGGAGACACTGGACTGGTCCCTTCCAGCCGTAACCATCTCAGTGGTTCTCAGCCACAGCTGCCCATACAAATCAGCTGGGGATTTTTTAAAAATCCTGGTCCCGGGCTCTCCCTGGTGGTGCAACCGATTAAAGCACCGCATTATGAAGCTCTCCAAAGCCACTGCAGCATGAGTTCGATCCCTGGCAAGGGAGTTGACCCACATGGCTGGCAGACCTCTCCTGACCCGCCTGCTGCTCCCCTCAGCAGTGCATTTCAGTAGATCTGCCTGTTCTGATCCCCACTCTGTCTCTGTCTCCCCTCTCACCCCCAGAACCTCTGGCCTGTACCCCAGTTCTGTACACATAAATAAATAAATATATATATTTTTAAAAATCCTGGCTCCATATTAAAAATCCTTGGCTTCCTCCCCCAAAACTGGTTTTGTTGGTGTGGGGTGGAGCCGTGGCACTGGAGATCTGTTTCCAGTTCCCCAGTCATTCGCACAGGTGTTCAGGATCTACGGGTTTGGCTGCGACTGGAAATGAAGGATGCAGTCGGACAACAGAGGGAAGGGCCGTATCTAGGGAGGTGCTGAACTGTCTGAGGGTTTGGGCATCGTGTAGACACAGTGAGGCATGCCCAGGACCTCGAGGCCCCCTGCTGAGAGCTCAGGCCCTACCTGCTCTGTAGCCACTCTGGCGAGAGGCAGGCCCGCTGGACCCTCAGGCAAACTGACCAACACCCTCACTGGAAAACGCATAGCCCCTGGTCTTGTGAGGAGAAGGTTTTCCTTCACCCACAAACCCAGCTGGTCCTATTGACGTGGCAAGTGGAGCCAGGAGTCACGTAAACATCCGGAAGGAAGAGGGAAACGGCACCAGTGGGACACACGGGCGAGAGCTCTGACCCAAGGTGGGGGACGCGGTCCAGCCGTATGCCTGCACCCACCCTCTGCTGCTTCCTTAGGGCTTCCCCCCTTGGCACCCTGGCCTCGCAGGCCCTGTGGTCAGTCAGCACCACATTTTCCTGGTGACAACGAACACCTCGTAGCTGCCAGGGCTCTCGGCTTCAGTTCCAAAGAATGTTGCCCCCTTGGTTGGCCAGGCAGTAACTGGATGGCAGTGGGGGAGAAGGAAGGAGGAGCCAAAGGAAAGGAAAATCCTTGGGGTGAGGGGATGATCTGATAGCCTCAAAAGCTAGATGCCTCCCTGCTGGCCCAGGGACAAAAGACAGAGCTCTCAGGCAATTGCCAGCCACTGCAGCAGAGGTTCTATCCCCGGCCAGGGAGCTGACCCACATGGCGCAGCAGACCTCGCCTGTCTTGCCCGCTGCTCCCCTTAGCAGTGTGCTTCAGTACATCTGCCTGTTCTGCTCCCTACTCTGTCTCTGGTGAATATTCTCATCCCCCTCACCCCACCCCTCCCACACACCTCTGGCCTACAACCCAGTTCTTGCATGCATGCACAAATAAAATTTTAAATAAAGTGAGATGCTGCTTTGCCCTGGGCACACTGGCATTCTTCATGTATTCTACAAAAGGGAAGGGCTGCAGCACAGAGCTGGCTAGGAGACATCCTCATGATAACTTCATCCTGACAGTACCCCGACCTGCAATCTCAGAGGCTTTCTCGGAGTCATCATCTTAGTTGGAGCTTGGTGAGGGTGTGTGATCATGACCCACGCTCCAGGCCTTTGACATGCATTGTGTGGGGTCCTCATAACAGCTTTCTGAATTGGGGAGTGGTAACCCCCCTTGGGCCGATGAGGAAATATGGCTCAGAGACGCCGGAGTAGATAATCAGTGCTGAGCAAGTGGGGTTTAGCCCACAGCTGCCGCTGCCAAATCCCAAGACGCAACTCCTTAAGGTGTCAGTCGCTGCTTTTTTGCTATTTATAAAAAATCTTCACACTAGAAATCCTGAAAAATACAGAATGCTATGAGGAAAGAAAATAGCACCCACTATTCTTGTGCCATCACGCTGAGGTTACCATCATCTAATGTCTTTCTTATATGCCTGTTTCTGGCATGTGCTATGTTTGAAAACTATTGTGCATGCAATTGTATACCCTGGTCATTCACTTAGCGTCATTTTTTTGCACCTCCACTTTCCTGGAACATGACAGTTCATGGCTATATAGTATTCCACCCACAGAGGCCTGCCAAAATGGGTAACTACGGCCCTATCATTGAATGCCTCGCTTGTTTTCCTTTTTGGTTAACAATAGCCAGACTGAAAGATCCAGGGAACAACCCTGAACATTTTCCACACTTGACGCTTGTTTCTTTAGCGTCAGATCCCTGACGTGGAGTTACTGGGCAAGGGAGCTAAGACTATGTACAGGCATTGCCAGGACTGCAGGCAAGTGTGGCACACAGCCTCCTGCACGAGCAGAGAGATCCCAAGGCCCGTGGTGGAGACCACACTCCTCTCAGGGCCCACTAGTTGGGAGGATAATAAGAACTTGGCTATTTTGCAGATACTGGGAATCAGACTATAAATTGCCAGGAAGTTAATTACACCGTTCTTGGCGGAAAGGAGTTCAGTTAAAATAAAAACAGCTGAATCATTTTGAACGCTCCTCTCTTCTTTGTGTTCCTTTTCCAACAGGAAAAGTAAGTTTTCTGATTTTCCCCTGAATGGATTACAGGCTGCTCTTAAGAATCCATGCTGTTGAGAAAGAACACATAAAAATAAAAGATGCAGCAACAGCTCACATGTCCCCGCTCACACAAAACCTTCAGGGGCATGAGTAACGGCCATAGGTTTTTTTTGTGCAACAGGATACACACCGCTGGGCGCATCTAGGCAGGTGGATTCGGGCGCCCCCGGCCCCCGGCCCACCTTTCTCACCATGATTAGACGCCCTTCCTGGCCCGATGTCTTGAGGGAGACCGGGGCTTGGCTCTGTAAAGCAGGGAGGGGCCGAGGGGACTCAGGTCTCATCTGTGCCAGGCAGCTGGTGAGAACTTGAATGTGCACGGAGGAGAGTCGACTTACTGTCACCACTTCATTTTAACCAGCATTTCACATGCTCGGGTAGCCAGCTCCTTGTCCAGCAAACAGGGTGTGAGGCTCCCCCCACCCCGCCTCCGCCCTGGAGCCTCAATTTGAGTCAGGGGGCACCCTGTACCCTGTCCTCCCCCACACTGGCCCTCTCCATAGCCAGGGCTGCACAGGCTACTTCCTCAGCCAGGAATTCCCTCCCCGTCCTTCTCCAACTTGCCTGTACTCTTCACAACCCAGACACCAAATCCTCTGGGTGGCTGTTCCAAGGCCAGGGCTGAACGAGGGGCCGCCTGTCTGCCTTCCTTTGACCCTCCCCAGCAGGAGGGTGAGTCTGCCCTCTCCACGACAGACAGACAGACGTGGGGCTGCCTTCTAGCTGGGCGCCTAGACCCTGAGAACGGGCACAGGGGGGCCGACCCAGAGTCAGGTGCTGAGTCAATGTGCCATAGCTAGAAGGAAGAAGGGAGTTTGACTTAGTAAGTATTTATTACACTTGATCCTAACCAAAAGTCTCAGAAGTGCTTAATGGGTATTTATTACATGGTTATCAGGTGCCAAATGCTAGTCTCAGCGTTGGAGAAGCAGCGGTAAAAGCAGGTAAAGATCCCTGCCTTCAAGGAGCTTACATTCTGTACTGGAAAAGGAAGATGAGAGGGAAGGAGAGAGGTAAGGGAGGGAGAGAGGGAGGAGGGAGGGAGGGCAAGAAGGGAGGGAGTTAGTGGGGAGAGGACAGTGAGTCCCTGACTAGCCTCACCTCCACAATTGAAGGTCCCAGTGCCATGTGGTCCCGGCCACCCCCAGACCACTGCACCCCACCCCCACCCCCCTCCACACACAAAGCACCTCAAGGCAAGCCTCCTGGCTCAAAGGGCCAACGCGCGCCTGCATTTGGCGTTGCCCACATGGCTCGTTGATAGATACCGTGTCATCCTGTGAACTATGACCTCACAGTGTCAGGGAGGGCTCACTGGAGTGAAATCACCAACACGTGGGGAGCAGGGACGAGCTGACAGCTTGAACCAGAAAGGCCAGGAGAGTGGTTCCCCACTGAGGGTGGAGGACCCTGCGGTGGGGAGGGGGGGGGGACCCTAGAGAAATCCACGTCCGGAGCCTGCAGTTCCTTGCAGCATGCGGTGCCGGGCAGCCGCAACGGCCACGCGCTTGAGCACGCCTCTGCCGATGGCCACGTGCCTCAGCACGCTTCGGCGGGCGCGTGAGGAGAGGTCGTCGTTTTAAACCTAGAGATTCAAGGACAAGCACTGGAGCATTCACAGCAGCATTTTGTCATTGCTTGGCTTCTATTTCTGTTTTTCACCTAGGCTATTCAGAGTCCGAATTCCTTGGACCAGTGGAGACAAAGATTCTCTGGAGTGTGAACGACGCGGGTCCTGGTCCTGGTCATCGGCCCTCCCCGACCTGGAGAAGGAGAAGACCCCAACCCAGACACCTCGGCTGATGTAAGTGGGAAAGGAGATGGCACCCACCCTCGCAGACCAGGAGCCCTTGTTGTTCCCATTAATTTGTCAGTTGTCCGCACATCTCTCTAACTTTGGGGTTACAGTTTTTCTCCTGCCCTCGGGGTTACAGTTTTTCTCCTGCCGATAGGCCCAGGCTTCGCTCAGCTGGGAGCTGTGAAGGGCCAGACTGGGGCTTGTTTGCCTCTGGGAGTCTAGCGCCAGACCAAGGGCGAGAGGGGGAGGGAGACAGGGTCCATGTGAAGTGGTGCCCTTTCCTCAAGAACAGCAAGCAACCATCTGAGGAGAAGGTGATCCAGGCTTTCAGACAGGGTAGACAGCAGCAAAGCTACTCAGCCTGTGAAGCTGCTTCAGCTTTGAAGAATAAGAAATCCATCCTTTGGAAACATGTATGCTAAATACATTTTTGGCCATTTTACTCTCTCATTCCCCTCGGTTCTTTAACAAAGTTTTCTTGCAAATGTCAAGCAGGCACTACTGTTGGAAGGGGAAACCAGTCAGGAGGCGCGGTGTGGCGAGGACTGCCTGCCCACTTACTGCATCGACAGCTCCTTTAAGAGCGATGGCAGGAGGCTCAGGAGGCTCGAATCTCCATTCTCCACGTAGTGGGAGGCTGGCCTTCTGTCCTCCCCTCCCCTCCACTCCAGCTCAGCCCTGCAAGTCCCGACAGGGGGGCTGTTCTTCTGATCCCCTCAGTGCCCAAAGGTAGCAGGAGCCACTCCTCATGCTGGACACGCTCCAGCGAGAACAAATGCTACAAGTGACTCTCAGCGGACACTTGACCTTGAACATGGCGTGCCGGCAGAGGTCAGAGCGCTGCCTTAGATGTCAGAAGGCCTGACTTCTAGATCCAGGCCAGATCAAGGCCTCAAGCCTCTGACCTGCCCTGTGACCCCTCCAGCCCCACATTCCTCAGTAGGCAGATTAAGTTCACAGCGCAACCACCGACCACGGGCAAGAGCGGTGAGACAGACAGAAGGAAAAAGCACCAAACAAGCCACTTCAGTCTCAGGGGACACGTGCACCTTTGAGTAATCTCTAAAAGCGGCATTCCATCGGAAGGTTCTGTATTGCTCTCACGGGGAGTTTCCCATGGGGAGACGCAATCATCTCACCAGCCTTGGGTGCAGCAGACTCACAGTGTCGAGCCAGATGGGTGCCTTTGGACAAGGCCCTTCTCCCCCTTTCAGGGCCTGAGTACTCAGGCCTTATGACGCCCATAATGGCTGCTGGCTGAGCTTTCGGTGACCCCCGCCCAAGCCAGAGAAACACAGGGACAGACAAGGCAAATTCACCACTTTTCTCCTGATACCCAGTCAACTTTGTCAAGGCCAAAGATGATCCCGAGAGTCAAAAAGTGAGCCTTCTCCCATCACCCTCTTACCCAGCAGCCCGACGATTTTTTTTTTTTTAATGATTCTGCCTGTCCATGTGTCTAAAGCAGGAGAAGATGAGACATCTCTTACTTGTAAGGTGGAGGAAATCCTAGTGGACATTTTATTGTCCAGCTTTCCAAGGAAGATGTTTTCAACACATGGAAATACCATCAAGCAGTCCAGGAATGTCATGGTATTTAAAAGAAAATGGGTTTGCCTCCCCTCCCTACTCTGTCCAACTACTATCCCAAGGGTCTGTAGGGGCGACGGGTAGGACTGAGACAAAGTGAGCCCTGGCAGAGTGTCCCACATCCCCAGTGGCCCTGCTCACACAGCTCATACCTCCTCCCCAGTGGCCGTGGCTGCCGGACCCCGGGTGTGTGACCACCCCCCTCATGCACTCCCTCCCCCCCACC
>NW_004567120.1:7453-8626 GCF_000260355.1 Condylura cristata | reverse complement strand
CACCCCCGACAGCGGACTGGCTGCGTCCAGATGGCCAGGGCTCCTCTTTTCCTGCCTCACACAGATTTCCAACAATGTCCCCTCACATCGGAGGTATGATGTAAACATAAATCATCTGTCCTTTCTGATTTGGAGTCCAAGTTGCCACAGAGTTGGAAAATCAAGGGGCAGGAATTGTACATGAAGATGCAGAGTTTCCACTACCAAACCCCAACTGGCTGTGTTCAAGCCAAAGAATCACAAGAAGTAACAGAGCATCTTTCCCACAGCAAGTTCACGTGCTAGTGTAACATGATAGCTCCCCAGTGTTGGTAATGCACCTAGAGCTGTCTAATGCTTCAGTGACTTCTTGCTGGTCCAGGACGTGGGAGCCCTCCTCTCTGCCGCCGGTGGCCTGACTGCTTTTGCAGTTTTCATCAAGCACCATAAACAGATCTCCCAGGGAGGAATGATGAAGCGAGGGTTGACTAGGCAGGTGTGGAGCTGTTTGCCCCTGGCTTTGACCACCCCATTCTTGAGCTGAAGGGCACAGGGCACGGGGCACGAATACCATAAAACGGGTCCCGCTGGCAGCCAGGCGCCAGGACAAACCCTCGTTATAGAAGGCGGGACTGTGCCACGGGTGCGGCTAGAACCACAGCCAGGGGAGCCGGCTACAGTCTGGCTGCAGACCCTCTCCTGTCCTCTCCCACCCACCCACCACCCCACCCCCAACCCCCACACCCTTAGCAGTGGCAAGAGCTTCTAGGACAGTCTCAGAGGGGTTCAAGTTACCAAAGAACAGCCTTCTGTAGAGGAGAGGGTGTTGCCAGGCAACCAGCCCAGCCTGTCCCATACTTGTAACCTCCCAGTGTGTCCAGGAGCACCTTGGGCACCTTTCATACTAGCTCTCTGCTCTTCCATCTCTGCCTCTCCTCCCCCCTGTCCTTCCCCAAGGCCTGCCTCCAGAGGCCCTGGGCCCAGCCTGCAGGCTGGTCTCTGCGAGCCTGAAGGTTACGGGCCAGTCTGGCTCACCATTGCTCAGTCTGTAGGTGGCGGCCAAGCTGTCCCTGCTGGGAGGCTAGAATCTGCTGCCCTGTCAGGGGTCATTCACGCTACCCATGCTGCTTCCAATCTTCCTCTCTCTTGCTCAGATCTTCCCTGTACCCGGGGCGTTGGGGGCGGGGGGGGGGG
>NW_004567120.1:0-4728 GCF_000260355.1 Condylura cristata | reverse complement strand
GCGCCGGGAGGAGGCGGTCGGGCGGCCGGCCGGGCCCACGGGTTCCCAGCCTGGGGCGCCGGTTGCCCCCAGGGCTGCACACTCGCGGGAGCCACGGGTCCCTCTGACTCCGGTTCGCTGGGCTCCTCCTCCTCCCCGCCTTTCTCCACCTCCTCTTCCCTGGCTCTGCTACTTCGGGATCCCCCCACCCACCTTTCCCCCCCTTCTTCTTTTGCGGTCAGAGATTCGCAGATTACTGCTTGATCCTGGACAGGAGGGAAAGGGAAGTAGGAGTAAAAAGAGCGAGCTGGAGCGTGAACGGAGGCATGTCTGCGTGAGTGGAGTGTCTGTGCGAGCGCGCCTGTGTGTGAGGGTGTGTGTGTGCGCGCGCGAGCATGTGAGTGTGTGTGTGTGTGTGTGTGTGTGTGTGTGTACACACGCGCGCGCCGGGATGGGGTGGGGCAGGGTGGGGGTGGGGGTGAGGTTACGTACGTATTGCATGTGTGACCGAGTCCTCCTGCGGAATTCGAGCCCCAGTACTGAAGGTTACACTGGCTTTCTGCTTTGTTTTGTAACTTCAACTTTTTCTTCATAAAAGAATAAAAATTCGAGCGCACAGGCGCCCACAGCAGAGAGTTAGCAGCGGCGACCGACCAGTCTGGCTTCATTTGTCTAGCTTTCCTTCCCCCAAAGTGTACTGGGTCCGGGCACTGGCTGGACTAGGCTGTGCTTACAGCCTTCCAGCATCCAGGAGCTTGGAAATAAGAGGCGGAGTGCCACATGTCTTACTGCAGTGCTCAGAAGGGTGACATCTCGGGGGGGGGGGTGCCACAGAGCCTGGGCTGAGTGAGTGAATGAACAAAAACAACCTTCTCTGGGACAATAGATTCAGTTCCGGAGAGAAAGGCTCTGCTGCACCATGCTTGATGCCTAGCGAGCCCAGGGCCTCCTTCTCTTCCTGGCAGGGCCCAGCTGCTGAGCTGGACCCCCATCTCTGCTGGCACTGGGTTCCTGGGGTGCCCACTGAAGAGGGGCGGTGCAGGAGCCAGGCGAGGTATGCTTTCTGTGAGAGCAACCCTGCGGTCATGTCCCAGTTCCTCTCCATTCTAGAAGGTAGAAGAGAGGGGTTCACTGGTGTCCTCGGTAAGCCAGAGTCCTTGTGTGTTGGGGACTTTCCACTAAGGACATTTCAGTGGGCACGTCCATCCCCCCCCCCACTCCTACCCCATTACAGCTTTAGTTAGTTACTCCTGTGGTCAATGATAGTCTGAAAACATTACCTACAGTAAGGTCTCTTGGGAGAGGGAAAGAGCATATTCACACAACTCTTAATCACAGAATACGCTTACCTGGGCTCCATTTTACTATTAGTTGTGGTTGTTAATCTCCCACGGTGCCTAATTTACACAGTAAACTTTGTGCTAAGTATGCACAGATAGGACAACAGCAGAGTACAGCTAGGGTTCCGGCAACACCCCTGCTCTCAGGTGTCCAGGAGGATCTTGAAACCCTGCAGGTAACGGGGGGACTACCATACTTTGAAAACAAGGTGCTCCCATGTGATGCTCCTCTAACTGGCTCTTTTGCTTAGGTGCAGTTCCACTTCTTCCTTCTGGCAAGCCTCTCTTCATATTCCACCCAAACACGTTCTGTCCTCATAGTCCCTCTCAGGCTACTGGTAAAACACCCTGAACAGCATACCTGCAGCCATAATAACGGTCCCCAGGTGGCCTGTTTGCATTCATTCCTCTAGAGGATGGTCCTGTAAGTAGCTCGAGATGCCTCTACTACCAGTTCAGAGTCATCTGATTACCCTGCTCAGCAAATAGCTGCTCCCTGTTCAGTATTTGGAACTTGGATACTAGGAGAGATGGGGTCGAATGAAAGTGGAAGAACAAGCAAATGGGCCAAAAGACAGTCCTTTCTCTGAACTTGTGGCATCCAGTCTCTGGATGAGGAGCTGACATTCTCTACTTGGTGAACTGAGGCCTGAGCCAAGAGAGTGAGTGGCAGGAAGTAGGGACTTGGCTGGACTCTCCAAGGGAGACTTTTCCTTGACCTATGAGTTGTTTAGACTGAGCTCTGCTGGGGAGGAAAAGAAACGAGGTACCAGCAGATGGAAGGAGACTGTGTGGCAGAGTCCCACAGCCTGTAGGCAGCAGGCCGTGGCTGGGCCTGGTAACCGGGCCACCCTCGCCACTGATCGCTGAAGCCAATGAGTCTCTCAGGCTCTGTAAGAACAAGCTCCACTCCAAGCAAATCAGCGTACCTTCCCCCAGGCAAGCCGCTCACCCCAGCCTCTTCAAGGGACTGGCCCTGGCTTTCATCAAGGAAACATCAAGGACTGGAGGCAGGGCCCTCCTCCCTTCTCGGGACAGCCAGGGCCTGCAAGTACCATGAAAGACGTCCAGGGAATATAAATTTTTGTCTTCCTTCTTATCTCCAGTCTCTTCCTGACAGAAAAGGTGAGACCCCCCAAATGAGAGGCAGGCTGGAGGTAGAGCCCCTTTGTGTGGTTGGGGCTGGGGAGGGGGGAGGTAAAGGGGCCTGGCTCTGCTCTGGGGAGGGAGAGAGTTGGGATTCCAGAAGTGCTTGGCTCCAGCCACGCCCACCAGGGCAGGGAAGCTGCCCCTGTCAGGGTCCAGTGTGTGTGTGTGGGGGGGGCAGTGTTGGGGAGGGGGCACATGCCATGCCCCTCCCAGTAGACTGCAGCGCCAGGAGGACAGGAATCTTGTCTACCTGCTCACTGCTTTTGTCCAGTGCCATGCCCATGACTGGCATGCAGCAGGTTCTCAGAAAACGGGTGCTGGTGATGAATAAATGCAACTGTACTGTCGCACAGCCCCACGTGCGGAGCCTTACTGAAGGATTTCTGTTGGCCCTGGCGGCAGTACAGAGTTACCATGGCCTCGGGGGCAGGACACTGCCTGGTGTGGATGGAAGAGGTGCCTGAGAACATTTCATCTAGAGGCAAGGGAAAGGCAAGGGTGGAGGGCAAGCCTGCTGTGACTACCCGCACCCGCGTGCCTGGGCCGAGGAGCCAGAGAGCACACTGTGAGCAAACAATTGCTTTGGTTCCCTGTGAGCCTTGGCCTGACACATTCCAGAAAAGAGAGATGGGAAGCTCAGTGGGGAAAAAGGAGACATCCCTAGCAGCTAAGCCACACCTGAAAGTGCTGGGTGCTTCCTACCCACCCACTGGCTCCCAGTCCCCCAGACCCCGTGGCAGTTTATTCTGACCCTGTGCTGCGAGCTGACGTCTGAGCCCTAGGCCATCGCATCCACTTTGGGTTGGACCTGGAAGCGGAGACTGAGAAGGAGTGGCCGGAGCGGCAGGAGGGACACGGAACGGTGACCACTCGTGAGCCACAGGCCCCTGTTTTCCTTCCTACCTCCCGGCCTGCCTACCCAGCTGCTTGAGAAGCTAGAATTTCAACTACAAAATGAGCTTGAAGGAACAGATAAGGAACACAGGCTGTGCCATTTCTGTTCCTATAAGCGGACACTTTCCACGGCTGCAGAATGGGGGCCGAGCAAGCTCACGCACCTGCCCGTGGCGGGGGGGAGCTACGACAGCCCCCAGCCTTACTTCCCCATGGGAAACAAGAAAGCCACCCCGGGCTGCAGCCGCCTCTCAAATCTATGAAGGTGCCGTGTCTTGGTGGCCGGGATGCCGGTTTTCTCCTTGACGTTCTTCTGTACCTGACTGTTTCGTCCAACTTGTGAGATGCTACATCCCACCCCAGCCCCTCTAGCCACCAGACACGGTAAATTCTTCTGCCCCTCCTGAATGAAAAAGACGTGTGTCCATCGAGGAATAGGAAGGCTCCTGCCAACTCCAATGCTACCTTCTGCTGTCACCTGCTTCTAAGCATCTGTCCCAAGAGAAATGGGTAAGAGCTGGCAAAGGCGAGATTGACTCTTTTTTAAAATGTCATTCGTCTTTTGGGGTTGACATTTGACCGTGCAACTCAGAACACAAGTCAACACTCTCTCTCTCCTGAGAGGGGCCCAAAGAAAGTCTCGGAAAGAGAGCAAAGTGTCTGGCTTTGGGCTTTTTCAGTCAGAGGAGGACCCAGGATTCAATCAGCAATGCAGACAAACCCTTGCTAATCAATGCCATACTCTGAAGAGTGGGAGTGGGGAGCAGAGCATTGCAGAGAGCAAGCTTCTGCCCTGGAGGCAGCAGAGGCTCAGACAGGGGGGTGGGGGCTGTGCCCCAGAGCTGGGCCTCCAGGGGCTGACTGGGAACTCACACAGCCATCAATCACCTCCCGGGGCAGTAGAAGGTAAGCTCAGGATGGCTCAAGGTCCTAAAGTACCTAAAGTAAATTCCTTTCTGCACAGACTCAGTGCCTCACACACTCGCAGGGCGAACCCTTCAAGAATTCCATGAGGAAATAAACCTTTATTTCAAAAATAAACTTTGATGTTATTTGAACTTTAGCCCTGACTCTGAGCCCAGACTGAAACCGCGAGAAAGATTGGCGGTGTTTGCAAGAAACAGGATGTGGACAGGTTCTTTCTCAGCCCCTTATCCTCCTGTCCTAGGTGCCCCCCAACTCCCCTCCCCCCCCCATCATGCCTCCCCTCACTCACCACCCACATTGTTAGGAGGACCAGACAACTCCAACTAGGGACGTCCACACGTTGTTGTATTCGATGGGTAATTTTGTTTGAACTTGCTTGCTTTACCCAGGAGAATTCTTGCTGGGCACACGCCCTGACTATCCTACTCAACCTAAGACT
>NW_004567119.1:42607381-42608043 GCF_000260355.1 Condylura cristata | reverse complement strand
CTGTCACCAGGTCCATAAATGGGCCTTAACTTGTGATTGTGGGAACAGCTGTCCTGGGGTAAGATCTGCCCACCTGCTCCTGGGACTAGAGCCTCCTTTTGTTTATAGAATGACCACTGCCACTTTCATTTCAGCCAATAATGTTTAAATACTTATTAAATGCAGAGAAAAAAATAAATACCTGATTCTAAGTAATAGCACATATATAGAGGGAGAGGGAGAGGGAGAGTTGTGGGCGCGGGCGATAGGATGAAGAAACTGGCCAGTGAATTGAACTATAGGATACATCTCAGTATTAATTAAGCAACTACTCATTGTCATATAATCACAAAGACAAACATAGCCATTCAATGCAATAATCACAAATATATGCATATTAAAATCCATCTTTCAATGTTTGAGTTCCCTGAGGCAAGGCATGTTTTTGCTGTAGTTTCATAATGCTTGGGGACAAATAGCATTATTTAATATGTTAAGTGTATGTATTAATTTTGTAATTTTATTCCTAATGGTAAAATGTGATGTAATGAATTACTTATGAACCAAAGAAGTCACCTACAATCAGAAAAAAAAAAACAGCTTTGTTCCTATATATATTTATCAGAAAAACTAGAAAAAAAATCCAACCTGTATATCACAGTGTAGTGGAAAAAAAAAAAAAA
>NW_004567119.1:42604122-42604605 GCF_000260355.1 Condylura cristata | reverse complement strand
AGGGTAGTGGAGGCCACCAGCCAGCAGGCCTTGTGCCATCTCCCAGACCTGTGAGTGTCTGAGCTTAGTGAGGGCATTTGCCTTTTAAAACTTCTTACATGTGTGTATCGGTTGATGTTTGTCCTGTGGCCCAGTGTGGGATAGGTACTGGAGAATTAGTTTGCACTTGAGAATAACGTGCACTTGGATTATTGGGAGCACAGCATCCTACAGATGCCTGCTAGGCCCTTGAGGCCCAGGTCTTTATTTAGGGCTCTAGTTTTTTGTCTTGTTGATCTGTCCATTGGTGAAAGTGTGATATTGAAATCTTCTACTTTATATGTGTTTTCTTTAATGCCTGTTTCAGAGCTGATAATAATTGTCATATATTTTTGGAGCTTCTTCATTTAGTGAGTATATGCTGATGAAAGTTATATTTTCCTGATATAGTGCACCACTAATGTAATGAACATCCTTGCCCCTATCTTTTTCTAATTTTTTTTT
>NW_004567119.1:42571902-42574376 GCF_000260355.1 Condylura cristata | reverse complement strand
AGAGAACCTGAGCACAGAGATATGCCAGAGCAGCAGGAGACACCAATGCTAGACTCTCACTTCATTTCCAGGCAAGACGGGAAGACCAGAGTTCACTGGATTAGGAATAGCATCCTACGAGTGTGTTGTTTCTACAGCCAAGGTGAAACTACCATGCAACCTTGTGAACAAAAGCAAACTAGTACTGTCTACCAGGAGAGAAGAGAGAAGCTGAGCACAGAGAGGCCAGAGCAGCAGGATAAATGCAAGCTAGACTCTCCCTGAATTCGCAGGGAAGGTGGGAAGAACAGAGCTCAGCGGATATGGAGCATGCCCAATGAGTGTTTTGGTTCTGCCTGCAAGGTGAACTCACCTTGTGACCTTGTGAACACAAATAACCCAGGATTGTTGGTCAGGAGAGTAGAGAGGCGCTGAGTACAGCAAGAGGGGCCAGTGAGCAGGAGACCACAAGGCTACACTCTCCATTCCAAGGCATGAATGAAACAGAGTTTAGTGGATAAGGAAGGGCATCCTACGAGTGTGTTGTTTCTACAGCCAAGGTGAAGCTACCATGTCATCTTGTGAACACAAGCAATCCAGGACTGTCTGCCAGGAGAGAAGAGAGAATATGAGCACAGAGGAGCCAGAGAAGCAGGAGACCCAGAGGCTAGACTCTCACTTCATTTCCAAGCAGGGGGGAGGTGGAACAGAGTTCTATTTAAAAGGAATATCATCCTATGAGTGCGTTGTCTCTACAGCCAAGGTGAAGGCACCTTGTGACCTTGTGATCACAAGCAAACCAGAATTGTCTGCTAGGAGAGTAGAGTGGCTCTGCGCACAGACAGAGGGGCCAGAGCAGCAAAAGACCCCAAGGCTAGACTCTTGCTTCATTTGCAACCAAGGCGGGGAGACCAGAGTTCAGTGGGTAAGAAATATCATCCTATGAGTGTGGTGTTTCTACAATCATGGTAAAGCCATCTTGTGAACTTGTGACACACGCAAACCAGAAGTGTGTTCCAGGAGAGAGGAGGGCTGTTGAGCACAGACAGAGGGGCCAGGGAGCAGGAGACCCCAAGGCTAGACTCTCCCTTCATTCCCAGGCAAGACGTGAAGACCACAGTGCAGTAGATAAGGAATAGCATTCTACGAGTGTTTCCACAGCCAAGGTGAAGCTACCATGTCACCTTGAGAACACAAGCAATCCAGGAATGTCTGTCAAGAAAGAAGAGAGAAGCTGAACACAGAGGGGGCAGAGAAGCAGGAGACCCAAAGGCTAGAGTCTCGCTCATTACCAGACAAGGTGGGAAGACCAGCTCAGTGTATAAGGGATATCATTCTACGAGTGTGTTGTCTTTACAGCCAAGGTGAAGCCACCATGTCACCTTGTGAACACAAGCACACTGGGACTGTCTGCAAGGAGAGAAGAGAGAAGCTGAGCACAGATCGGCCAGAGCATCAAGACACCCCCAGACTAGACTCTCCCTGCACTCCCAGGCAAGGTGAGAAGAGCAGAGCTCAGTGGATAAGGAATAACATCCTACTTGTTTGTTGTTTCTACAACCAGGGTAAAGCCAGCTTGTGAACTTGTGACACAAGCAAACCAGAAGAGCTGTGTTCCAGGAGAGAGGAGAGACACTGAGAAAAGACAGAGGGGCCAGAGAGCAGGGGACTCCAAGGCTAGACTCTCGTTTCATTTCCAGGCAAGGTGGGAAGGCCAGAATTCAGTGGATAAGGAATAGAATTCTATGAGTGTGTTGTTTCTACAGCCAAGGTGAAGCTACCATGTCACCTTGTGAACACAAGCAATCCAGGACTCTGCCAGGAGATAAGGGAGAAGCTGAGCACAGAGAGGAAGGAGCAGCAGGAGAATCCCAGACAAGAATCTCCCTGCACTCCCAAAGAAGGCAAGAAGAGCAGATCTCAGCAGATATGGAACGTGACCCAATGAGTGTGTTGGTTCTGCCCGCAGGGTTAACCAACCTTGTGACCTTGTGAACACCAGCAAACCAGGATTGTCTGCCAGGAGAGGAGAGAGAAGCTGAGCACAGAGGAGCTAGAGCAGCAGAAGAAACCCAGGCTAAACTCTCCCTTCATTCCCAAGTAAGCAGGAAGACCAGAGCTCAGGGTGTAAGGAGTATCTTCCTATGAGTGTGTTGTTTCTGACCCAAAGGTGAAGCCACCTTATGACTTTGTGAACACAAGCAAACCAGGAGTGTGTGCCAGGAGAGCGGAGAGACACAGAGCACAGAGTGGCCGGAGGAACAGGAGACCCCTTCAGGCTAGACTGTCCCTGCACTCTCAGCAAGGTAGGAAGACCAGTGATCAGTGGATAAGGAATATCTTCCTAAGAGAGTGTTTTTCTACACCCAAGGTGAAGCCACCTTGTGACCTTGTGAACACAAGCAATCCAGGATTTTGTGCCAGGAGAGAAGAGAGGTGCTTAGCACAGAGCGGCCAGAACAGCAGTATACCCCAAGGCTAGAGTCTCCCTGCAC
>NW_004567119.1:42567102-42571517 GCF_000260355.1 Condylura cristata | reverse complement strand
TACAATGCCTCAAGGCTCTGAGGCAACCTCATATAGTCCAGCTTTTCCAGGTGTTGGAGACAGACTTCTTATAGTGATGGAGTATGTGGAGGGTGGTGACCTTCGGACCTATCTGGATAAACACAGGCACCTCACAGAGAGTGAGGCTAAGGATAAATTCAGGCAAATAGCTTCCATGCTGAACTATTTTCATTCAAAAGGAATTGCCCATTGCAATTTGAAGCCGGTGAACCTGCTGCTAGACAACCAGTCAAAAATCAAAGTTTCGGACTTTGGACTTAGTATTCAGTGCCACCATCAAGGCCTAAACAATTACTGAGGAATCACGGCCTATACCGCCCCCGAGCTATATCTGTCCCAGAAGAACTCTGGCACCACAGCCGACATCTGGAGCCTTGGTGTTCTCTATACCAAATGGTCACTGGGTTGCTGCCCTTTGTAGGGATAAACGTGTGGGACCTGAAGGAACTAGTCCTAACTGGCTGGTTTTACATCCCAGGCTACATTTCCCATGAGTATCAGGACCTGCTCTTACACATGATTGAAAAAGAGCCAGGCAAAAGGGGAACTATCGCCACCGTCATGGCCCATTCTGGGTTAGGGTCAAGAAAAGCAGCCCTCCATACAGTAATCTCTCCCACAAATACGATGATCCACTCATGACAGAAGCCATGTAAAAACTTGGGTATAAAAGGGAGCAAGTTAAAAATTCTATAGCCGAACAGAAGTGCAATTCAGTAATGGGTACATATTTGATATTCAAGGAAGCAGGAGCAAGAGGAGGAAGTGGAGGAAGAGGTGGGGGAAGAGAAGGAGGAAGAAGAGACGGAGGAAGGGAGCAGCACAGTGCTATTAATCCAAAAGGCTGACCCCAAATTGAGAGACAGGTAAGATTTATACAGGTGGGATCAGAAAACATGTCATTTCACTTATCACTGCATCAGCAATCAGCATTGTTATGGTTGGGGGAGGGAGTCAATTACCCTTGGCTCCCCTGTGAACAGGGAGATTAGTGCACCAGCAACATCTCCTGTAGAGCAGGCAGCAAAACCAAGGCAACAGACTCCCCCAAGAAGCAGGACAAGGAGGTTGCACAATCTAAGCAGACATGGGGGTTCCCTGAATCAGCACACTGCATGAATTTTGACCACCTTGACAGGCTTTAGGCCATGAGAAGCAACAGCAATACCAATAGATCCTGAAAGAAGAGGAGACCAAAGGTCCTGGCACCAGGATGAAGCCAGGCCTCACCAGTGCAGAACACAGCCATGGTGAAGCTTCACCGAGTGAGCATCCATATGCAGAGAGCGGCTTGTCTGCAGTGGCCCAGGGGAGTCAGCTAGACTCTCCCTTCATTTCCAGGCAAGACATTACACCAGAGTTCAGTGGATAATGAATATCATCCTATGAGTGTGTTGTCACTACAGCCAAGGTGAAGCTACCATGTCACCTTGTGAACACAAGCAAACCAATAATGTCTACCAGGAGAGAAGAGAAAAGCTGAGCACAGAGAGTCCAGAGCAGCAGGATAATCCCAAGCTAGACTGTTCCTGAATTCCCAGGGAAGGCGGGAAGAACAGAGCTCAGCAGATATGGAACATGACCCAACAAATGTGTTGGTTCTTCCCTCAAGGTGAAGCCACCTTGTACCTTGTGGGCGCAGCAAACGAGGGCTTTTCGTCAGGAGAGGACAGAGGCACTGAGCACAAACAGATGGGTCAGAGAGGTAGGAGACTTTCAGTCGAAACTCTCCCTGCACTCTGAGTCAAGCTGGGAAGACCAGAGCTCAGTGGATAAGGAATATCATCCAACTAGTTTGTTGTTTCTACAACCAAGGTAAAGCCACCTTGTGAACTTGTCACACAAGCCAACCAGAAGTGTGTTCCAGGAGAGAGGAGAGACACTGAGCACAGAACGAGGGGCCAGAGAGCAGGAGACTCCAAGGCTAGACTTTCGTTTCATTCCCAGGCAAGGCTGGAAGACCAGAGTTTAGTGGATAAGGAATATCATCCTAAAAGTGTGTTGTTTCTACAGCCAAGGTGAAGCTACCATGTCACCTTGTGAACACTAGCAAGCCAGGACTGTCTGCCAGGAGAGAAGATAGGAGCTGAGCATGAGGGGTCAGAGCAGCAGGATACCCCGGGATCAGTGGATAAGGAATATATTCCTAAGAGTGTGTTTTTCTACACCCAAGGTGAAGCCACCTTGTGACCTTGTGAACATAAGCAATCCGGGATTTTGTGCCAGTAGAGGAGAGAGATGCTGAGCACAGAGGGGCCAGAGCAGCAGAAGATTTCAAGGCTAGAGTCTCCCTGCACTCCCAGCCTGGTGATAAGACCAGATATCAGTGGATAAGGAATTGTATTCTAATATTAGTATTCCACATTAGTGTCACTAGTTAGTATAGTTAGCCTAGTAGCACAGTTAGTTTAAATTAGTGAGTAGTCGCTAGGACACTGAGTGTAGTCATTGTTAGTGATCGACAAAGCTCACTATACTGATAGACTCAGAGGAATCACAAATCTCTAATTACTTGGTTCCCTGAACCCTGGGGGAGGGCGCCTTTGCATAAGTGAAGCTAGCTCCACACACTGACGGGAATGGTGGTGGCCATCAAAATAATTGAGAAAGCCAAACAGGAGCAACGGGTGTCCCAGGAAAGGGAGGTGCAATTCCTCAAGGCTCTGAGGCACTCTCATATAGTCAAACTCTTCCAGGTGGTAGACACCAGAGACAGACTTCTCATCATCATGGAATATGTGGAGGCTGGTGACCTACGGGCCTATCTGAATAAACACGGGCACCTCACAGAGTGTGAGGCTTGGGGTAAATTCAGGCAGATAGCTTCTGCGGTGAACTATTTTCATTCAAAAGGAATTGCCCATCACGCTTTGAGCCCAGAGATCCTGCTGCTAGACCAGTAGGCAAAAATCAAAGTTGCAGTCTTTGGACTTAGTATTCAGTGCCACCATCAAGGCCTAACACGTACTGTGAAAGCCCTGCCTACGCGGCCATCGAGCTATATCTGTCCCAGAAGTACTCTGGCACCGCAGCCAACATCTGGAACCTTGGTGTTACACTCTAACACATGGTCACTGGGTCGCTGCCCTTTGTAGGTAAAAACATGTGGGACCTGAAGGAACTAGTCCTAAACGGCTGGTTTTACATTCCAGACTACGTTTCCCATGAATGTTATGACCTACTCCTGCACATGCTTCAAAGAGAGCCAGGCAAAAGAGGAACTATCGCCACCGTCATGGCCCATCCCTGCGTTTGGGTCAAGAAAAGTAGCCCTCCCTACAGTAATCCCTCCCATAAATACGATGATCCACTCATGACAGAAGCCATGCAAAAATGGGTATACAAGGGAGCAAGTAAAAAATTCAATAGAAAAACATAAGTATGATTCAGTAATGGCTACGTGTTTGATGGTGCACTCAAAGAAACAGGGGCAAGAGGAGGAAGTGGAGGAAGAGGTGGGGGAAGAGAAAGAGGAAGAAGAGACTGTTGTATCGTATAGTGACAATGTCACTGACCTTCCTGGGGAAAATATCTCAGAGCTCAGGAAAAGAAGATTAAGTTGTCATTTCTCTGTGCAGAACTAACTTCACACCCCGTGTCAGGACCTACTTAGCAAGACACGCAACATGACCCCAGAAAAATGGGACATATGGAGACCATCATCGCCCACCCGTGGGTGGACATGAAGGAAGGAGGCATGTCCCGTGTCCAACCCTGCACACACCTTGACAAGGCCATGACTCCTGGCTTTAAGAGGCCTCAGGTGTTCAGTGTGTTGGCTGAGCAGAGGTATTACAACATCACCGGGGCCTGCTGAACATCAGTGGCTGATCAGAGATTTGATGACATAATAGGGACCTATTTAATACTCTGTTCCACAAAGTGAGAAGAGAAGGAGGGGCACGGGTATGCTATCTTGAGGAACCCTCCACTCCCCATGCCAGACCTTCCGGGGAGTGCTCCCTTCATCCAAAATTTTCACAGAAAAATAATCTAAGTAATCCCCAGTGTCCAGTGGACCAGTGCTTCCACCAGAGGGAAAGGACAGAATGTCATTAGCCAGTTTGTGTCCAGCTCAGATCACAAGATGCCCTCCATTTCAAGCCCCCAAGTGGAGGACCCCAGGGGACAAAGAAGGATGTATGTGCCAGTCGTCCAACTGGAATACTCCAGGGAGACAGAGAGCACCTCAGTTCCAACCACCCAGCTGGAGGACTTCAGGGAGTGTGAGACCAGCTTTACGCCAGCCACCAAACTGAAGAAACCTGGGAAGCATGAGACAAACTCCTTGGCTGGCACCCAGCTGGAGGAGATCCAAAGGAGCATGAGACCACCTTTGTGCCAGCTGCCCATCTGGAGGACCCTGGTGTGCCCAAGAACACCTCTGTGCCAGC
>NW_004567119.1:42564446-42566482 GCF_000260355.1 Condylura cristata | reverse complement strand
AGCTCTGTGCAGCTCCCCATCTAGGAGACCCCAGGAGTACAAGCCCACCTCCCTGCCGGCCCACCAGCTCGAAGACCCTCTGGAACAAAAGACCACCACTATGCCAGTCCACCATCTGGAGGTCCCCTGTGACCATGAAACCACTTCTTTGCCATTCCTTCAGCTCGAGGAACTTGAATGCTTGGAACAACCTCCATGCCCTCTCTCCAACTATGGGACCCACAGTAGAACAAGTACACGTGGGTGCTTGTTCCCCAGATTGAGAACCCTCTAGAGAACACGATCACCTCCAGGCCTGTCCCACAGGTGAGGGGCACAAGGAGAGCAGGAACAAAACCTCCAGTCCACTCCCCAACCCCTCCTCAAGGCAATCAATTCTGACACCTTCAGGACCTGACTGGTGCCTCCTTTTCCAGAGCAGTGCTGTAACACCAGATGACAGAGTCACATATGATTAAAATGGGAAGACTCCAGACTCTCCCCGCTCTCCGAGGCAAAGTGGGAAGACCAAAAGCTCAGTGGACAAGGAATGTCATCCTATGAGTGATTTGTTTCTGCCCCCAAGGTGAAGCCACTTAGTCATCTTGTGAACACAAGCAATCCAGGAATGTGTACCTTGATAGGGGACAGGTGCTGGGCACAGACAGAGAGGTCAGAGCAGCCGGAGACCCCCAGGTCTGGGGCTCAGATCGACATCCATGCAGCTCAGATGTCTGGGATCACTGGAGCCCAGGGCACAGATGTCCAGGGAAACCTGAAATCCAGGGACTCCGGATATCCAGAGAGAAGAGTGTGGGTCTTGTGAAATGTCCACATTCCTTGCACTGGCCACCAGGGGAAGCCATACTGAGAGTCTTCCCAAGCACCATCCCAAATACCTGGTGAGCTCACTGGCAGCCAGGTGCACCTGGGACATCAGAGCCCCATGAAAGTGAATCCAGAGCCTGTTTCCTGACAGTGGCTTGAGCTGGAGTGGAGCGACTCCCTCTGAGGTCAGCAGGAGCTGAGGAGTCACTGAGGGGTCCAGAGCAGGTGGTAAGATGGTGAGAGCCTCAGCCTGGTGGAGGGGGATGGGGTAAGATATTTCTCAAAGGTGGATGGCTGAAGGGGCTTCTCCATCCTGCGTTGTTCTGAAATCTCCAGAAAAGGTGGATGAAAAGCAGTGCTAATCTGGGTTGGATGAATGCTGTTTATACCACTCCCTCACAGGTGGGCCAGTTCTAATCCTCAGTACTAATCACTCTAAAGGCCTAATAACCCAACACAGTGGGTTTTCTACTATTTAGGCAGGAGAGACTGATACAGGCCTGTGAGCTGCATTTGGCTGGGAAATGAGGAGCATTTCCAGCCCTCCTGTGCCTGAAAGCCATACACTGACTTATGGTGTTGCCATTTGTTGGTTTAACCCCCGATTCCACCTCAGGACAAATAACCCAAGGCACATTCTCTGCACATGTCCTGTGTGGCTTTGCAAATCCACTGGCCTCTCCTGACAGTGAAATTGTGATTTGGCAGCTGTCTGTGGTTCTGTAAACATGGAAACTGATTTTCTTCTCTTCAGCATATTTACACACACTATTGACAGGCACCTTAGTACTTTTAACATCTTCTATTTCCAGTGCTATGTACTCACTTTTTCTTGAAGAGAGTAATGCCCTCTTCTGCATCTGTATAAATAAACCATTGGGAAGGAGTTAGGGTCGAGGGGTGGCCTGGCACACACCAGGGCACCAAGAATAGGATGCCTAAAGCTCAGTTTATTTTTTGAAAATATAAAACAAGGCTTCTATGAGGTTTCCATTGAACGTTATAAAATCTAAGTCTATGCAAAAGGACGGGGAATTCTGCTAACAGCTGAGCATCCTGGACACTTACCTCAAAGCACAACCTGCCTGATAGCCCTTCCTGGTGACACAAAGAATAAGCACAGTGCTAGGAAGCACAACTGCTTCAGCATGAGTTCGATCCCACACAAGGGAGGTGACCTATATAACTCAGTAGCCCTGTCTTGAGCTGCTCCCTCAGGAGTGTATTTA
>NW_004567119.1:42560892-42562525 GCF_000260355.1 Condylura cristata | reverse complement strand
CTGTGAGACTGGGGGCTAGGAGCATTTGTTTGGAACTAGAGCTCCAAGTTAGACTCTCTGGAAAGTATTCCAGCTACTTTGTATCCCTCTCTCTCCCTGGGTTGTTTCCTTTTCCTTTCCCCTTTTTGTAAATAAAGCATTTACTCTTTCTGTGTGCGCCTGCAGAAAATTACAGTTTGAGCGCATGGGCGAGGCAGCCTAAGTCCACTCTGGGCTGTCTGTAACAGCTGCACCACCAGAAGAGCCCAAAATACTGAATATGAACATGTAATTTTACACAAGTTAAAACATCATCTGTTCGTTCCTTATTGTCACTTTGTTATTTTATGATTTCGATATTAAATAAAAATGTTATCTTTTAATAGGATCATAATAGAGATATAGTCAAGTTTTAATCTGTTTATATTTTATAATCAGAAATGGGGTTTCCTCTGACAATTTATAAAGGAAAGATTGAATAATAAACAATATGTGTTTATATGTATATAGTATATACATATTTAACTTTCTGCTATATATAGATAATATCCAAAGTCTGATATCAGGTGAAAGTATTAAAGTTACTGATTTATTGATGAGTGAAATATTCAGTTACATTTCCAATTGTTTATTATAGCGTATTATTGACATGTGAATATTCTTATGTATAAACTGGGATTTCATAGATTATATGCATACATGAAAACTAGAGGAACAAGTTTTATTTCTTAGTAGTTAATTTGGAATAAAAAATAATAGAGTCTGATCCTTCTCAAATTTTCAAAGGTGTCATTCAGAGAGTGCTAAATCAGTTGTGAATAAAGAGTAATTTTCAATGAAAACCTAAACATTGTGTGTTTTACTTTTATTACCTCAGTGCATGTTGATATGATCTTGGCAGTGTTGGAATGAGGTAACCCTGTCAGGGAAAAGTGCTAGAAATGTGCACTTTAGAAACTCTTGATGACAATTCGGGCTGCCTGAAGATGGGGTTCTAACAATGTTTAAATGATAACCTTACTTATAAAATAAAACATGCCACATCACGTAAGATATCCATTGCTTATCACATTTTGAAATATAATTTACATGTGATTTTGAATTAATTAAAGGTGCAAATATGTGAATCTTCCAAGTGGTAACTCCTGAGAGGCATAGGGACTAGCCAGCTCTTCCTATATGAACTGATTTACTAAAGCATCATTAAAACTTTATTCACCTTTAAATCTATAAAATATTGTCTGGCAGCATCTCATAAGAGAAAATGGTACCTCTCACAGAACAAGCACACTAGAATATTTGCACTAGGCCATGAGTTCCTACAATGGAAATGACTCTTAAATATCCCAACTGTTGGCATAAATGTGCACCAGGCAAACATGTCTATTGAATAAGTGTTTCAATGAGTTAATAATCATATGCATTAAATTACAACCTGGCATCTCTGTGATTTTAAAATGTAATAAACTGTTCTAAGAAATATCCAGCCTAAGTAAAACAAGTTTCAGAAGATGTCTTGGGGAATGCATAGAGAACCATTATTGCAGGATTATAGATATCTGATACTGATTGAAGAGGAATTACAGAGTAAGAGAAAACTCACCTCTACTACCCTGCTGTCTGTTACCTGTAGCAAAGACTCAAGCTACAGAGT
>NW_004567119.1:42556319-42559887 GCF_000260355.1 Condylura cristata | reverse complement strand
TGATCCACGTGGTGCACAGCCCTCTTCTGACTGGCCCACTGCTCCCCTCAGCAGTGTACTTCACTGATGTGCCTGTTCTGTTCCCCACTCTGTCTCTGGTGAATCCCCATATGCCCTGCACCTCTGGCCTTTACCCCAGTTCTGTATGCATAAATACATAAATCTTTAGATAAGTAAATCCCTTCCATCAGTCCCTCTCTTTCTTTCCTTCCTGTTTCCTGCTCTCCCTTATGTTATATATTCCATTTTTCCACCCTTCTTCAACTCTAAGAAGTTTCTTCCCACTTATTTAGTAAAATATACAGACTCTTTGGTTTACATCAATTGAAATTTAAATCTCCTCAGAATCTTCCCTTCTTTATAATCCTTTAAGATGCCCTTTATTGTTTCCTAATTTTGTTTCCTCCTACATCTTAGCATTATAAACACACCAAAATGCATTTACAGAATTTTACAAGAATATAACTGTATTAAATGTATTAAATGATACATTTAATACAGTTATATTCACTAATAGTTGATAGCATTGGTAAATTACATTAAGAAACATGGTGGGATTTTGTATTCTTGTGTGTCTTAGCGATTCTGTGTCTGTGCCTGGATTACTCTTTGCTTTGACACTTCTGCGCCCACTCAGTGTGCAGAAACAGGGACAGTTGACAAGAAACCTCTCAGGGCAAAAGTCCTGGCATGAGGACCTGCACCTGCTGAAACCAGCGTGCATAGACCCGGGACAGTGGTCATGACTGAGCAGTGCACACTGAGCTTTCCTTGACTTTCCCCCTAGCTTACCCCTGGCTGGGCCAGCTGTTTGTGCATCCTCCACCCATACGTGCAGTTCCCATCTGCCTCCTTGCTGCTTTGAGCTTCTTATATTCTGTTTGATCCTAAATAGAAAGGAGACTGTCCTTGGATCTGGCTGACCTCTCTTGGTGCCATCCAGTTACGGGGCAGGGAGAGACACAAAGCTGAACCCCCAAACCTGGCTTCTCTAACTAGGTTTTTCCATCCAGCACATCAGGACCATTAATGGAAAGAAACTTTAATACAAGTAGTGTGCAATACAGAATAGACAAAGTATATAGTTACTAAATCAAACACCCAAAGTTACTCTTCCCTCGTGGGTAAAAGTCTACACAAAAGGGTTTGGCTCAAGGCAAGGTCTGAAAACCTGCCAAAAGTCTGAGGCACCTTCCAGCAGGGAACCATGAAAAGGGATCAGAAACAGCCAGACAAGTCTGGGAAGAAAAGAGAAAATTAAAATCAAGGTAAACACTGCCAGAGTGAACTTCCCCATGATCGCTCACCCACATCTCTTTCAGCCAGTCTAGGGCCAAGAAGCAAACACAGTGTCTCCACATGTGATTCTGCTCCCTGAGCCTCCCTCAGGTCACCTTCTGGCTCCATCATGCTTCCTTCCTCCTCAGTCTCCTCTCAAAATTCTTCTCTCTGCTCAACTCCGTTTTATTTTTGGATGGTTCAGGGGACCTACACCTCCCCTTTTGGGGTGACCACCCTGTTAGAAGACCATCATGTTCACCCTAGTTTAAATGTTCAATGTTTGTGTTCTCCATGATGTGCCCATATAGTACTGGGAGCTCAATGAGAATTTATTGAAAACATTAATATTTGGGAAGCACATCACTATCAAGGATGTCAAGGATGTTATTTTAATTTTTAAGTATTTATTCATGTATTCTTACAGAACTGAGCCACAGGTTCAGGGGTGGTTACAGGATCAGCCGGATGCTCCCCACAGGATTGGGGAGCAGAGCAGGCAGACTGACAAAATGCACTGCTGTGAGGAGCAGAGGACAAGGCAGGAGAACTCCTGTCAGTGAGTGTCACCTCGCTAGCCAGGGATTCAGCTCTTGCTAAAACAGCTGTGGCTGGCTCCCAAGAGCTACGCTTTAAACAACTGCAACACCAGGGAGGAACCTCAACGATTTTATTAACAATTAGATCTAGTAGCATGAAGTAGTAGTGACAGGTTAAACAAATGCTTATCATAAAATTACTATTTTTTTTCTCAGGTGATTCTCTTTCATTGTATCCAATTACACTAACAGTTCAAATACACTCCATCCATTCATTGAATTCTATCATTTCTTGCTCAGATACTTAGTGAGTCCAGGCCCTTTGACAGAGCCTAGAGACAAACTGTAAAACAATGTTTTAGAGAAGCAGGAAGACGCATGAAGGCCACAGAAACGGGGGCCCACCTAGGGGCAGAGGGGGAGAAAACATAGGATATTTGTACCATGGGGAAGCCCTGAGGGGGCATTCTTAAATTGTTAAACTGCACTGATTATACCTCCTGAAGTTGACAATTATCTTGAAAATAATCCATTTGAGTTAAACTGATAAAAATGATAATCAAGCAACAACAACA
Organism: Condylura cristata; assembly: GCF_000260355.1. Lineage (NCBI taxonomy): Eukaryota > Metazoa > Chordata > Mammalia > Eulipotyphla > Talpidae > Condylura > Condylura cristata. The sequence goes on along the minus strand of NW_004567119.1, from coordinate 42,557,495 downwards.
AACACCCAAGCCCCGGTATTAGTTTATATTGATGTGGGTGTTATTTCAAAAAAGTCTAGTACAGTGAGACAACCGCAGTTTCATTTACTTAGTTTGCACAATGCCAAGACCACTTGTGGTGCACATCCAGAAGGTGACCTCTGATTTCACTCATGCCAGTGGCTCTTACCTACTAATAAAGTTATTTTTGTCCAGTTAAATCTCACAATGGCAGTCTACAAGATTGAAACGAGAATGAAGCAAGTCTTGGGGAGCGGGGAGTTGTTCACAAAGTCAGATACTGCCCTTCCAGAAAGACATAAGGTGTGCACACTTCCCCTCACCTTTCACTATATATATATATATATATAGTAAACTTCATGGTGACCGATAGTAAAATAGCTCATGCTCATGTTTAATCTCTATCAACAGAAAGATACACCTTATAAGTGGTTGTTACATTTACAGTGGACAGGCTTCAGAGGAAGTATGTGAATCTTAGTAGTGAAATTGAAGAATTGATACTGACTTTCAAATGCTTGATTGAAATATAGTGGAACCCGCCCATCTGTCCTGCCATTGGCTGAAGCCCTATGGTGGGCGGGGCTGCACTTGGCCACAGAGAGAGTCTGATCCCACCCCCTGCCACAAATTCCCTTGTGCAAATGTGGGACCCTCGGTGGCTATCACTCGTGCTTCCTCCTTTCTTACTTTTTTTTTTTTCCAGCAAGCCCCCTACCCCAGGTGTGTATACTGAAGTATAATAAGTATAATACATCGTGTTAACATTATTTCCATTATATAACATCGCGAGTGACAGAATAACAACTTCTTAATCTTTTTGAAAAGCTACGTGGAGCTGCCTTTATGACATGTCCATTAGAGAAACTACTTCATGCCTAAAGCCCATCAAGATACTAAAAAGCTCTGAAAAGGACCCTAGCTGCAAGTGCAAATTCTTACTCCTAGCACTGACATTTGCTCCAATTTTGCTTAAAAATTAACCAACAGCTTAAGTGGAATTATATCTAATCACAAATGTAAATTTCAGCTAACATTTCTATTGGAAACCAAACAAACAAACAAAAACACTAACTCATTTCTTGATTCTACAGAAGCTGCCTCTCCCTCCAGGAACTTGTTGGGTCTGCAGGAGTCTATGGGCTTGTCAAACACATGCTGGCCATGGGATCTTCT
>NW_004567119.1:42554429-42555564 GCF_000260355.1 Condylura cristata | reverse complement strand
CAAGCTCCCCAAACCCTGCCATCTGATTTTAAAGTTTAAACTTATCCAATGATCTACAAAAAAAATGTATTTATTTTCTTTTTCTTCCATAGAGATTTAAAGAAGTTCCCAAGTGGAATATTTCGACAAATATTCTTCAGTGCAGGTATGTATATTTAATAATAATTAACAGACTGGAATCTAATTTTGTTGTAGATATAATGACATCAATATGAATACAAATTCCAATTAGCATTATTTTCATGTAAATTTACCTATAGCACTTGAAAGTTTGTCTGCAAGACTGATTTTGCAAGGAGGAAAACTTGTTTTTTGCTTAATCAGTGTTAATTGTCTCCTCTACATCCCCAACCACCAGAGCTGGAACATGAATGACATAGTGGGGTTAAACTTTAGCAGACCTGGGAGGCATCAAATGTGTTTGGGAATAGCAGAGAATTGAAACTCCGGGTAAACAGAATGAGACAGAAGCCTAAAATTAAATCTCTAGATATACTATAAGAAAGTTTTAAACATATCCAGAGATTTACCAGAACTATCTTTGGGGTGGGGAGGTTGTCAAAATAAACGGGGATGAGGAGGAATGTTTGGGTGTGGGGTTTTTCTGGTAGCAGTCGGCACAAGCTCTCTTTCACAACCCTTTCCAGAAGGAGATTCTCCTTGCTTTCTGCTCAGAATGTTGGTTGGTTTGCCCAGCTCAGGCTCAGGACACATGATATAGGACCGTAAAGCAGTTTTTCTGGGGTGACTTTCCCTAGCCCTATTTTAATGTGGGTCCAGCCATGTGGCTCTCAACAGGGAGTAAGTGTCTGGGATCTCAAGTGAGAGCTCATTCAGGTTTGGGACATCTAAAAATTGTTTCTCAAAAAAAAAAAAAGTTTAAATATTTCCCTCTGAATTCATATAAATTATGATAGATACATAAATTAACTAAATGTTGTGAGTAACATGTAGCAATTTCTTAGTATCTCTGCCTATGTGTAGTGCTTTTATTTAAATAATTTGCAAACACTGTTTTCAGGGGCAGACGTCCTGAGCGGTGGCCCCAGAGGGGCTGGTGACCGGGGCAGCAGCTCCATCACAGGAAGACCCTTTGGGGTCAGTAGGGACAGGCTAGTGTCTGTGGGATGATGTG
>NW_004567119.1:42552495-42554092 GCF_000260355.1 Condylura cristata | reverse complement strand
TGCTCAGTGTCTATGAGTAGCTCAGAGGGAGATTTATAACCAGATTGATTTTACACCTGAGGGGGCCTCTGGTCACCTTATTGCCTTATTGTTTCTTGTCCACCGTGAGCTACTCTGAGAGACTTTTTTTATATATATAAAGCAGTGACTGACAGTGTTTAGATCGCCCTTGCTGGGCTTAATTAAAATGGGTCTCAGGCGTCCCTTTGTAGTAGGCTCTCAGGTGATGCACCCCTGTGTGGATTCTCTGGGTGCCCATGACCTCCCATGAGTACTGCTCTCTTGGGTACCAGATTCCAAGATCTTATTCCAGGTGCAGCATATGGATCCTACTGCCGCCCTTGGCCTATCAGGTGCTGCATCTGGATACCCAGAAACCCAGGCCTTCTTGTTCCTGGGGTCTGCAGCGGGAGGGGAGGTGCTATGAGAGCTGGGGTGGAGACTCTGCTCTTGACAGTGGTTTAGTCTTTGACTATGCAGTGCAGCCTTAACATGTTTTTATTTCTGAAAAAAAAATTCTGAGTATTCCTTTCTGATTTTCCCCTTTGCCTTATAAAGCAAGACACACAATTGTTAGGAAACCTGAGTCCCGGCACTCGGTGTGGGAGCCTGGGTCAGCACTCACCTCTGCTCTTGGTCTTGGCCGGCAGCCCAGAGAACCTTCATGAAGCCTTGTCTGTCCTCGGTGTTAGCTTTGACTGCAGAGTTCAGGGAAGGCGCCTGCTCTGTAGGTATAACTGAGTGAGGGCCACCACCTGTCCAAGGCTCATTCACACCACCCGCTGTCTCCTACATCCTTGACCTTCCTGTGCCCAATGGGGAAACCTTGAAGGAAACACTGATCAATGCTCATGCTTTTCACATCTGTCTTGTTAATGTAAAATCAAAATAAATTATTGTGCTCTCTCCTCACACATCAGAAAAATAAGCTGTTATACTTTGATTTTACCTTTCTTCCTTGGAATTTCAAACACTGTTTTCTATGGGAATTAATGTCAGTGATATTCTTCAGGGTTACTACTGTGTAGTGACAACTTAGGAAAAGTTTGGTGAGTCAGTAGCCCTCTTCACATAAACAAAACTGTTTCAGGAGCTCAGGATACAGCCATTCTAGAGTGAAGTTCCGAAAATCGGTTTGTGTGATTTAGGTGCAGACACTGCTGTGAAGGAGACCAGAATGTGGCTGAAGCTAAATGTGCAGCATTAGCCTGGGGGTTATCGCAGTGACCGGTGGGCAGCCTAGGACCAAAGTGAGTCAGGTGCTGGGTAAAGGCAGGAAGGACACGGGGGAGGGGGGGGAAGGAACGCTGGGAGAAGAGCAAAGGCCCCACGTGGTCATGAGTTGTGGTAGACAGAAAGGCAGATCGCCAAGGCGGGATGGAAAGGGGGAGAGAAGGCTTTCGTGGGCAGGGCCCTGCCCTCACTGGGCTTTGGGAAGGGTGTTGGTTTCATTCCAAGGATAGCCTGGTCATGGGAAGGTTTTTGATTGCAGATTGAATTATGCTCTCACACTAGACTGTTGTGGTGAGGTCAGAGGTCTTAGGAAAGAGTGACATGATCAGTTAGGTGCCCACAGTCCTGGCCCAGTGACTTAAAC
>NW_004567119.1:42547733-42548202 GCF_000260355.1 Condylura cristata | reverse complement strand
GTTTCTTGTTTTATTGCTGTATACTCATTTTGTCTTGATTTGGTATGTTTGTGTGTTTTATTTTTAAATTTAGTTCTAGTTTCTAATTGGCTTGTTTATTCTTGATTTTAAATTTTACATAATTTTTAATTTATTATTGCAGTATTTATTTAGATGTGGGTGTATTGATTTAATATTAGTTAGTATTAATATTTAGTTGACATTCGTATTTCTATTATTCGTTAGTAAGCATTAGCATCGCCAGTAAGGGTGGTATAGTTAGTATTACGTGTAATTAAGTTATCACTAGTAGCATATAGTTAGCATATAATAGCATATAGTGAGTAATTTTTTTAACCAAGTAGCACAGTTAGCAGTCAGAGCCAGTGAGCGTAGAGAGGACAGCGCCCATCGCCATGTTCCGCATTGGAAAGGACATTGCACCTAAAAACTATAATGTGCTCCGCACGCTGGGGGAGGGCACCCAGGC
>NW_004567119.1:42536751-42542805 GCF_000260355.1 Condylura cristata | reverse complement strand
ATCCAGCACCCAGCTGGAGAACCCTGAGAAAGACAACCACCTCCGTGCCCATCCCACATTGGAGGGCCCAGAGTGCTTGAGGTCATCTGCGAGCCAGCATGCCAGAGGCAGGGGCTATAAGGACAATAGATACTCTCTGGGACAGACCGGCAGCTAAAGGGACTCAGGGAACAAAGAGATGTCCCATGGCAGACTACACCTGGAAGAACCACAGGAAATGAGACCACTTGCGTGACAGCCCCTAGCTAGAAGAATCTCAGGAGCATGAGACCACCTCCGTGCCATCCCAGAACTGTATGACCCTGGGGAATACAAGACAACATCTGTGCCAGCACCTGGCTAGAGGACACTGTAACATGAGACCAACTCAAGTTCAACCCAGAACTGATGACCCTGAAGATCACGAGGCCATATCCTTACCAGGCCCCAGTGGGTCCAGAGACCAACTCCTTGCCAAGTCATAACATGGAGTAAGTCAAGAGTACAAGGGAATTGCCACCTTCCCACTCCTCAGCCCAGGACAACACTGTGAATGAATCTTGGATTTGTTGGCAAAAACACATCTTCATAAATGCATTAAAACCAGAGGACAGATACATTCTGAAGATAAGAAGATTCTAGACTCTCATTGCAGTCCCAGGCAAGGTGGGAAGGCCAGAGTTGGAGAAATAGTTAACACCAGCCTAAGACTGTTTAATTTCACTCGTAAATACTCAGATCATAGCAACACTACTCATGCAAGGAAGAACACTTAAAGGAAGAAATCCGGAAGTCCTCCAAAGATCAGCCATCTTGTATCCAGAGTGATTAGGAAAAGATCTAGGGGAGGACGTGGCCTGGACAGAGGACAAAGCCTAGGCCCAGACAGAGGGGCCAGAAAAGCAAGGTACCCCAGGCCTGTGGTTCAGATATCCATGGAACTCGGATGTCTGGGGAGTACAGACAGCCAGGGGCACAGTTGTTCTGGGAGCCCTGAGTCCAGGGACCCCTGATGTCCAGAGAGCAAGGAGATCATAAAATATTTGCATTCCTGGCATGGGCCACCAGGAAGGAGCCACGCCCCAAGTTTCCCCAAACCCACATCCTGAATCCCGGTGAGCTACAAGGTACTTGGTGCACCACGGAACAGACAACCCCATGGAAGCAAGCCACTGAAACTTGTTTGTTTGTCCCCCAAGAGTGACACAAGTCAGAGCGCAGAGGCCCTCTATGAGGTCATCAGGAGCTTATTAGTCACTGCAGGAGTCCAGAGGAGGAGGCAGACAAACAATAATAAAAACCACAAAAAAATTGTATTAAGATGAAAGCCACTTTTAAGCCACAGTGTATGCCCAAATGATAATCTAAGTTCTAATGAGCAATTCTCACTGGTACAATCAAACAATTATTACTCATATTGACTAGAATCCAGGAGAAGATATTACAAGGGACTGTGCAACAGAAAGAAAAGCTACTTGGCCCGGCATTTCTTGAAGGATCATCAATATTTTCATGTCAGTCTAGAGACAATTCAAAGAAGATGCACTGCTCTGGTGTCAGAGAAGAGACCGGAAGGGGATTGACGCTGCTGGTGTCAAGGATGCCCTCTCACTGAAGAAACAGGAGCTCCATGCCACACCGTAAGTGACAACCTAAAGAAGAAAGTCGCTCGTGAGGGGGCTCTCTCTGCTTTACATGTCTGTGAAGGCCAGGATATCCCCAATGTGCATCAGAAATGTCTGCATGTTGTTTTAGCAATTCCCCATAGAGAGGTGGACAGAAAGAGACGGGATTGTCTCTCTATCCCGCAGCTCAGTGGGATCAGTCCAAAAGACTGACCTCGGATTGAAGAGAGCTAAGGTTCACACAGGTGGGATTAGGAAACATATCGTCTCACTGATCACTGTGTCAGCACTCTTGTGGTTGGGGAAGGGGGTCGAGTAGCTATGGCTCCCCTGTGAGCAGTGAGTGCAGTGTGCTGGCCACATCTCCTGTCCAGGAGGCAGCAAAACCAAGGCAGCAGACACCCCAAGCAGCAGGTCCAGGAGAGTAGCACCACCTGATGTGACTTGGAGGGTTCTCTTCATCATTCTTATCCTGGGCCCTTTGACCTCTTCGACAGGAATTATGTCAAGAGAAGCAATAGCAATCCCTGCAGCTCCCTGAAAGAAGTGAGAAAACCAAAGAAGACATTTGTGTATCTACCAGGCTTCCCAGCCAGGGTGATGCCAGTTCCTGGCAGTACAGAGAGCAGCCCACAGAGACGCTTTACCTACTGAGCAGTCATGTGCAGGGAGCTTCTTGTCCCGGCTGCCCATGCAAATCAGCGAGTTTAGTGCATATGTCCGGTTGGCCTATTAAACGCAGCATCCTGGCTCAGTAGGCACAGATGACCCGGCTGGCACAGTCATAGGCAGTGATTATAGTGCCAGGCACTGTGTTCAGTCACTGCACTCCCAAGTGTACTAAAATAAAAAAACTGCTCCGGACGCTGGGGGAGGGCGCCCACGCCAAGATCAAGTTTCCCTGCACAAGCTTCCCAGCACAGACATGGCTGTAAAGATCATTCGCATATCCCAGCAGGAGCACTGTGTGTGCTTGCGGGAGGTTTGCGGCCTGGAGTTGCTCAGCCAATCACACAAACCCCAGGTTGTTCCTGATCTTGGACGCGAGGTGTCAGTCGCTGCTACTCATGGAGTATGTGGAGGTCAGCGAACTTATACCAGCCCCACCTTCCACTTTTGAGGCCTAAAGGCCCTGTGATACTGCATGGTGACAGGGTCCCTGCTCTTCCTTTTGAAGAAATCTGGGAGCTCAGAAAGAGAATTTTAAATGGGCATTTCTTTGTGCACAAACACATGTCCACACAGTGCCAGGACCTACTAAGGAAGGTGATGGAACTGGACACCAGGAAAGGGGCAACACTGGCACCGTCATTGCCCACCCCTGGGTGAACATGAAGAAAGGGGTGCCTGTTGCTCAGCTGCCCTCCCACAACACCTACACATGGTCATGAACATGTCATGTCACTCCTGGCATTAAGCATGATTGGGAAATACTGTGGTGGCTGATTGAGATTTGACTACATCACCGGGGCTACTGGACATCTGCTCCAGGAAGCAGGAGGAGAGTGGGAGCGGCGGCACAGTCTGGGCGGAGCCCTCCCCTGCAACTGGCCTGACAGTGGTGGTCCTTCAGGGAGCGCCCTCTTCAGCCCCACGTTTCTGGGAAGAAAAATCATCAAATCGCCCCAGTCCTGTGGAACAAGTGCTTAAACAAAGGAAAAGGCACAAAAGATCACTCGTCTTCATCATGAAAAACACAGAGCACAAGACACAACCTTGCTAGTCCCACAGCTGGAGGACCTGGGGGAGCACAAGACCTCATTCATGCAAACTGTGCAGCTGGAGGACTCTGGGGAGCGAGAGACCTCCTCCATGCAGCCCCCAAGTTCAATATCCTTGGGAGCTCAGCATCACCTCTGTGTCAGGCCTGCAGCTATAATGAATCTGGGGACAGGGGGCCATCTTGGTGTCAGCCTGCCAGCTGCAGGGGCTCCAGGGAGAAAGGAGCATCCCGATACCAGCCCCAGCTAGAGGCCTCCCAGGGACCTGAGGCCACCTCCCTGTCAGTAGCCAAGCTGGAGAACCTGGAGAGCCTGAGACAACCTCCCAGTCTACCCCCTGCTGGAGCTACACTGGGAGAACAGAAACACCACACTCATGCCAGCTCCCCAGCTTCCAGAAAAACCCTGAGAACCCCTGGTGAGGGCAGTGCTACAAGATGCAGGGGTCTGGGGCTAGAGAACAAGCTTTATGCAAGCTCAACAATTGCAGAAGCACCAGGGGCAAAGGGTCATCTTTATGACACCCCAGCAGTTACAGGGGTTCTGGGAGCTCAGGATCATCTTCATTTACATGCTAGCACCCCATCTAGAGGTCCCCAAGAAACTTGAGATCAGCACACCACAAGTTCCTCAGCTGTAGTTACACCAAGAAAGCATGAACACCACCTTCAGCCAGCTGTTCAGCCACCCCGGAATGCCACTGAGACACCCCTGGGACATGGTTAGTGCCATGACTTCTGTAGCAGTGCAGTGATACTGGCGGAACCTCATCTAAAAAAAAAAAACAAAACATAAGAAGACTCGGACTATTCCTGCAGCCCCAGGCAAGCCAGGAAGGACAGAGCACAGCACAGAGTGAACATAAACAATCAGGCCTGTGGTTTCTGCCAAGCACTCAGAAAACACAAGCATCATAGTAACACCATCCAGCAAAGAAGGGCTGTGGATAACTACACTGGGTTCCAGCATTCCCCAAAAGGGCAGCTAGATAGTGACCATGGGGAATAGGAGCACCCTGGAGCAGGGTGAGGCCTGGAAGTGGAGAGATGCTGGTGCAGGCAGTGGCCAGAGAGGCATGGGGCACTCAGGCCTGGAGCTCAGATATCCATGGAGTTGGTAGCTCTGAGGTCCAGAGATGCATGGAGCTAGAGAGCATGGGGATCATGAGATGGCCACATTCCTGGCATGGGCTGACAGGAGGGAAGCACCCCTAACTCTTCCCAAGCACCCACACAAATCCCAGTGAGCTCACAGGGTGGCCATTTATGCCAGGGCAACAGTACCCCGTGAAAGAGAGTCGCTGAGCAGTGTGTGTTCTGCAAGAGTGGCGGGAGACAGAGTGTAGCTGCACTCTCTGAGGTCAGCAAGAACGGAGCAGTCATTACTGGCGAACACAGGAGGAGACAGATACACGATAATTAATAACCATAAAAATTCTCATATTAAGATGGGAGCCTCTTAAATTACAGTGTATTTCCAAACAATAATCAAAGTTCTAATGAACAATTACTACTTCTATAGCCAGGTGATTATTGCTCAAATTGAATAGAATCCAGGAGAAGTTAATACAAGTGACACAGAGAGAGAAATAAAATCTATTCGATTTGGTAAATTCTTGAAGGATCATACAACATGTCCATGTCAGTCTAGAGAAGATCACTGACCTAGGAGATGCACTGACCTAGTGACGGAGAAGGAGCAGGAAAGGCATCACGGTGCTGGTGTCAGGATGTCCTCCCACTGCAGAAACAGGAACCCGGAGTCACACCATAAATGACAACCTAAAGAAGAAAGTCACTCATGAGGGGTCTCTCTCTACATCCGTGTGCAGGCCAGTATACCCCCCATATGCATTAATAACTTTTGCATCTTGTTTTAGCAATTTCCCAGAGAAATCAGGTGACACTCAGAGCGGTAGACAGAGAGACCTGAATCGTCTCTCTGATCCAGTGTTCAGTGGAATCGATCAAATGGCTGACGCAAACTGAAAGAGAGGTGAGGTTCACACAGGTGGTATCAGCAGACCTTTCATTTCAGAGTTCACAGCGTCAGCATCGTATGGTTGGGAAAGATGCCGTGTAGCCTGGTTCCCCTGTGAACAGGGAGGCCGTGCACAAGCAATATCTCCTGTCCAGCAGGCAGCAAAACCAAGGCATCAGATGCCCCCAATCAGCAGATCTGGAGAGTAGCACAGTCTAAGCAGACTTGGGCTGCTCCTTACATCATCACATTGCAGGGCTTTAGACCACCTTGACAGGTTGTGGGTCAGGAGAAACAACAATGATCCCTGAGGCCCCTTGAAAGAAGACAGGGGCCCCAAAGAGACATCTGTGAGTGCACCAGGCTTCACAGCAGGACCAAACCTGGTCCCCAGAAGCACAGAGCACAGACCATGAGGTTGGTGTGATTTGGTGTTTGGGTGTGATTTGGTGAACTTTGGTGTGTTTGGCTGAGATTTGGTGTGAGTTGGTGTTATTTGGTGTGGTTGTTCCTTTAGGTTTATTTAGTTGTTAATTGCTTTGTAGGATTAAGTTTTTGTGGTTTTGTTATTTTAGTTACTTTAATTTTAATTATGTTTCTCATTTTCCTTACTGTTGTGATTTTCATTTTTGTGCATTTACTTAGTTTAGTAGTTTAGTTTTTAGTTAGCATAAGTATTTAGTTATTATTACTATTTAGTTAGTGATAGCATCATCTTTAACATTCAGTTAGCACTAACATAACTAGTA
>NW_004567119.1:42529354-42536651 GCF_000260355.1 Condylura cristata | reverse complement strand
TAAGTATTTATTCATTTTTACTATTTAGTTAGTGATAGCATCATCTTTAACATTCAATTAGCAGTAGCATAATGAGTAAGGATAGTGTAGTTAGTATTGCTAGTATAGTTAACCCTACTAGCAGATAGTTTTTTTTTTTTTTTTTTTAGCTCAGTGAGTAGTTTTGCTAGGTTTCCAACAGTACAGTAAATGTGCTGGGTGTAGTCAGGGTGTCCCAGATCACTATGGCAAGTGTCCGAGTCTCTGAGGAGATAAACTTTAAAAATTATCTGCTTCTTGGACGCTGGGGAAGGGCACCCGTGCCAAAATCAAACTGGGTCTACATGCACTAGCTAGCACAGAGGTTGCAATCCAAGTAATACAAAAGGTGAAACAAGAAAGACTTGTATCCCTAGAGAGGGAGATTCACTGTCTGAAGTGCTAAGCCAACCTCACACAGTGTAGCAGACCCAGGAGTCCACAGTCAGCCTTTTGGCCAGTGTGGAGCACAAAAGCAAGACCTCCATGATGACCACCCTGATGGAGGACACTTTGGAGCTTGAGTCTACCAGCAAGCCAGGTCCGCAGCTAGAGGACCCTGGAGAGTCTGAGTCCACCACTGAGCCAGGCCCCAGCTGGAAGACCATGGAGAGTTTGAGAGCACCAGAAACAAGGATCCTGAGGTCCCGAGAGTGTCCCTCAAACTCTGTAAGGACTGGACTGGTGGGAAGTCTTCCACAGCAACAAAATAAAGCAGAGAACATGACCACAGACTGCAGTCCCAGGAGGTACAGCAAGTCCAGAACACCCTAAATAGTTATTGTCATCATGGAAATGTTGTGTCCGTGCCCACCAATCAGAAGTCATCATAGAAACTAATTTTATATGAAGAACTGAGTCTCTCCAGTGCCACACCATCAAGAAGCCTCCAAAGGGCAGATACCTAGTGACCTTGGTGAACACGATCCGACCAGAAGGAGGGTGTGGTCCTGAAGAGAGGACCGATGGACTCAGACAGAGGGGCCAGAGCAGCAATAGATGCGCAGGCCTGGGGCTCAGCCCTGGGGAGCACAGGAGGCCAGGAAGGCCTGAGGCCCAGAGAGCATGGGGCTCGTGAAATGTCACCATCTTTGCACGGGCCACCCGGAGGGAGCTGCATCCCAAGCCTTCCGGAGCACCAAATCCAAATACAAAGTGACCTCACAGGGAGGCTGGTGCACCTGGGACACGGGAGCCCCACGGACATGAGTGGCTGAGTTCTGTGTGTTTGTTTCCTAACAGTGGCTTGCGCCGGAGCAGAAAAGCCCTCTCTGAGGTCAGCAGGTATTGTGCTGGGTTCCAGAGGAGGAGGCAAGTAAACATTAATAATTAAACCTAAAAAACTCTCATGAGGGCAGCCACATGCAAGTGACAGTGCATGCCCAAACAGTAATCAGATTTCGAATGAGCAAGTATTACTCACTGGTGTGGCCAAGCAATTATTGCTCACATTAACTAGAATGCAGCAGAAGACATTACAAGTGAGTCTTGGGAATTATTGAAGGATTATTCAATATTCAGGTCAGTCCAGAGAAGATCAGTAGGAGATGCACTAACATGTTCTACGTTTTCTCTGCTGTTTCTCTTTTATAGAATTAAATTCCATGAACAGGTATCTCCCATGCTATTCATTTGCATTGTTTTCATTTCTTCATCAGGTGCTTACTGAAACCTAATTGTGCTCCAGGTATTATGATGGAGCCTGAAGTGAAAGTGCAAGACAGATGCTAGAGAAACAGGAAGAAGCATGAAGGCAGTGGTAAGGGCGGGCACCTAGTGGAAGACGGGTAGAACACCTAGGGAATCTCTAAGATGGAGAAACAGGAGGGGACATGCTTAAAACAGTAAGTAAAACTGAAAATTACGGTTCTTACGTCTGACAAGCATCTTGCCAATAACTCATTTGAATTGAAACCATACAAGTTATAAGCAACCACCACAAACACACACACAAATATATAAAGATATGGATGTGTATGTGTATATATAGTATATATGCACACATATATTTTATATAAATGTGTATAGATATATAGATATATAGATAGATATAGATATATTACTCCAAGCCCCAAAACTAGTTTTATTGATTTCAGTGGTATTTCAAATAGATCTAGCACTGAAAGAAAATTGCAATTTTATGAGTTTAGTGTATATAGTGCCAAGCTTCTCATCGTGTTTATCCAGAATGTACCTATGCCAGTTTATCTTATCAGATTTTAGAGTAAATGAATAGAGTTACATTTACAACTTCTTGTTTGATGTCAACTTAAATCACACTAGTCTACAAGTTCAGACTTAGGGTGAGTACAAGCAAGTCCTTGGGGAGCAGGTGAGATGTTCACAAAGTCATACACTGCCCTTCCAGAAAAACTTGAGGTATTCACACATTCCCTTACCTTGCAATAAGTCCTTGTGGAAATTTCATGGTGACCAGAATATTGAACAATTTTAGTCTTTACCAACCTAAACAATGCCTTCTAAGCAGTTTACGTATTTTATAGCCGGTCTTAAGAAGAAATATCTTAATCTTAGTAGGGAAAACGAAGAGCCAATACTGACCTCCAAATGCCTCACTGAACACACTTAATTTTAATAATGTCACATTCTGTTGACATCATTTCCATTATACAACATCATGAGTGACAGGATGACAACTTCTTAAACTGTTTTAATAAGCCAAGTCGAGCCACCTCTGACATGTCTATTAGAGAAACTGTACTTTACTTCATTAAACACATCAATCTATTAAAAAGCACTGAAATTTTCCCCAAACTGTAGTTTAACTAGAATTATACCCACACATAGTAAACTCCAATCTAGCTTATCTGTAGGAAAAACAACGACAGCAGCAACACTAACTCACTTTTTCTTCTTGCATCTGTCTGGATCCATACAGGAACCCCTGCGGTGTCTGTGGGAGGCTCTGGCCTCCTCACTCACATGCTGCCCTCAGAAACTTCAGTGCAGAATCCTCTGTCCTTGGGGATGGTGGAGTCAAGAGGCAGAGATGGGATCACTAGAGGAGCCCCAAACCGTTCAACCTGTGAGCATGGATTATTCTGGGGAGACTGGGGCTGCCCCTAACTGAGAGCAACTTCTTTTCCAGCCACCGCTGTTTGACCAGCAGGATCTCCCAGAGAGAAGGACACTTGGTTGGGGATTTCCTTTGTGGGAAAAATTAAAAAAAGTTTTGGGAAAACTTGATGGTGGTGATAGCATACAGCATTCTCTGGAGGAGAGCTGCAGTGGGTCTGAGCACAGCCCCGCCCACAACTGGATGCCAGCCAATGGTGTGCCAGGAGGGGCGGGGTCATGCTGGGTCACGCTGACCTATGTATGTGAGACTGGAGCCTTCCTGTCTGCAAGGAGGGCCGTGGGTATCTAAGTCCTGGCCCATCCAGGCCCTGCTCAGTTACACCCCCTTGAGATGACTGAGAGCTGAATATCTGAGATTGAAAGGGAGGCCACTTTAAGCCCAGCCAGGTCCACCTAGCCTAGGGCCTCAGACACGGATTTGCCAAGAGACAATTTTATCCGCCCCACTGAGCTCCCTGAGCCCCCAGATTCTGAGGAGAATCTGAGCCCTGGTGAGTCCCACCAAGCCATCAAATCCCACTCAGTCCCACAAGCCATGCCAAGAGCCAAAACCAAGCTCCTGATCACAGCTTAGCATCCCTGAGTCCCTCCCAGTCCCCCAACGATTCCAAGCCGTGACATCTGCATCAACTCCATGTGGGCCATATGGTCTGACTCTAGTAGGGGAACCCTGTCCTGCCTCCTCCCTTGCTGGCTCCTCTTAGGGTGCAGGAGATGTAGTGACAGTGACAGTGGCAGGGGAGGACTCAGAGCCCGGCCCACACAGGGTGTATTCTTTAAGGGAAAAAAAAAAAAGCTGGCGGAATTTGCACATTTGTTTAAATTAGAAAATGAGAATATTGTTCATATCTTCTCATTGTGCATCAAGCCTTCTGCAGTCTTTTCAGTCCTTTAAAGTGGCACCAATAAATTTGCAGTGGGCCTAGGGGAGGTGACCTGTCACAGGAATCCTCCCTCCACATAAGGATGAGTCATGTATTAAAAGGAGATTCAGGGAGTGACCAGAAGGTATGGTGAGTGGGAAGATTGTTGGAAAGGAGATTTCAGGACAGATTGAAAATCTACAGACCGCAGGTAGAGTCTCATTTATGCTGCTTTTCAACTGTTACACTGGGCAACATCATACATTATTTAAATATCTATAATTGCACAAAGATAAACAAACTAATAATGGCAACCTGGTGATATTTTGGAAATAATGTTACTATAATTATACAAGATAAAGTAATGTAAATATTTAAAGAACATTGAAAATGCTAATGTAAATCGGCCAGCATGTTGGCTGGTACTCAGTCAATATATCTCTTTTTACTCCTTGTTATTTATAGTTGACTGTGTTGCAGTTGTAGTATTTGCACAGGCATATTAACATCTACATTTACTGACTTTGAGGACCAAAATGGGACAGGTACTAGGACTGGAACTGAGCAGTGATAACATCTTTTCACTGGTAACTTAAATCCTAGTTTTTCCCCCAATCACTAAAAAATGTTTCCAAATATAAATGCTAAGAATAGTTGATTCACTTAAAGGCTAATGTCTTTCATTTGAGACATCACAGAATTCCACTGAAGGGTTCTTTATCACATAACAATGACCTGGTTTCTATTATAGAAAAAATAGAGGTGATGAACATAGAAGAGACCAGGTAAAAGACTTGCAATTGTTCAGCTACATTACGGCCCTGGGGAAGTAGACTGTGTACTGCTGTAAGGACGTTTCAGAGTAAATCATAGGGCTGCTTTATTTGAAATCATGAGTGAACCCCATAGAGTGCCTATAAAATTAAGAGATAAAGGGAGTGAAACTAAGAGACATCAAAGTATTTGCTAGCTGCTTTAATTTTCATTTCTACAAACTGGACACCTTACTGTTTCTGGTAATTTATCATGGTAGATAAGATCCTTCAAATTCAGCTCAGATGGTCCATCCGCCATGCCTCTTGCTCAGACAAGTCAGAGTATAGCACTTCTCACTCTTCTGGAATTTTCATAAAACACTTGGTGCTCACTCGCTACATTATGCATATAACTCCCCCTACTAATTAGTGTCTGCTTCTTGAAATCAGAGGTAATGTCAAGGTGTTTATCCAAGAACTGCAAAGTGCCAGGAACATATCTGGCAACCCATAAATAATGTTGAATTGATTGTCTTAAATAACTTCTTAAAGTTCAAGATCTATATAATAGAAAGCTTCACCATTTACCATCATAGCCAAATTTACCAGGGCTCACAAAAATATGCAAAATGAATTATCTGTGAAAATATTGAAAATGGGTCTTTATCTAATGATACAGAGAGAGAAAGACACACACACACTAGAATGCTATTTATCTATATAAAAGATGAAATGTTACCATTTGTGACAACCTGGTTAGAACAGGATAGGATGAACAAAAATTACTTAAATTAGGAGAAAAATAAATGTCAGGTGCTGTCACTCCTGCCTGGGAAAACACACAAACAAAAATAGAAAAAGAAGACCTTTGGAGTCTAGTATACAAGAGGGAGGGAGTAAAGAAGAGCAGGTCCATGAAAACTGTAGATGATGCTAAAGAACAGTCTAAAGTTATTTTATTAATCTAAAGAAATCTTTGGCAATCTTTGGCAATATTTTCATAAATTCACAATTTATAAAATGTATGCAATATAGAAATGTCATTTCATTCTCTGTAAAGCATCAATGGATGAAACAAGCAGGTTAAGGGAACGCTAATCAAAAGCATGGATGTTAACAATAGAGACAAGTAATACAATAACGTCTCCCTCCACATAAATAATTTTGGCTCATTAAATTCTAACATTAGCCAAAAAATAGGAAGCCATTTAAAATGACTTCTTTAATATTTAGAGATTTGAACTCAATATACGTGGTGACATGTATGTGTTCTCATTTACACTGACATCTGATCTGGTTTCCTAGAAGTTATTATGAAACTGAGTGGCCAGGGCTAAACTTCATATACTTCCTGTGGTCAAACACGCTCATAAATAATGTTTCACTCAGCAAACACAGTTTTGCAAAGAATATAGAGTTCAGAGTGACTGCTGAGATTCCTAGGTCATAGAGCCAGAAGTAGAGAGGGGAGATTTTGTTCAGAGAATGTAAAAAATAAAATAAAATATAATAAAAACTGTAATTTAGCAGTCAAGTGTTACTGAAGCTATAAAGATTGTGCATCCCACAATCCACCTTTGATAATGGAATGAAAAGCCTTGGCTGGCACAGAGAAGCCATTGGGTGTGCTGCTTACAAACCAAGATAAATTTACTTTGTTCCAGTGTCTGGTAGCAAGAAGCTAGGGATCTAACTAGTGCTGCAATGGCTGCCTTAACATCACAGTGCTGAGATTTGACTCCTTTCACCACCAGGGAGAACTCCTAATATCTAAGTACTTTTGTTTTTCTTATGGTTTCCACGTGCTTTCTTCCCTTCTTTTGATCAAATAGCTTACAGTTTGCATTGTTTGAAAAACATCCATACCCTTGTATTTGAATGCTAGATGTCTAAATACTGTAGAGTTGTACATAGCCGTGGTTAATTCTGTTTTTCTACACATGTTGAATGGCTCCCCCCTTTTTATTTTCTCTAAGAAACTACATCTTTTTTTTTGTTATTAATCACATGGAATGGCTTTTAAATTTTCTCCTTTTATTCTAAAAGGTAGCTCTTCGATTTATTTATTATTTTCAAATTTGTTTATCTCTGTCATCTGAGTTTTTGCTTTCTTTTGAAAGTTTTTTCATATTGCATTCATTAAATGATCATTCACATGGTATTTGATTCACTATCAGTGAGAGTATTAAAACACTTTTCAGTATTTGTGTCTTAGACAACTGTGCCCCAAATGTATTTCTCCTCAGTATTTTTTTCCCCCTGTGGATTATCTTTTGTTCAGATCCTCATTCCCAACGTGTCCTAATTCCCCATAATTAGCTTCTCAGATACTACTTACACAAGTACTACTTAGGCTTCACTCTTCAGATACCAGTATTCTACTCAGAAGCTGGTCCTGAATTTGCCGTTTTTCTTCAGATGTTGTTTCTCAGATATTGGCGTACCAGGTTTTCTTCTCCTCATGTAACCTGGGTTTTCCTTAGACCTTGGTTGGTGATGTGTCATATTCCCTCAGATATTGTGTCTCAGAAAATTGTGCTGCCAAAATATTTCTCCTCAGGA
>NW_004567119.1:42528301-42529146 GCF_000260355.1 Condylura cristata | reverse complement strand
ATTTCTCCTCAGGAATATTTCCACAGAGGCATATCTTATCTTCAGACCCTGGAACCCAGAGTGTCACTTTTCCTCAGATTTTGTGTCCCAGACAATGGCAACCCAAGAATACTTATCTTTAGGTTTTTCTTCTTAGTAACATGACCTGCTTGTTCTCAGACCCTAGTTGGAAAAGTTTCACATTTCCTCAGCTTTTCTGTCTCAGACAACTATGCTGCCAAAATATTTCTCCTCAGGAATTTTTCCACAGAGGCACATCTTGCCTTCAGACCCTAGGCGCCAGAGTGCCACATTTCCTCAAATTTTGTGTCTAAGACGATTGTGATCCAAGCGTGATTCTCATCAGGTTTTTCTTCTCACTGGCTTGTGTTTCCTCAGATCTTCGTCGGAAAAGTGTCACTTTCCCTCAGTTTTTGAGTCTCGGGTATCTGTGTCCCAAAGTCATTTCTCCTCAGGAATTTTTTACAGAGAGGCACATCTTTTCCTTAGACCTGGGCCCCAGAGTGTCATTTTTACCTCAGTTTTTGTGTGTCAGAAATCTGTGTCCAAAAGAAAATATTTTCCTCAGTATTTTTTTCCACAGAGGCATATATTTTTCTCAGATTTGGGCCCCAGAGGTTCCCTTAACATCAGATTTCTTGTCCCAGATATCTGTGGCCCATGTGTATTTCTCCTCAGTATTTATTCCTCAGAGGCTTATCTTTACTCTGAAACTCATCCCCAATGTGTCCTAATTCCTCAGATTTTCATTCTATGATACTTGCTCCAAAAAGTATTTCTCAGGTTTCACTCTTCAGACACCAGTATTTCGTTCAGAAGCTGATCCCCAAGTTGTCATTTTTCTT
>NW_004567119.1:42527055-42528170 GCF_000260355.1 Condylura cristata | reverse complement strand
GCACCAAGAGCACTTCTCCACAGTATTTTTTTTTTCCTTCAGATACCTGGGTTTTCCTCAGACCCTGGTCGGAAATGTGTCACTTTGGCTGTTTTGTGTCTCAGAAAATTGTGCTGCCAAAGTATTTCTCTTCAGGAATTTTCCACAGAGGCATGTCTTGTGCTCTGAAACTGTGCTCCAGAATTTCACAGTTCCTCAGATTTTGTGTCTAAGACAATTGTGCCGAAGAGTATTTTTTCCTCAGTTTTTTTAATTTTTTTTTATTTTCAGTGACATGACCTGCATTTTCCTCAGATCCTGGTCAACAAAGTGTCACATCTCCTCAGTTTTTATGTCTCACCACATCTGTACCCCAAATTTATTTTTCCTCAAGGATTTTTTCACAGGGGTATGTCTTGTCCTCACAACCTGGGCCCCAGTGTGTCACTTTGCCTCAGTTTTTGTGTCTTAGAACAACTGAGCACTAAATATATATCTCCTCAGTGTTTTTTTTTTCCTATGGTTTATCTTTTGCTCATACCCTCATTCCCAATGTGCCCTAATTCCTCATATTTAGCTTCTCAGATACTTACTCCAAAAAAGTACTTCTCAGGTTTCACTCTTCAGACACCAGTTTTTTTTACTCAGAAGCTGGTCCCCAAGTTGTCATTTTTCTTCAGATGCTGTGTCTCAGATATCTGTGCCCTAGGTGTTCTTCTCCTCAGGTTTTTCTTCTCAGATACCTGGTTTTTCTTCATACCCTTGTCGGCAAAGTGTCATTTTTCCTCAGATTCTGACTCTCAGATGCTTGTGCCCCAACAACACTTCTCAGGTATTTTTTTTTTTTTCTCAGAAGCAGGTCATTTCTTCACACACTGGTTACCCAAGTGTCACTTTTCTTCAGATTTTGACTATTATATACTTGTGTCCCACAAATATTTATCCTTGGAATTTTTTTTTTCCTCAGAAGGACATATTTTCCTAGGCCCTAGTTCCCAGGAAGTCATTATTCCTCAGAATTTGCTTCTCAAATAACTGCTTCAAATATTAATTCTCTTGAGGTTTCGCTCTTTAGACAAAAGTGTTTTACATATTCCCTGGCTCCAAAGGGTCCCTTTTCTTCAGAAATTGTGTCT
>NW_004567119.1:42524900-42526581 GCF_000260355.1 Condylura cristata | reverse complement strand
AGACTGTCACTTTTCCTCATTTTTATTTTTTTGTCTCAAAAATGTTATACCCCAAGAGTATTTCTCCTCAGATTTTCTTCTCAGAGACCTGGGTTTCCTCTGACTCTGTCCTGCAACATGTCACTTTTTCTCTTTTTGTGTCTCAGATACTTGTGCCCCTTGAGAACTTCTCAGACATTTTCACTCAGGGGCATGACTTTTCCTCAAACACTGGTTCCCAAAGTGTCACTTTTCCTCAGATTTTGCATCTCAGAGAATTGTGTATCACATACTTTGTTTTATTGTATGTGTAGGACCTTGGAAACAAAATTATCATCTTGGCTTTGTGCTTTCAACCTATGGTTTGTTCTGAAATTTTTGGTAGATCTCTGGGATTGATCATGTTGTTTGAAAGATGTGGGATAGGTGTGTGCTTCATTTCAAGGCATCTTGGTAAGTGGTAAAATGCATTATATTTTGAGGTGAAATGTATACAATTGTGCATTGCTTTAATACATGTGGCTCAATATATGTGGATATTAATAGATTGATCAGGTATTGAATTATGAGTGCTACCATATTCAAGAGTTTTCTACTAACAGTTGCCTTGCTGGAGTTAATTTGGTTGTTATGTTGAGTTAAAGTTTTGAATGTTGACAACATATATCACAGTGCTGTTTGTATCCTTATGTGGGTTTAATGGTTCCTTCTGGACATGGTAAGCTCTATGGGGCAAATACAGGTTCTTTTGGTGGTTGAACCTTGTATATATGTGTGGAATAATGGATGAGGTGGAGGCTGGAGGAGAGATGATGAAGCTTCTATATTACTTTTGATATCTTCTCCATCATGCTCAACTACTCCATCATTTGAACCAGATTTATGGTCATGTTCATATTCATCTCCTTACTCTGTCATGTCTGGTTGGTACCAAAACTACTTCCCTGTTGGAAAGAAGTTGAATTTGTAGGCATGTTCACAGTAGAATTTTCCTGTGAATGTGCATAATTTGGCCATGTCTTTTGTTGAACATTGCATAGTTGATAGCTTGATAGGATTTTAAAATGTTTTATTCACATTCAATATGTGCATATGTTCTAGTATTAATGGCTTCCAAAAGTAAAGACATATTGTTGTAGTTGCAATTACTATACTCCATAATTTGATTTTGTTCACACAATGGATCTCTTTCTATTAAAGTGGGTATATTATTGCTTTTGGGGAAATATTGGTTGTGTCAAATAATGTATCATCTATTTGTTTTGTAGAAAAGTGGACACTGTTGCTGGTATATGTTCATGTCCACTCTATACCATAAGGCACCTTTAGCATAAATGGACAGCCTGTTATAGGAGGCAATTTTGACAAGTTTTTTTTGTGGTCAAAGTACCCAGATATGTTTTGTGATGGTTCAAGAAATGTCCAATATTCCTGGAACTGTAGGTTGAGACATTGGTCCAGCTACTGTTGTTGCTGAATCTGACAATGATGTTTTGTCTCCAAATACCCAGTGGCTAGCATAAATAACAAGTAAGCAATACCCAAAACAAGAGGGAGATGGTCTCCTTGATCGTAAATGTTCATGTCTTTGGCAGCCTTTGGATGATTGACAAGAATCTCTTTTTCCATCATATCATACACATGATCCAGTTTTTTTTTTTTTTATGGTGATGCCAAAAGTTGATAGATTCCCACTGTTTGA
>NW_004567119.1:42521771-42523079 GCF_000260355.1 Condylura cristata | reverse complement strand
ATGCAACAGCTGCGAGTGGAAGAGACCTGGGAATAAAGCAATGTGTCCGAGGGCACAACTGAGTTTGGAAGCTGAAGATACTAGGGCAGTCACACAAAACAGAGAAGAGGACCATGCAGTGGACAGCAACAGAAACATGATAGGAGGGGAAAGGCCAGCACTCAGAAGTGGAGGAGAGTACTGGAGGCCAGGAGAGCCCAAAAGGAGAAGGATCCACTGTGTGAATCACTTGGCCCTGGACCCCAAGGGTGGTGTCTCCCCAGGGAAGGTGGGAGTCCTCACTCAGGGAGCATCAGCAACCAGGGGCCATCCTGGGGAATCTAGTACCCCCTTCTGATATCCCTGGGGTCTGTTTTCCTTGTGTCTATCCCTGTTTCCACAACAGTCCTCCTGGGCATCAGTCTATTGGCTGCACCTGGCTGCCTCACAAAATTTCTGAGGCAGGACTGCATGGTGCTGGCATTTCCCCATGACAGAGGGGTCTCATGGTGCACCTTCAGGAGGTTGGGCTTGCTGTGGTGATTTTAGCCCAGGACTTTAGTCCTAGTTATTGGTGTCATATCTCTGGGAGTGTCCACAGCAATGAACATGTCTGTGAAAAGTGACCACTGGCCACACTGTATCTGCAGTGCAGTTGTGATGTTCCTTTACTGAACTCTGACCTTTGCTTATTTACAATGGAGTATTCTCAGCTAAAGGTAAATTTCTATTTTTAAAAAAGGGGACTTTAGAGATTGTTGGTATTTTTATGTTCCTTAAGATGGCTTAAGATGGCTCTGGTTATCCCCAGAATTTTGTTGTCCTTCATTCCTTAAAATGTGTATCAGCATGCCAATAATTGACAATGCTCTAGCCCCACCCCCAAAATCAGCCCATGGCTTCCCTTCCTCAGATGAGTCCATTTGTTATTTTGCTGCCACTGTCACCTCAATGACCGTGGTTTCTGATGGCATTATCAGGATTTGGGCTCTCTAATGAGATAGAAAATGGCAGTTGCCATCTGGCAGAACAATGAGGATGGGCATCCGCATGGAATATGGGGCAGGTGGATATGGGACCTGGAATTTCACTCTACTCTGTCTTGTTCTTTTATGTGTTTTGTTATTTGATAAAAAAAAATGTACTTGGCAGAGGAAGGATCTTTCTGTTATTTCAAAGCTTGTTTTGTGAAATGCTATGGTTCTACTCCTCATTTTACCTTTTATTTCCATAGGTATGTACAGCTTTCATATTTGACAGCTAGAATCTGGAAGTGTCTGGAGTTGGAATTAGTGTTTTATTTTAAATTTATTATAGCAAAGAAATATA
>NW_004567119.1:42520067-42520952 GCF_000260355.1 Condylura cristata | reverse complement strand
GTGCCCCCACAGGTATGGTCCCTCAGGGGACTCTGCAGAAAAGGGGGGCTTACAGATCGCCCTCAGATGGGCAGATAAGAAAGTTAAACCCCCCAAAAGTGGAAAGGGCAGGGATTCAGGGAACAGAAACTTTACATGCAACTATCAACAAATTAAAGCCCGGCTCTGAAGAAACAACATTCAGTCACCACCAGATTGCAGATGTCTGGGGTTGGGGGTTTTCATACCCTCGGTCCTGCACCAATATCCTCTCTTTTCCTTTCCCGGTACTGGCAGGGGGAAATAGCACGACTCTGTCCCCCGTTGTGCAGAGATCGTGGCTCTTGTGGGGACAGTGACCATGTCAGTGTGGAGAGTAAGCCTGTGGGGTGTTTCCTTCATTGTGCCACTTCAAATGTGAGAAAAAGGAGGGTTGCTGGACCAACGCGATGTGGCAGATAGAGGGGAGAGTGCAGAGTCCCCCATCGCAACACCATTGCGACGACTTTTTCCCTTCTTGTCCAGCTGGTACCACCTCCAACTGCGGCCCCGCCCTCCCCAGTGCTTCCACTCAGGCTGTATCCACTCTCCTCACTATTTCCGGTGTGGATGCACTGCCCTTTCTGCCCGCCAGGTGGCGCTCCTCTACCACCTTCCTGGTTTGCCAGGTGAGTTTCTCCTTCATAGGATCTGCCCTGGCCTGGTCCCCACCTCTGTGCTTACATCATGTCACTAATCCTGATGCAGGGGCAGCTGTGGGGGCAGAAGGGGCAGAGACTCAGAAGTGAGTAGCATGTGACTCCCCAGGGTGGGAGCCAAAGTGTGGGTGAAGGAAAAGCCCCCAGGCAAAGCACAGCAGCTGGAGGAGCTTGAGCCAATCACAGTGAGGAAGGGGGATTTGGCCTC
>NW_004567119.1:42494601-42500257 GCF_000260355.1 Condylura cristata | reverse complement strand
CCTTGGGAATCTGAGTTTAGAATCTATATGATACCCTTCCCCCTTATTGTTTTGGCAGTAGCTACAGACCCCACCATAGGGGCTCCGTCTTAGCTGCTGTCCGGGAGCAATAAAGTCTGATTGCTCAGCATTTTTGCCTTTTGCCTCCCTTTCTTGCGGCCGGTCACAGAAATTGGGACAAAACAACAGTCACCCCAGATTATGAGGCAGAGAAAAAGGACAGATATTCCAGATTAGGTGGCTCTAAAAGAAAGAGGCAGGTACCCAGATTCATTGGATGAGAAAAGCAAGAGGCAGAACCCAAAATTAGGTGGCAGAGAAAAGCAAGAAGACATTCCATATTATGTGGCAGACAAATGAAAGTGGCAGGCACCTCATACTAGGTGGCAGAGAAAAGCAAGAGACATGTACCCCAGAATAGGAGGCAGATTAGGTGGCTGACAAAATAAAGGGGCAGACACCCAGATTAGGTGGCAGAGAAATGCAAGAGGCAGATACACTGGATTAGGTGGAGGGGGATAGCCAGAGGCAGACATGTCAGATTAGGTGTTGACAAAAGAAAAGAGACAGGTGCCACAGATTAGGTGGCCAAGAAAAGAAAGAGGCAGGTACCCATATTATTTTCTGACAATAGAAAGAGGCAGAAACTCAGATTAGGTGGTTGAGAATAGCAAGAGGCAGATACCCCAGATTTGGTGGCAGACAAAAGCAAGATGCAGACTCCCAGGAATAGGTTGCTGAGAAGAAAGAGGCAGGCACCCCAGGTAAGGTGGCTGAGAAAAGTAAGGGGCAGGCACCCCGGATTAGGTGGCTAATAAAAGTAAGATGCAGAAACGCCAGATTTGGTGGCTGAGTAAAGAAAGTGGCAGACACCCCATATAGTTGGCAGGAGAAGAGAAGTCTTGGCGTGGCTTTGAAATGAATGAGGTACTATTACCTTAACAATTATAGAGGGCACAAATTTATGAGAAAGTCCTCAAGAATAAAAATTACAAACATAGTAAAAGTGTCTTCAATGTAGATAAAAAAGTCATTAAAACTTGGTTTTAAGTATTGATAATAAGCTTAGAAAGTCACTGTAGCACATGACATTTTACCTATCTTGGCCATTGAGCACTTTTTTTTTTTTTACCTTGTCATCGCCTATCTGTGACTTAACACTTTCTTTTACTTCCCAAGACCTTCAAATTACTTGTTTCCAACATGTTTCTCCTGTAAAACACACCTCACTGTATTAGCGTTTTAAATCATGAAAGATTTTATCTTGAATGTTCGGCTATAGAAGTGAAGGCATTTACTGAGAGAAGAATATTCCTTTCCTAAGGGGAAAAATGGAGTGGATCTTTTTTTTTTTTTTTAAGAGAATTTGAGTGTGGAGCAGCCAAGTAGGGAAGTTGTTAGGGGAGAGAAAATGCAATGGTAGAGGAGATCTTTGGGAGAGTGTGTGAGTACTGGACCTGAGAGGATTGCTGATCGACTGTTTTGGTAAGTAGGCCACTGGACCTTGTGTGTCACTTCTGTTTGGACAGAGGAATCCAAGGGCCTGGACCCCTGGATGAAGAGGTAGGAGGGTCGCTGGTTTTTGGGGAGAGCTAGAGTGACAGAATTCAGAATTCAGAATTTTGAGGCAGTAAATGTGGGTGGATGAGGCCTTTGGAGGCCAAGGGTTCGTGAAGGTCACCTGGGTAGCCTTGTTAGAGATTTAGTTTTGAGAGAGAAGATGGAAATAAAGATCCAAAAGATGAAGCAGCCAAGAGTTCAGAGGAGGTTTTCTGCATCTGAAGGATATTGTTAAACTGTAACCAGCTTGGAGGCATTTTCAAGTGTGACATTGACAGGGGTGTTGGGTGACTACCAGGGGTGACTTCTAGAAGGATCTGATGGGGCAAACAAGTCTGGTAGCAAACAGGGTAAGAGAAAAAAAAGCAGTGAAGGTATGCATTGGGCATGGAATTGGGGGTGGGAGTGTGGTAAGAAAGAGATGTATGAAGCTGGCACAGAAGGTTTATTTATTTTTTCCCAGATGTATAGGTTTAAATGGAAGAACAAGGAAGGAGTGTGTAAAAGAGCAGCTGAACAATGCACATGAGATTATTCCCCGTGTGTGTGGATGTTCTGGCCAGCATCGACACCCATCACAGAGATCTGAGAGGGAAAAGTTTTACCAGCATATGTGGGAAGAACAAAGTAGGTAGTTCCTGTGCCAATGACAATGGTATCTTTACTTGCTACATGTAGCATTACCCTGGCCTCCTCAAGGTGATCCTTGACGGGCTCAATGAGCTTGGGCCACCTCAGTCTTCTGTGATGAAGCCCAAGAGACATGCCATGCCTGTTTATGCTGACTGTGGGAAGAGGGGACAGACCTACCTCGGGGTGCCAGAGTAGGGCAATCACCCACACACGTTGTTGTCCCAGTTTTGGCAGCACCAGGGCAGTAGGTAAAGTGTTAGCTGATGCTTTATCCCAGTGACCAGTCTGAAGGACGACCCTGTAGTTTTGTTCCTTGCTGTTCTAGTCTATGGTCTGGTGTCGTTAGAGATTTAGTGTCGCTGCCAGAAGCTCAGCTTTCTCTTTGTCATGGGCCCCCTAGTCAACCTGTTGCTGTTTATCTTAATTGTTATTATCTCATTAAATGCCATGCTCAAAAGATCTGTGTGTGTGGTAGCCTGTGCTCGGTATCAGCAGTAAATGTGGAAGACAGGATGACATAGTGTCATGCAAAGCCATATCCGAAGCCTGAGTGAGATATTCCAATTCCAATTTTCTAAGGAGGAGTCCTTAGAAAAGGATCTCAAATGATTTTCATTTGGGGATTTCAGCCACAGAGAACAGAACATGGACGAGAATCACACCTTTAACACAGCCTCTTCCCACAAAAGGGAAAGGTTGTGGGGGATTTGGTTTTGGATTGGACGTGAGCTGCAGGAGGAGAGCAGGGGCAGAGAGACAGGAGAGGGAGGGGGTTTGTGGGAGATTTGGGGTGCTGGTTGAATGGATGGAGAAGCCAGGGAGAGTGGTAAATTAGTCCCAGACAAGTAAAGCTGGGCTTGAGAGTGATACCTTTTTTTTAGGGCAAAGGCAGACTTTAGAGAAGTGTCACTGGGAAATAAAAGGAGTGGAGTGAGCAGAGGGTGGTTTGGGAGGGCAATTGCTAACCAGAGAACAGGAGAAGGAGAGAAATCCTTAGATGGAGGAGATGACTGATGGATATTGGGACTGCAGGTGGGATGTGATTGATGAGGTAACACAGTGAGAAGTACTCTGGAGAATTTCTTTTGTGAGGGAAAAAGGAAAGCGAAATATTTACAGAACCTTGATAAGAGGATTTGGAAGGTAGAGCAGGATTTGAGAAGGGAAGACAGAGCAGAGATTAAAAAAAATTTTTTTGATAGTAAGTGATCTCAGACCACTTGTAGTTGTGCTGGCAAAATCAAGAAATCCAAGGGGCTTTCCAATCTGAGAGAGATTAGCTAGCGAGAAGGGATTATGAACCATGGCTACCCTTTCATCCCTTGCAAGCTTTCTGAGGGGGCAGAGGAGGGCCGTCCTGTGAGTGGTTATGATGACTTGGCCTTTAGAATGGACAGCCAGGTGTGGAATTTTGAAGTAGTTCAGGCTGAGGCTGTGGTCCGGTCAGGGTGAACAGGCTGGAGCTGAAGGGGAAGGAACAGAATGCCCATCAGGTGAGAGTTAAGGTGTTGAGGGTGATGATGATAGAGACTCTGGGATATCAGGGAAGGAAGTGAGAGATCCAGTGGAGAGACAGTTTCTTATCTGAGGAACAGATCTCAGAGGGTTAAATTGAGGAGTCTTGGGAGCTATAGGAACTTGGAAGTAACTTTGTGGGGGTGGGAGAACAAAAGAAGGCAAGGCTGGCTTTAAGGGTTTTCTGACCATTTTCCATTGTATGGACAGAAGTTGCTTAGGTCAATAGGACCAAAAAGTTAAGCTGCCATCTTCTGGCCACCTTGAGCTATTGTCTAAATGATATTGAGAGCAGATAGTTTGCATTAAAAAAAATGAGGTATTCAGGCAAAGTTTAATTTTGTAGCCCCAGCAGATGTGTAGAGGAAGAAGGCATCCAGAAGTGGTGGCAGAATAAGGCTTAGAATTGACAGTCCTTATGACTAGCCTGACCGATCCCGATCCCTTCCAGTGGAAATTAAGAGTCATAAAAACAATGTCCTGTAAATCTGAGACACATCCCTTCAGTAGGCCAGCAGGAGAATGCCAAGTCCCATAAACTGGGGCTGGGATTGAGCAGGTCAAGCAAAGTTAAGCAGAGGGTATGTCTGTAGGTCCTGTCTAATACCAGAAAAGAACACCTTGGAGAGACAAGCATCCCTGTCACTTCTGAGGATCAGTGGATCCACTGGCATGAGCCCAAAAAATTTCCCAGAACAGTCAGTGACAGGCAGTCGATTAGCTCCAGCAAAGGTCGGACAGCCAAGGACAGAGAGCCTGTCAGGAAGGAGGGTCAAGGCAGAGACTTACCCCATATCTGTGTCCATGTTGGGCATGTGGCATCTGCAATGAGGGAATGGGCTCCTTGGAACTGGAGAGTGACCCCAGCGTCAGGGGACACAGATTTCGCTGGTTGACAGCACAAGATAAAAGTTCAGAGAAATTAAAGAATGGAAGATCACACGAAGTTTTTGAAGGAAAGGCAGGAAATTTATGTTCCTAGGTGAGTTTCAAAGAATGCTCATTGTGGTCGGAAAAGTCGTACCCGCTGGGAAACACAGGGAAGCTTTTATAGGTCATGGGAGCTGCTTTTGCAGAAACTTAATTCATCAATGATTTTTTTCACTTTCCATGAAGCATACAGTTCAAGCTATTAGGAGGCTCCAGGGATACAGATAGTAACAGTTCCAGATCAAGATACCTGCCCCTAGCCTTACCCAGGTGCCTGGAACTTCCAGCTTTCAGGTGAGACAAGAAATTCTCACTAGTCACAAATTATGAAAAAGGTAATTATTCTCAACTCATCATCACAGTTTCCTAGTTTTGTGTAGATCCAGGACTCTGAATAGGAACCTGCAATTCACATGACCTTAGTGCTGACAATATATATTCCATCTAGTGCCAGATACTTTATGGACCTCAAAAAGTCCCTCAAATTGTGAGAGAATAAATAATAATAATAAAAAAGAATTTGTGTGGATATACTGGCTAGTAGTCAGGATAGTTTTCGTACATGTAATTATCAAGAAGTTGAATGATGTTTGTAGATAACTTTAGAAGTTTATTCATGAATTAATTTCTTCTGCTAAATAATTTTCTTTTAGAGATCTGGAAACTTCCCCAGATGGCAACGAACCTGCCCTGGTCTTCATGAATCAACCACTGCCATGAAACCAGGCTATATACTATCATGAGGCTTCAGAGCAGAGGTTCATATAGGACACAGAACAGGCAGGGGACAGTCATCTCATCAGTCCCAGGACAGATTTGTCCTGAAATGCACCCGTGATTCTTAAAAATAAGTAGAGTCTAACCCTTCGAATCTCTCCTTCCTCTACGAAGAAAGAATAAGGGCATTCTCAGACAAACATAAACTCCACAATTTCGTCAAGACTAAACCCCCACTCCAAAAACTACTACAAGAAGTCCTCAAACCAAATCCAACAGAAGAATGAACGAGAACAGCTCA
>NW_004567119.1:42477732-42490446 GCF_000260355.1 Condylura cristata | reverse complement strand
ATTGGTCTGGAAAAACAGAGATAAAATTAATTATGCTAAATCTGCATTAGGTTGTTAATCACTGACATCAGAGATTTTTTTAAGTAGGTTTTCTTAAGAAGGAGGATAAAATTTTCTGCAAAATTGACAGAAGTGTACTGAGTGTATTAAGGGTGCAATACACAAGGTCAAGCCCATTTACATATTTGCCATTGACATGAATCCAGGCCACTGTATAGGAATTAGAAAACATAGATTTTGGTTACGTTAAGTTAAGGAGATGGACTATCCATCAAAAACATATTTTTGTTTCCCTGGAAATTTTACTGTTTTCATCAAATATGTTTCAAGCTATGCCAGATGCATGAATATTTTACTTGCATTTATTATTTTTTACATGTAGAACTTTTAACAATCACATGTGTTGTGCTTGCACTGTGATAGACACTTAGTAAATCTTAACTTACATAATCCTCACCATAGCAACCCTAAGATCGGGCTTATGGACAGTCACTTTATGAACCTGAGGCCAAGAGATGTTAAATCGTTGACCCAGGGTTACACAGTAAGACGATGGCAAAATCCCAGGCTTTAAAACTATACTTTTATCACTTTGACATATTAATTTAGCATAAGGTGTTAGTTATGGAAAGCACTAACTTGACAAGCATCTGAAATAAAGACAAGAGGGAGAAATGAGAAAAGAAGTGAACCTTAGAAAAAGGGGATTCAGAAAAAAATCTGGTGAGACCTAAACTCAGAACAAGAGCCTGGTTGGAATGGTAAGTTGGGGTAGCATCTGCATTTATTGAGAAGTTTGTTTTCCCTTAAGTTCAGAAAGACATTGTAGATGAGAATAATGAAATCAAAAGTTAAAACAAAATGTGGAAACCTAAGTGAGGAGCAGTAAACTGCCCCCCCCCCCCGCAAACCACAGAAGAGAAGGCCTGTGGAGAAAATGAGAGCTCTTTCTACCAAGCATAAATTTGTTCCAAAGATGAGCACGACGTCAGTGGTTACCACTGTACTGATTTGGATGATTCCTCACACGTTTTATTTGGAGCAACGATGCCCATGATAGACACATTTATTCCATAACGAATGGTTTTACAATGCACCCCAGAACTTTGACTTGAAAGATACATATATCCATACTGTTAGCTATGGCAGATGTATAAAACACATCCTACTGTGCAAGAAAAATGTATCAGCAAGTCTGAATATCTTCCCTTTTCCAACAAGGACAGTCAACATTTCTTGGCTTTGGACCACATCGATCCGATCTCTAAGTACTCATCGTCATTGTGTGTGTAATAACAATTTTCCACTATTTCACTTAAGAGAAAACTTGAGATCACATTCAGAGTACATGCAGAAATTCCAGGATAAAGTCCCCATCTCAAGATCTATAAATTCTCTCTGTAAGATCTTTTTGACATTTAAATTGATATTTGCAGATTGTTTGGATTCTGATGTGGGCATTTGTTGCAAGGGTTATTCATTCTAACACAAAGTAGATAAATTTCATGATGTAGGATGAAGCCTAAAGAAATAACTTGTGCCAGATCTTACATGTGTAACGACAGAGATTTAAACTCTGACCGTGTGAATTTACAGCAGACACAAAAATTTTGACCGTGTGAATTTAGGGCAGACAGAAACCTTTATTAGCCTGTTTTCTATACCACACACCCACTGTGTTCTCAATCACATTCTTGGTGAAGAAGTTAGGAGTCATACTTAGGTTTCTGGAACCCCTCGGATAA
Organism: Condylura cristata; assembly: GCF_000260355.1. Lineage (NCBI taxonomy): Eukaryota > Metazoa > Chordata > Mammalia > Eulipotyphla > Talpidae > Condylura > Condylura cristata. The sequence goes on along the minus strand of NW_004567119.1, from coordinate 42,488,701 downwards.
AATATTGTTTTTGTTTACTGCTCCAGTTTGTTCACCAAGTGCATTTCACTCAGAGTAAAAGAGTCCAGAAAAATGTTATTGAGGCTTAATAACACTTTGTTTTGCACTAGGTAATGGGGGGTTCTCTAATAGAAGATACCACTAACTGGACTCATTATCACTGCAAACATTTAAACAAGTAACTGCAAAAATATAGAGATACCAGGGGCTTTGTGACATAAGGGAAGTCCAAATTGAAACGTTTGTCAAATTTATGTAAAGGCAGGACAACATGTCTAACGGAAGGAAGTTGGGTGCAGTGTCCATCCTGGGGTAAAACAGACCATCAGGTTATAGCACTGCAGCAGCCCACCTTGGGAAAAGCAAGACACACTGATCAGCTGAGTGGCTTGGGGAACGTAGAGGTGGAGAGATGCTGGGCACAATGGCCCAGTGAGGATTCTGGAGGTGCTTAAAAGATTAGCGATGGGGCCTAAGGGAAGGTGGGAGGTGGTCCCTGCTTTTCTGCAGCCTCTGTCCTTAGGGACCTGTGAAGGGGAAGAGGAGCCTCAGCCATTGAGACACGGAATGCTAAACCCTGTCCAGGAGGGGCGAAGTCTGGGAGATGGTATCCTGGGGTTCCCCAACTCCCCACATCTGAATCCCGTTAACCTCCCCTCCCAAATCTGATAAGAAACATCAGACAGCCACTTCCTCCTCGGACCCTGCCTGCTTCAGCCTGCCCATCATGGGTTCTAGGCCTCTACCCCCTCAGCAGGAAGAAACTGGGCACCTAATTTTGACAACCAAACTGAGGATATGGCCACGACCACTCCCTCCCAGGCTGCCCCCATTTCACTTCCCGTGGTCCTGAAGCCATAGCCCACAATAAACATTGACTCCAACATCTAAGGATCTCTCAGTCCCTTTAAGAGAATATCAACTCTCTACCTACAAGGAATCCAGAAGAAGAGTAAGCACATCACAAACTGTTTACCTGGGGGTTAACAGGAACATTCAAATTTATGGGGACACTTTCAGGGCCTTCCTTGTGGGTGGAATGGCCGTCAGTGGGGGAATGGCTTTTTTTTGGCAGCACGCTTGTGCTGTGTGCTGGTAACTTGTGCTGATAACTCAGATCCCTGACTGGGCTGTGCTGTCTGTCTGAAAATGACAGTAAGGGAGGGCAGCGTGGAGTATATATAGATAATATCATCAGAATCTTTGGCTGTGGAATTCAACTGCTTATAACTAAGAATGATTTTTTTTCATAAATTAAAAACTTATAGCACAAGAATCAATTTCTAGGAAATTTCAATAACATTTTCATGGGTTCATTTTCTAATATTCTAACCCAGTGCGGAGGGAGCACCATGGCTTCCCCGAAAATGTCAACTGAAGGAGTGGTTGACCCCAACATGGTTACATACAGCCCAAGTGTCCCATGGATCACCAAATATAACAAAAAATAAATCAGCATTTTTTTTTCAAAGAGAAAATGTACACAAACAAAACTACTTATTGAAAACAAACATTTCCACAATAGACTTAACAAACATGGATAAAGTATCCTTCCTCTCTACAACAGGTCATTTTTCTTACTATGTACACATATGCCTCACTGAAGCTTATTCAGAGAAAAAAAAAAGAAGCAACCTTAGATTATGAATATAAACCATCCACAACAGGGGGCTTTATAGCAATCACATGATCAGGTCCAGAGCATCAGGCCAAAGGAAGGGACCCCAGAAGCCCCTCTCTATCCTCGTGACAACTCAACATCAGCTTTCATCTCCCCACTCTGGTCTCTGTGTTCCAGGACAAACCCAACCACAGAAAAGATCCCCTGAGCAACGACAGGGTCTCAAGCAGAGGAAGAAGGAAGTTGGTGTTGGTTGAGCTGGAGTGCAGTGTTTTATCGTGTTCCAAAACCACTGTCTGTCCATTTTGGGAAGACAAAACCTCTTATAGCCCCAAGTCCCCCCAGAGCACTCATGTGAACTCATAAGGCATGGACAAAAAGCCTTTCTGAAATGCAAGTTATTGTCCCCTGAACTAAGCAAGATAGAAACAAACAATTAGGACAAGGTCACACTGAGGTCACAGACTTTCCTCAGGATGAAAAGGTGGTCAGCCGTGATGACCAGATCTTCTCATCAGGGGAGCTAAGAGACAGACGGATAGGCAGGTGGGGTGACATGCCTACACACAAATCCACCGTGGTTTACTCCTCAAGATATCTGGGGAAGTGCACACACAGGTCACGCCTAGCGACTGACCTGACAGGGAAACCAAAAACCCACCTGCACAGTCCAACAGAGATACAAAAATGCTCTCCCTGAGTTTTCTGTGTGGCAGGAGTTTGATGACAAATTCCATGCCTTTCCCGTACATCAATGCTGTGGGGTGAGCAACCAGAGGACCCAACATGTCTGGACCTGGTCACATCCCTTCTGGGAATCTACACTCTGCTTACTCTGCCAGTTGCAGGTCACTGCCCCAGGACAAAAACTTGGGTGGAAAGTGTTGCTGAGACCATCTAAACAATGGGGATATGGCTCGACCCAGGAAAGGTAGCAAAGTGCATTTTCTAGATTTAGGGCAGATGTGCAGCAAACAGTCTGTTCCACAGCTACCTGCGACAAAGCTCATTAAGTCCCATTTCTGCAGTCTCCTTGCCCTCCATGTATGGGGCCATTCCCAGATGACACCTGGGACCCTCCAAGGGATACGAGTGTGATTATTCTATCTGGACTCCAAAACCACAGTGCAAGAGACAGACCAGAGAATGTTTACCAAATGTGATGCATCAGATTATTCAAAGCTTCAGTATTTACCTAAAACTCCAAAACATTATGCAAACAATGAAATCTCTGTTTACATCCACATTGTGAAGATTGAGATCTTTGTGTTTCTGCACATATAGAGGAAATATATACAAGGTTTATATTTTCTAACAACACAGGATGAGAAACTGACATAAGCTACTCAACCTCTATTGACTGACATAATCCGGATAGACGGAAGTGTTCTAAAAAATCACTTTCCACGCTAACTCATGTTATGGCCTCCCTTTTTTTGTATAATCATAATGTCAAATTATTCTGAACAACCTTCAGCTTACAATTGGATTGCCTCGGCCACAGAAGGTGCTACCAGGCCCTGACAAGCAAGTATTGCACCAGGGTGAGAAATTCCTCTTAAAATCAAAAGTAATTTGACAACTGGCTGATTAATAAAAACAAGTGGCTGTTACTGCAAAGTCTCACACTGCCAGAGGGAGGAAAACCCAAATCTTATCACACTATCTCACATAGGCTTCTATTCAGTTTCTAAATAACCACTTCAGCTTTCTACCATCTACTCTTTAGATATGGAAATTCACCCAAGTTGTCTATTCAGACCTAATCAGGTTTTCTACCATGTAGACTTCAAAGAAACTCACTTAAACTTTCTAATAAGTTTTTCAAAGAACCTTACCTTAATTTGATTTACAAGAAATTTCCTCTTCCTTCCCTCACTTTACTTTAGCCCCTAGGCTGTCTCTATGAAAATGAAAGCCTTTAAGAATAGATGATGCTTCAGGGATTTTATTTTGGTAAACCTTCACTATGGTAAATATAGTAATATTAGTCTTAAAATTTTGAAATATATTTACATATTTTAACCTTGATAGATTGATTTGAAAAAATGTTATAATCTCAACTAAAGGTCAAAAGGACTCCAGACTATTCTTATAAAAAAGGTGATTGTGATTTCAGCTCATTTCATATGCTACTGTCATTCCTCTCCTGCCTGAGGTGTACAAAATAAAACTTTGCTGAAGGCAGAGCAGGAAGACTTGCACCCAAATCCCATTCCCGTGTCTTCCTCACGGCCTATCCCTTCTTTCCCCCCCCCCCTTTTCTCCCTTTTTCTAGGAATCTCCACTGGCTGCCGCCATTCCCACCTTGAGACTCTGCCTGTTCTGTCCTACAATAAACCGTGATCAGGGACAAAGGGTCTCCCACAAGAAACCATCCACATCTCCTCCTCGGGGTCCTGAGAGAGGAAGTGTGTGGTGAGGGGGGCACAGTGAGGGGCGTGTAAGCAGCTAAAGACAGGGGTGTGGCATAGATGCACTGCTTCCCCGTAAGAATTTCTCTTTATTTTTGAACCAGGTAAACATGTTCAGTACATATAATTTAGACAACTTGGGAAAGAGAAGGGATAATTTTAACTTACTTTTAATATCCAGAATGTTTAATCCATCCCAATTCTGACAGTTAAATTTTAGCAGTGACATTCTGCCTCTGTAGAAATTCCTGGATGAGCTGACTTGCCCCAAGGACTACAGCAAAATATCCTGAGACAAAAATAAATAAATAAATAAAAAAGTTCTCCTTCATGACCATAGGCATATGTCTTACATAGTCATCTGCAAAGTAGCACACTCTGTCCATCCCTCACGATCAGTAGTTTACCTCAGGCTATGTTGGGGAAATACATTTTACATTATCTTCCCTTTTTTAATTTAAATTGGTTTTTAATACATACCTGATTCTGTTTTTAAATTTTATGAACCAAAATAGTGCATTCTACTTAATTATGGAATTATGTTATGAAAAATAAGCACCCATTTATTTTATTTATTTATAAGACAAGTGTTTCACATCAAAACATCTGATTCTGAATGTTGCTCTGGGAAATGACCTCCTGTAATTTGACATTTGGATCTTTATGACCATAGTGATAGCTGTGGAGATTCTGCAAAAAACAAAATGAGAGAGCTCATGGAAACTAATATTTTTTAAGGCAGGAACTTTAATAGATGAATGTCAAAGCAAAACTTGTCTTCCTTGTACCATTTCCTTCCATCTCCATTTTTTGGGGTCAGAATCTATCTTTACCAAATGGCATCATTGTTGTGGAAAGGAAGGGCAAAAGCTAATGGGGTTGCCTAAGGAATCAGCTGGTGAATCTATTGGGTGTGAAATTGGGGCGAAGCAGACAACAGAAGAAGAAAAGAAAACAAAATGAGTGTTCTGAAATCCTGGTCTTCATACTGAACTACTTTAACAAGACTAAAATTAGAGAGTAGTATTTAGGAAATGATTCTCATTGAGATAGGCATGCTATGTCTTTTGAATCAATCTATGGGATCCACTTCAGGGCCAAATTCTCTGCACATGGGAGAAGTATGATCAGCCGGTCAGTTTCAATTTCTCAACTGCTGATAATCTAAGCCACACTACAGTCTCAAACACTTGGCTTACTTCATGTAAACTATTTGCAGAGTGTAATGTTATTACTGACATCTTAACAAATCAGCAGAATGAATCCCTTACACAGACAGGTTGTTCACAGTAAAAAGATTCATAGGTGGCTTTTAACCATGCAACAATGACAACCAAACTTATCTGTAAATAACAGGACCAGCAAGTGAAATTACTAAGAGATACTATTTCACATGGATCAGCTGGACAAAGATCTAAAAACTTCCACTGCATTCTGTGTTGGTGAGGACTCTAGGAAATTAGCATTTGCAGACACTACTGGAGAGAGTGCACACTGGTCTCAGAAGGAATCCTTACAGCCTTGGATTCCCAGATGAGGAGATGCTGGGTAACAAGATGGTCACTTGCCTCTGTAATTGTGGGGCCTTCTTCTCTTTACTCAGTATCACAAAATGATGGATGTAAGGGAAATACCAATAGTCGGTGCTTACTGCATATCTGAAAGGGATGAAAATGAAGGCAGGTGATAGAGGTCAAGTGTTAATGGTCAGATCTTCAGGAACCAGGACATTCAGGAGACATCCCTGGATATGGAGTGCTCCAACACAAATTAACAGACACCTCCAACTGTACTCATAACCAGGACTCAGGGTCTACTACCTTCCCACAGTGACCATTTCTCACCTCTCTTTCCACATGTCAGTAACTCCTTTTCCAGGACACTGAACATCAAATAACCTCACACATCACTCACAAAGAGTATCTGTAACAAGTCTGTCACTCTGCTAACTCCCTGGCCAGAACATTCAGATCATTCAATTCAAATGCATGTTCCATGCCTGAAGAGAAACACAGACATCTCTGTTAAACATCAGTAACCCAAGTCCTCGTGTATTTCTCCCAATTCTGCATTGGCTCTTACTAACCCCATCCCATCCCCCTTAAAGCGATTCTAGATGTTTTTGCCTGTGACAAAACATCCAGCTCCCCCATCTCTGCCTGAACACACTCCCAGCCCTCCAATTCATCTTTCATTAAGTTTTTTTTTTCATTCTCAGGATTAACATCAGTGCATAAATTACAAACTACTTCACAGTGGCCAACACAGAACTGTCATTACATACTTTATGGGTAATTATTTGCTTCTTAGGCTCTGAGTTCTACTAAGTCACACACTGTCAATATTGTTCATTGTGTGTCTTAAAATAACTCAATCCCACCAACCGGCATCCAAAAGAAAGGGTCTGACTTATTTCCTGAGAATTTCTGTTGAAGAAAAGGAAAGACACTTAAATCGCTTGCTTTGAGGTGTATGACACATGTGTATGATCACAAAACACATACACACAAACAAACATTGCCCCAAATGTGCAGAATCAGAGTATTCAGTCAGAATTCAGGGAAACACTGACTCTGCACATGATTACTCTGTAGCCCTGGGCAGACCATTCCTCTCACCTCAGTGCAGTTTCCACTTCCAAGTAGGGAGCCTGGCAAACTGACAAAACTGAGTAAATATGACCTACAAAAAAGGGAGAGTGGCCTCGCTGGTGGTTCAACAGGTTAGGATGCATCACTGCAAGCTACCGGCAGCCCCTTCTCTGTGCATTTGACCCCCGCCCCAGAAGTGACCCACATAGCACACAAAACTGTCCTGACTTAACACTACTGCCCTCAGCAATGTACTTTGTTGATTTGCTTGTACTGCTCCCCACTGTTTCTCTGATGAAGACTCTTACTGCCCCTGCACCTCTGGCTTGAATCCGAGTTCTGTTTAAATAAAGAAATAAATGTAAAAAAAAAAAAGCAAGAAGTATTCTTCAGAAGAAAATGTACCATAAAAAAAAAAAAAGGAGAACCACCTTTCTCATAATTCACCCAGATTATATACTATTTGCTTCCTGTCTCTCTTCCAAGAAGGCTTTGTTCTGAGCAGGCTAGTACAACACTGGCTGGCTCAGCACCATATCCCACTTGTGGTTACCCCAGGCTGGCAGCATACCTGGCACTGGGCAGATAGTAAATTATCAGAGGTTTCAGGAACCATAGTGCATTTCACAGGTGTGAAGAGCACAGGAGTTGACTGCTGCCTCTGGGTGGAAAAGCACAACCGTTCACCCCCCACCACATATTTACAGGCTATGCCCCAGCGCCCAACCCACCAGAAAGCCAGCCCCTAAACTTTTGCTAACAGAAACCTCTTCATAAATGCAGCATTCAACCTCATGGTCAGTATCAGTACAGCAGAAAGAGAAGGAATATGTGGAACTCATCAGGCTAGGGGGTTCCATGTGCCCACCCAAACTAGGGAGTGAGGGCAACAAGGTAGGAGATAGGTGCGGGCCTGGGGTCAACACTTCACAGCTGGCTACTCAATAATGGTGCCCATGACACTGCCTAGCAACCTTCCTGCTTATTGTCACCTCAGCGTAGAAGGATCATTGGCCAATTTTTTCCTTGGAAACACAGATTGGGTAAGCACTTTGGAACCGCCTACTGAACCCGGAAGGAAATGGAACTGACAAGGAAGCAATGGACTTCCCGGTGCTTTCTGGGAGTTGTAGTCATTGAAGTGTTCACAGGCCACAGTTTCTGATTGTAAGATCCAAATTTTTTTTTTTTTTTAAGATTTATTTTTATTTATTGTGCATTCGGAACTGGGGTACAGGCCAGAGGCTCAGGAGCGGTGAGAGGCTTCACCAGAGACAGAGCGGGGAACAGAACAGGCAGATGGAGGAAGTACACTGCTGAGGGGAGCAGCGGGCGGGTCAGGAGAGGTCTGCCACGCCATGTGGTCACCTCCGGGGCAGGCGGGAATCGAACTCATGCGGAAGCGGCTTTAGATTCTCAGTGCTGTGCTTTAACCCGCTGCGCCACCAGGGAGGGCCAAATCCAAATTTTTAACTCTAATTAGTCCATGACTTAATAGCTAGCTCTATCTTCAGTACTGGAGAAAAGGCAACCTATCCAATGGGAGGAAATCAAGTATCAGGGGTTAACTTCACTCCTCACTTTCAAGGAGTGCACAGACAGCTTAGTGAGCTCCAGGAAGTAAGCTAAGCACTTTGCACACACAATCACAAGCCACGCGCACTGAAGGAAGGAGTGAGTGCAGAATGAATGTGATAGAATATTATGTAGCAGTGAGTTAATGATATGGCCAACCAGTTACACCAATGAGTAAATTGTACAGAATGTGCTCATTTAAAAATGGCATTTTTGAAGAGTTCAAAACAAGCAAAATATGTATAGACGTTCATTACATATATTTTATACTGGATTAATTATAAAACATTTTCTGGAAAATATGAAAACCTTGTTTGTATATTTCATTTCATTATGAGGTGGTGGGATGAGGGAATGCATTTTCTTTAATTCTCGTCAAAACACACATGCACATCTCCCGGTAAATAAACTGTAACAAAAAGCTGGTGCACACATGCTGGCTAAGTGTCCAATGGAGTAACGAGCACTTACTGGGAATCAACGTACAAATGCCAGTGGGAAAGACCCTGATTTGGGAAGTTTTTCCAGAGAATCAGTGATCAAACTCATCGCTTTCTTTGAGTGCTCCTCTATGAAGAGGGTAAAGCAAACAAATTAGCATAGCTACTAGATCACTAGCTTGGCAGTGTGCACATTCTAAGGGTTTTGGTAGGTAATATGTGTAACAGGAAGGAGTACAATGTATCGATCATAAAGATCCATACACTGAGGCTGACTTTTACTGGAAAAAGATGTGGCAAATGTGTTGATTCATCTGTTGTTTGATGAGCAGCAACAGCTGCCTTCTTTGCTGAGACTTTTGATTCTGAAAAGCTAATGATTCAAGAGAATTTTGTTCAACTTTTTCACTGACGTCCACTCCAAAGACTTCATACAGGCAGGCCAGCTCCTTGCAGTGTGCTCCTGTTCAAGGGACAAGAGCTTTAAGTACATGGGAGTGAAGGCTGTATGTCAGTCTTAGCCCTCTTAGGCTGCTTGACTTTTACTAGAGGAGTTGTGAACTATGTACCAAACAAGGAACTTCACAATATATCTTCCTTATCTGCCATAAAAGAGAAACTAGAGAATAAAATGTCTTCAAACAATACTACTGGAAGCAAGTGCCTACCTTATCACAGAGGTTAAAGGCAGCGCTATGGAATTATTGGAGCTACTATAGCATGAGCTCTATCCCCAGCCAAAAGCTAAACCTCTGGGCACAGCAGATCTCTCCAGTCTCACCTGCTGCTCGTTCTTGGCAGTATATTTCTGAAGATCTACCCGTTTCCTTCCCTACTCTGTCTCTGGTGAATCCTCTCATAACCAAGCAAGTCTTCAGAGAAACACACCACAAAAAGAAAAAAAATAGTAACACTGGCATGGAAGATCTTCTCAAACTGTGAGGGATAATATTAATTGTCATAAAATAAAATAAAACAGAAATGGAAAGGGGACTGTGAAGGGCAACAGATGTTTCAGCATTCCAAAAATTCTGTGACTCCGTAAGGAAAGGAAAACAAGTGTTACAAGAATAGCTGAAGGAGAGGAGTAGAACACAGATATGGAGAAAATATTAGAGGAGCTATTCAAAGAGAACTTCCCAAACATGAAGGCAATGAAAACAGAAACACAAAAGTCAGGAAGAACACCTAACTTTCCTAATTGAAAAAAAAAAAAAATACAGCAAGACTCATGACAGTAAAGCTTTCAGGAATCCAAGACAAGGAAAACATTGGTGAAGCTGACAAGAAGGAAGAAACTGGCGACATACAAAGTAAACCAATCAGGCTGACATCAGACTTCTCTACATCAGACTTTCCACATCAATCTCCAAAAAATAACATTATGGCATGAAGTGAGCAGAGGGATATAGTGAACAAAGTCCAAGACAACAGCTGCTACCAAGAACACTCTCCCCTGCAAAGTTTTGCTTCCTCTATAAGGGAAAAAATAAAGAAATTCTCAGACAAACAGTAACTGCAGAAATCCATTAAGACAAAATCCCAACTCTAAAAAATAATACTACAAAAAGCATGAAGGGAAAGAAAATGCTTAAAAGACTAGAATAAGGCAAGCAAAAAAATCCACAAAAAAAAAAATGCAAGCAAAATGGCTAAGACAGATGTCACTGTATCAAATATAAATGGTCTCTATTCATCAATAAAATAATACAGAGTATCAAGTTGGTTTTAATACAAAACGCTAAAATTTCCTGTCCTGATGAAACCCATCTAACTTCATAAGTCCTGTGAAAGCCTCACCGGGGTACAGGACACACACAGGTCTGATCACCAGGGCAGTGTTGCCCATCAGGCGGGTACTCTCAGGCGCAGCCCAGCAGGCACCTGGACAGCTGCTGGCTCTCAGGCTTGGCTCCCTGCCCAACAGCAGCCGTGGCAGGTCACTCTGAGTCAACGCTGTGGGCCCTCACTGTCCCCCAAACTCTCTCCTTCATGCCCCCTTTGTCCTGCCATTGGGCTTCTCTGGCATTTTTACCTGAATTGTGCAGGCCTGGCACCTGCTGCCTGGGTGTGAGGTGTGCAGTGTAGTGCTTTCCAGATTATGCTGAAGAGCAACAACTGCTCTCCTGCTGCCTCTGCCCATCCTCCTTACAGCAGCCGAAAGGGCCCGACAGCCTGCCCAGTCCTCTGCCCTCTTATCAAACCAGGCAGCTGTGCTCATGCCCTCAGAAATCAATGTCCCTCGGTGGAATTTACAAGGCCCCTGGGTCTACTTCCCCTAGTCCCCCTGCATCACCACAGCACCCTCGTCCAGCCCACATGCCCAGC
>NW_004567119.1:42460321-42471423 GCF_000260355.1 Condylura cristata | reverse complement strand
GTTCCCGGATCAGTTCCTGCCTGTGCAGCTTCCCTTATGGGGACTCCCCAATTGCCGGTTCTCCCACGGTTATTTTCCTTCTAGTGAGTCCAGGGCATTCTCATTTGGGTTGAAGCTCGTAGCATGAAAGTCTATAGTCCGTTTTGTATAATCCCATGCAAGTTTGGTTGAAGTCTTCTCGGCGTCTTTATTCTGCGGCTATCTTGCCGGTTCCGGAACTGGTTGAGCTGATCAGCGTCTTTGCGCGGCGCCCAGGTGCTCCGGATTGGGTCTCAGTTTCAGCGGTTTTTATCTCACCCAGGTATTGAGGATCAGATTTGCAGTCTTTCTGCAGCCTGGGCTCCACTCACTGAGCTGAGCCGTCCAGCTTTACCTCCAGGGTTTAGCGTGGGGCAAAGTGGCTCCTGCAGCCCATACAAGAACAGATCCGTTCCAGTCCCCAAATTGGAAAACCGAGAAAACAGCCCCTCTTTTCCAGTCCCTGAGCTGGATGAACAAGGGGAGCACAAGACCTTGTCTGTGCCAAGCCTTCGGCTCGAGGTCCCCGGAGAGCCTGAGACCACCTCCAAGCCAGTGACCCAGTTGGAGCCCAGGGAACAAGAGAGCCCCTCCTTGCCAGCCACCAAGCTGGAGGGCTTCAGGGAGCATGAGAACACCTCCATGCCAGCCCCCAAATTGGAGTACCCTGGCGAGCACAGTATTACCTCCATGGCAACCACCCATCAGGATGAACCCGGGGCTCCTGTAACCACCTCCATCCCAGACTCTCAGGTACAGAACCCCGTAAAGTGAAAGACAACCTCTATGCTAGCACTCCAGAAAGAGGATTGCTGGTTGCAGGAGACCACCTCTGTGCCGTCCGCCCAGCTGGAGTTTCCTGGGAAGTTTGAGAACACCTTCTTGCTATCTGCCCAGCTGGAGGACCCCGGAGGACCCAAGACTACCTCTGAGACAGGCCCCCAGTTGGAAGACAATGGGGAGACTGAGACTATCTCTGAGACAGGCACTCAGTTGGAAGACAACGGGGAGCCTGAGACTACCTCTGAGACAGGCCTCCAACTGGAAGTCCACTGGGAACCCAAGGTTACCTCTGAGACAGACTCCCAGCTGGAGGATCATGGGGAGCCCAACACAAGCTCTGAGACAGGCCATCAGCTGGAGGACAATGGGGAGCCCAAGACTACATCTGAGACAGGTCCCCAGCTGGAGTACCCTGGGGACCATGAGACAACTCCTGTGCCACAGCACCAGCCCGAGTATCCTCCAGTGCATGGGGTCACCTCTCTGCCAGCACCCCAGCTACAGGAACCCCAGGAGCACAAGTTGAAATACATGCCATCCCCACACCTTGAGGACGGTCTCGAGAACATGAGCTCCTCCAGTCCAGCGCACCAGCTGGAGGGGCATGTGGAGAAGATAAACAAAACTTGCAGCCCAGCACCCCAGACTCCCAGGATGACCCAGGCACCTGCCCCACAAATTGGTTGGCGCCGCATCTTCCGGAGTATTGTAGTAACTCCAGAGAGCAGAGTCCCGTATGATGAAAACATGAAGACTCTAGACTCTCCCTGCACTCCCAGGCAAGGCATGAAGGCCAGAGCTCGGCATATACTGAACATAATGCTATGAGCATGCTGTTGCTGCTGCATCCATGGTGAAGCCACCTCGTGGCCTTGGTGAACTGAAGCAGACCTGCAGGAAGGTGCCTGGAGAGGGGACAGGTGCTGTGCAGACAGAGGGGCCAGTGTGCAGTAGAGGGGTGCTCCTCAGCCTAGACAAGGAACACTCTACCCGCAGGTGACAGATCTCCCCCATAAAAAAATACCTCTTCAGGGGTATGCAGAAGGGCCCACCCTGGTCACCGTGGGTCACAGCAGTGTTCCTGCCTTTGTGCTCTTGTCCTGAAAACTTGGCTTCTGCTTCATCCACTTTTCCAAACCTACTCACTCCTGGAGTGCTAGCCGTGGCATGGTCCACGTGTCAGGGTGCATCCACACGCTGCCTAACCCGCTGTCCAACCACACAGTGGGACAGAGAGTCTCGGTGGCCTGAACAGGAACTGAGCCTTTGGGTAGGCAAGTAGCTGAGAGGGAAAATTCAGTCTCATAGAAGGAAGCCAGGGCAGCCTGGGTGGGAATCAGTGCTGGGGTTGGTTTCTCTGTCTCCCACTAGGGTCCAAATTAGAAGAAGACACGGCCAAAGAAATGGTGACCAGCAACGCCTCTCACTGGGCTTGGTGCCACAGGCAGGAGCTAGCCCCACACAGCAGAACACAGCAGAACACAGCTGCCAACAGCCCCACCACACCCACCCAGGCTTGGCCTTGGAGCTCAGGCTTCTCTCATTGGCCTCTTACTCTAGATCAAATTTACAAAAAAAAATTGCCCTGAGAACAGCTGCTGCTTTATAGCCTAGGGACCCCAGGTGGTCACCCGCCTTCCCTGTGGGAGCTGGCCCCTCCCAGCCCTGCTGGTGTTTGATTTTTGGTGGGACTCTGGGAAAACAAGGAGGTCACAGGCCTCTATCCTGCTCCAGTTGGCCTTCTCTTTGACCCTCCTCCTGAGAACCCGACATGCTGGACTTTCCCGAACCAGGGCAGGACTTTCTTCCCGATATCTGCCAAAGTGGGGAGCCCCGCCTGCTGCACCCCAGTCTGCAGAGGGAGGCAGTTAACGATGTCACTGTCCTGTCTGTGAGGATACTCTCTGAGGATCCCTGAGTGAGTGGTTCAGCTTCCAGAGGTGCCCACCCCAGGTCTGTGGGGCAGCGATCAGCACCTTGACTTTGCTTCTGTGTCTGCCTGTCCGAGCACCCTTCTATGCCTCTGGAACAGCCTCTGGCAAATCAGCACCTTCCCTGTATGCTGAATCCAGGCCCAGAAGAACTGGGGTGAAGCAATTTCTGAGCTGGAATGGCTGTGGGGACCAGCCTTACTGGTGAGGAACCCAGGTTGGGCACACTGTGTGCAAGTGAGGCTGGGAATGTTGTCTCACTCTGAGCCCGGGCTGGGTGGTGGGAACATCTGATACAGACTTGAGCAGTGTCAGTGTGCACACGGGTCTGTCCTGATGAACAGGCTGAGAACACAGGCTGAGACCACCTTCCTGAGCTGGGAGCAGCATTAAGATGCCACCATGGCAGGTGTTTTCCAGCTGGATGGACCTAAAATGTCTAGGGTCTGACCAGGAGCAAACTCTCAGCTCATTGTGCTGCTGCCACCTGCCCCCAACATGGGGAGACCCACAACTCAGCACTGCCTGACCATCCCCTGCACCGCTCATTCTCTGTGCCCAGAATCAGGCCATTTATTGTTTCTCACCCCAGTGGGCCTACATACCCAAGGTCTGACTAACACTCTGCACCCTTGCATTACCCTTGTGCCACCCCCTACTTTGGTGTCACTTTACAACCCTGGTGTACCCCAATATCGGTGCTATTGCCAACCCTTGCACTGATCCCAGCATCACCCCATCTTTGTGTCCACAGTGCGGCCATTCCAAGTTCTTCAACCCAGTGTGCCCATGTGCCTGACTTGCTTCACTTAGAATCACGTTCCGTATCACCTGTCTCGCCACAGGTGAGATTCCCTTGTTTTTAAGGCTGGGAGTCTTTCTTCCCCATGTTTCCACCTTCAACTAGGGTGGGTGTGGTGTGCTCCCATAACTGAGGTCCTGCGGGCTGTGGGTTGCAATGGCCCTGGGGTGCTCTGGGTGTGGGGTGGATTGGTCCTGGAGTCTTTGGTATGGGCTGTTTCGGAACTGAGGTGCTCCGTGTTTTGGGATGCTCCACACCTGGTGTGTTCTGGGAAGGTGTTGGGTGGGATTCTCCAGGCCTCTGTTTTTCCCACTGTGGAGCTATTGTGACAGGGAGGGGGTTCTTGACAAAAGAGTAGCCTGACTATTTAGTCATGTTCCCCAAGCCTGACTGCCAAGTCATGGGGTGCTTTGATGCTTCATTTCTGAAGGTCTTAGCTGCTCTCCACAGCATTCCCAGCATCTCACAGGCCCGAGGGAGAAGCCGCCCCTTCCACTGTCCTCCTAGTCATTCATTGCTCTCAGACATCCAGGGACAGGGGCCTCCTTGGGAGACTTCAGGTCAGGAACCCATTTCCTGAGAATGGTGGTATCTAGGCTTCTGTGGGATTCTTGGAAGTTTCCAGGGTCCTGGGCCTTATTTCTTTTTCTATGTCTGATTTTGAAGAAGGCTTTGGCTCTCAAGTGGCAGGAGGTCCTTCTAGCTTGTGTTGTGAGTCCTTTAATGTCTGTACGGATGCTCAGGCCACTGACTGCCTTTCCACTCGCTTGCTGTACCCTGCCTTGGGAAGCCCTCAGCTGACACTCCTCTGTGTGGAATTTGCACTCTAGCTGAAACCCCTGGGGTGAGGCCACCCCGGGATGGATTCTCCTGGGTTTCTCAGGATCTTCCAGATCACCGGATGATGCTTGGCTCTGACCAAGTTAGAGGTGTCATGTCATGTGTGCTTTAGCAGAAATATATAACTACCCATGGCATACTTTAAGTGCCAGAAAATGTGTTTGGAGAGGTTTCTCTCAGCTTCGTTTACAATTGTGAGCAACTTGAAACCATCTAGCATTCACTATAGGAGAATGATTACTACACTAACAGGCTAGGGTCTCCCTGGAGGTCTCGGGGTGAGTCTCAGGCTGTCACCACTGAAACCTGTTTCCACCCCTGGGCAGGGTACAGTAGAACTCTTCTTACTGGCCTCTCAGCAGTCAATTTGCGTGTACTGCTCCCCACTCTGTCTCTGGAACCATCTTAATCCCATACTTCAGGCCTACATCCCACATCTTCCATATAAAATAAATAAAAATTAAGTACTGACCAGTTACAGATGATTAAGTACTGACCAGTTACAGAGTATGACTGCTCTGACAGGTTTTCTCCGTGTGAGATGTTCAGAATATCAAATCAGGTAAATGGTGTGAAATCCGGAGGCTGAACCCTGTGGATGCCCACAAATGGCACTTTCCCTCTCTGTTGTCTTAGGCATAAGGTGATAATGAGATGCCTAAATCATCACAAATGGTCTTTACCCAGGTGCAGGAGAGTAACTTGACACTATTTTCTCTTTGGAGTGATTCTGATCATGGATATGAGGTGAAGAGTCAGACTCTTAGGGACCAAAGTCTATAGAAACATTGTAGTGGACTGGTGAGCAGTGCAGGTGGCCAAGTTCCAAGCCCTGGGCTCGAGAGGAGGGTTTCAATGGCTGAATGAGGGTGCCTGTTGGAGGGGTGGGATTCCTTGGGGGAGAGAATATCAAAAAAGCAACAAAAGTGAGCCCCATCTCTGCCCAGTTTGTTTTCAGATGGGCTTTGGAGCCCCCTAGGAATCTACTGTCCTGTGAGCCGAGGGCTCAGCCAGTGACCGCCATATTCAACCGGAGGACCCAAAGCGCGTGTTGCCCCTTTCAGCCTGTGAAAGGAGTTGGCAGTTTTCTGCCTAACAGTGTAAAAAATGGGTTTTTATTTGTGGAGGACAGAGGAGAGGAAGGTGGGGGCACCGGAGTTGGCTGTGGGGTGGGAAAAAATGGGGGTGAATGAAGAGGTGGGAGTTCTTTACTGTGTGGGGTTTTTTTGGGTGGCATTTGCCTTTGGTTAACAAAGTGTAATTGAAAAGCAACAGTAAAAAATAAAGTTAAAAGTGGAGGAAAACAGAGAAAGTTCTAGATATGTCTTCTGCTGGACGATTTACCACTTGAGCCGGCAACATTTTTCCTGCCAGCGGTCATTGGAGGCAGGTGCCCTGTGTCCTCCACGCTGCAGAGAGCAGGGGTCAGAATGCCCTAGGGCAGAGTATGTAGCTTTCCACCCAGAGTGGAATCAAGGCTGGAGAGCTGGTGCAGGTCTGAGCCCATTGGGGTTCCCACAGAGGGGGACATAGGAGGGAGGGTGACAGAAGTGAGAGTGAGGAGGAAGGAAAGAAAGGAGAGGGCTCAAGGACGGAAAGGGAGGGTTCAGGGTAGAGGAGATAGGGGAAGGGAGGGGAAGGATAAGGGGAGTGGGAAGGAAGCTAGGAGAGAGAGGTGGGGTGCTCCCCTGAGGGCATAAGCAGGAGATTCTGGGGCATGGGTCATCTCTAACAGACCTCACATCCTTGTCCACAGTGGCATGAAGAGGGCAGCTGGTGCACCTGAAGGGCAGGCTGAGCCCTGCCAGCACCCGCCTCTGGAGACACAGACAAAGGACAGGCCCAGTGACCCTCTCTGCCATCACGCCTCTGCCCAGAGCTCCACCTGGCGCAGCTGTCTGGATCGGTGTGAAATTTTGGAGCTGCATTTCACTTGGACCTATCTGTGTAGTGAGGATATGGGCCCAGGAGCCAGTCTCCCACAGTCTACCCAGACTCTCGAAATTCTCATGCTCAGCAGCTTCCCTTCCCAGGTCTCCTCGGGTGAGAAGGAGGTGCCATCACTCATGCCAGTGAAGTGGCCACAGAGGTCGGCCTGTTTCGGGGTCTCACATCCAGTAGCCCCTGCACCAAGCAGATACTACCTCTGGCATCCAACCATTACTGAGCCCACAGGCCTTGGCCCAGGGAGGACGAGATTCTCCTGTGCCGCAATGATCAGACCCGGCAGTGGGAGTAGCATGGTCCCAGGGAGGGAGACCAAGGGCTTCCTGTGCCCTGCTTCATGCAGGTGCTTGTCAGCACTGAGGCCAGTGGGGCCCAGCCCAGTCCAGCTACTGTGAAGCAGAGGGAGTGTCCGGGGTCATCTGGAGTTTCTTCCAGGCTGTCCACTCTCACCACCCGAGCCTGTTGCCCCTGTGAGACCCCACACCAGACCATGGTTCTTCATTCTGCACGACCCTTATGCCATGGCCTGAGAGCTGGAGTCAGGAGTGTCTCACTGAACAGGGTAAACAGCTAGTTGTCATGACAGAACCTTGCCTGCTGGGCTTCCCTCTAAGTGCTCAGCGCTCACAAATTGGTTATCTGAGGGTCCCAACTTGATACCAGATCCCAGCAGGCTTTCAGGACCCTTTCCTGCTCAGCTGCTCACTCCCTGCCATGAGTGAGGCAGTGGGAGTAGCGTGGTCCCAGGGAGTGAGACCAAGGGCTTCCTGTGCTTTCTAACTCCTGACAGGAATAACTCGATCTTGCTTTCCACAAGCCACATTGGAGGCTAAAACTCTGCACTCCTCAGAGTACTGGGAGCGGGCTGGAGCCTTTGTGGCCTGCGCTTGCCTGGTGTGGCTGAGCCACCTGCTGAGCCAGCACTTGATCTCGCCCCAGAATGACCTCAGTGCCCAGAGGTTGTGCCTTTGCTTTGCACTGAGATACAGTGCCCTGGCATTGTCCTGTGACCCTGGAGCCAGAGTCTTCCATGGAGATGTGAGTTTCTGACCCGGGCCATGAGCACAGTCGCTGATGGCGTGGTCTCTGTGGGGAGGTGTGCTCCTCTCCTCGCGAGCCTCTGGCAGGTGCAGGCATGTCCAGAGCTGAGCAGCTGTTCTGATGCTCAAACACTGGCGAGTGGCACCTGCACAGAGGCAGACGCATGTGACCTGAGGTGCCTTCCTCGCTTGCAATGGACCAAGCTGACCACAGGCAAGCACAGGGGATTCCCCAGTCAGGCAGCAGCCACATTAGGGAGGACCCATCCTGGCATGTGAGCCTCCATATTCCACTGAGTTCCAAGCATTTCAAAAGATAAAGGGGCCACCTCACTGAGCCCTTGACCCACCTGGGTGGAGGGTAGCACTTTGGGCGAGAGGGCACAGGAATCTCACTCCCTGGCCCAGAGCGATGGGCCTTTGATATTGATGGAAGTGGAGGGGCAGGAGGCCAGGCGACCCAGGAGGTACCTCTATCAGTGAGAAGCTGTGCCTCAGGAGAGATAGGAGTGGCAGGGGATCAGAGACACCCCTACACTGGCACAAGGGCCCTGGAGGTGGTTCTGCCCTGAGGCTGAACATGGCACCTGGCACTTGTGTCTCCAGTAGAGTCACCCCCAAGAGAGTGGATGGGCAGAGGAGGCCTTGGCACAGTACCTGGAAGAGGACCAGAGGGCTGAGGCAGGGAGGGGAATGTCCTGCCACTCTCTATTCCCCCTGCAGACTATGGGTGATCCCAGAGGAATGGCCGAGTTCCCTGGCTGTGGCTGTGGCTCAGGCCTGGCAGGAACAGGAAAAGAACCACGGGCAAGAAAGGTAAGGAGGTAGTAAAGAGAAGGGGAGAAGCAGGGATAAGTTTATGGGCAGAGAGAGGGGAGCATGGGCAGAACGGAGGGCAGGGGCTGTTGGTGGAGAGCAAGGGCGGGGAAAGGGAGCAAGTTAGTGCTGCCCGAAGGTAAAGTTTCACTCTGAAGACTCACTTCCAGTGGGAATCGCTCAGGTTAAGCCCTGTTGGGCATGATGACAGGGCAGGAGGGGAGACATGCATGGACCTGAGTCCACCCTGCCAGGGGTGGGGTGTGACAGCAGGCAGGGCAGGGTCCTGGGTGTCGGTGACCATGCACAGCATGAAGCAGGCGACCGACCTCAATGCCAGTCCAGCGCCAGATGGATATTTGTGTGCAGAGGGCAAGGGGGACAGAGTTACTGGGCAGAACTCTGCAGCGGTGGAGAGAACTAAGCGACCTTCTGCAGTGTGTGCTTGCAGGATATGGATGAGTGTTTTCTGCCAAGTACCACTGACCTCTCCTATCTGGACCCTAGCCCCTCCTGAACCCAGACTGGCCTGTGTCCTCCTGTTCCAGAAAAGCCCTGGACACCCAGCAGTGCTGCCTCTCAGCAGCGTGTTCCTGCTGCCTCGCAGGATGCCTTGGCCAGTTTGGTGCAATACCCGCTAGGCTTGAGTCACCCTCAGATCTGCCTTTGTGGAAATTAATGTCAGTGGTAAGTTAGGGGTGGGGGGATCATCTTCCTTGTTTCACCTCAAAACTGGGGCCAGGAATCCAGCCTCGCCCTGCTTGAATGGCTCCAGGAGTCTGGTGTCCCTTGTGCCCACACTCAACATGTCCCCTGCTGTGGGTCAGGTGGCTGGGCCAGTTGAGCCAGCCTGATGGTTTCCTGGCTAGAGGAGGATCCTTTCAGGACAACGGCATTTCCAGATAAAAAGTGGCAAAGTCAACTCCCTCCTAGTACACATCTAGTGGGGCTTGGATCAATCCAGGTGCCAGCGCCCTTGGGTGTCTCAGTTTCTGGTGTCCCAGTCCCACCAGCCAAGGCTTCAGAGTCCCCAACTTAACTGCTCCAGGGTAGGGAGCAGTCTGAGCCCCACCTTCTTGAACACTGTCAGGTGTCAGTTTCCTTCAAGATCAGGAGCCAGAAAGCACCCACTTAGATGCCAGCTGGACAGACACACGCTCTACTGACATCCCCTGCCCCTCCTTACTTTTAACCCTAACCTTAACCCTTCAGGAAAGGGGCTCTTTTTGGCTCCCCGTGAAGGGTTCCTGGGCTTGCCTACACCAGCCCTCCCCTGAACCTGGCTAAAATAGAGCCCCCCGCCCCTTAGCCTTCAGGTGAAATTGGCTCCACTACATAGGCTGAGGCTTAGAATAAGGCAGTCGCCTGCGTCCCCTCCTCAGCGCCCTGCACATGCTCCAGTCAGCTACCTCTGGGGCCAGTGCCTCTGGATGGGAGGGCCCCTTCCCCAACAATATTCTATCCTTGTGAGCCAAAGGTGACTGGTATACTAGCCAAGGGGCCCAGCCTCGCAGTGTCCAGTGTCAGCTAGGGTCTGTCTCCACCAGGCCTCCACAATATTCACTGGCCACTGCTGGTGCTCCAAAGTGTTCCAAGCACTCACAATGTGGCCCTGGACCGGGACTTATGTGCTGCTGGCCTGTCTTCTCCAGCTCCAGAACAGCTTACTGGGTGTGATGCCCCACTCGAGTTGTGAAAGGTTTGCCCCTTGAGAACTGAAGACCAGCAGAAAGGGGAGTGCACAATGACAGAAGTGCTGTTAAGACTTAAAATGAGTCAAGTTCAATGACTATTTCTTTGACAGATTAAGGCTTCTGCTGTTCGTGGAGATGGAGACGATGAAGCAAGCTGGCAGAGGAGTTGGCATTCGGAGGTGGAGGGCAGGACTTTGTGAGCAGATGCGGGAACGTATGAGTTTTGTGTAGCTATAGTGTGGTAATATATTGGAAAGTGCAGACGGTGTTTAGAAAATGCATTTTAGTTGAGTAAAGTAATCGCAGATTTAAATAAAGCACAAACTCCCAAAGAAAATGTTAAATTTCCAAGGTGAGTAGTGTGAACCCAACTTACCAGAGGCTGTACCATGGGGGCAAGGAACCTCCGGTGTCTCTTCCAGGATTAAGGGGAAAGGAGGCTGCAATTGGAAAGCCGATACCCCATCCCAGCCCGAAGGATACTGACAATTTGGGCAGATGGATAAAGGCATCCTGGGGCCTTTGGTAGAACTGCCATGATCTCAATGCTGAAGCAGGGAACCAGGAATGCAGGGCCACCAGTCTGAGGGTGACAAGCCTTTCAGTCACCCCAATGACCTCCATACTCTCTCTCTGACCTTCCCTATTTCCCTCCTCAGTCTTCTGCTCAGTGAAGTGCCAGCAAGCACAGGACACATTCTCTGTTATTTCAGGCAGACGGATACAAGAGAGTGCTTAGCCCTCAGTGGCTTTCCAGGCTATGAACAGTCTTTCTACACCATTTGAAGTGAGACAACCTGGTAGGTGCAGAGCAGGTGGACCAGGAGGCTGGCGGTTGCCCAGCTCCCAGTGGGTCTTTACCCTCTTTGCCTCTGCTGCTACCCCTGGTCACTCTGCTGGCCCCCACCACTCTCCACTGCATTCTCCAACCAGGTGCTCGGTGCCCTCCCCTTCCTTCGTGCACCCTCATATGCCCAATATCTCAGCTCTGGTGTGCTCACTTATGCAAGCCCAACCATGCACCAGGTGTTCCCCAGCAGCTGCCCAGGGGGTCAATAACCTCAGTGAGTTTGTTCTG
This sequence comes from Condylura cristata, assembly GCF_000260355.1. Classification (NCBI taxonomy): domain Eukaryota; kingdom Metazoa; phylum Chordata; class Mammalia; order Eulipotyphla; family Talpidae; genus Condylura; species Condylura cristata. The sequence continues at coordinate 42,460,474 of NW_004567119.1, read as the reverse complement.
TTTACCTATTAACTGTGGCATCCTAGCTCAGTAGGCACAGCTGACGCAGATTGGCACAGCCAGGGCCGGTGAGAGTAGTTACTCAGGCACTGTGTTCCGTCATTGCTCTCCCAAGTGTATTAAAGTCCAAAATGACCAGGTGCTCCGGACGCA
>NW_004567119.1:42456234-42459915 GCF_000260355.1 Condylura cristata | reverse complement strand
CAAACTGAACCCAGCACTGCACCAGAGTCATCGCATGGGTATGACCAGCGAGGGAGAAGTCCTGGTGTTACACAGCACAATATGTCCATACCTCGGGCTAGTGAGAATTGGCTGAACAGTAGTGTGGCAAAAAATTTCTTCAAGTACATGGTGGAGATTTAAAAAGTATTCAGAACCAGCCTGTGCGGCCACATAATCAGGGTTCCATGAGCTTCCGACCTCCCTGTTTGTCTCAAAATGAAAATGCTTTACAGGAACAGATGTCTGTAAGCTGCTCAGGAAAAGTGAGGTTTAACTAAGGACCATGCCTCCTCATTCTCCACCCTCTGGCTGGGCCTAGGACATGCCTCTGTCCTCGAGTGACAAACTGTAGCACCCTCCTTGCAAGACCTGCCGGCACCCTGACACTACAAGCTCACTCCCATCTTACAAATCTGTTAACTCATCTTACCAAATATGGCAGCTTGGCAAACAAACCCCTTCATACAGAGCTGCCAGCCTAGTTCTCAGCTTTGGCTTTTTTACCACTCCCTTCCAGTCACTTCATGTTTTATTCCACACAAATTGCAGTGTTAGTTCTCCTCCAAGAAGCCTCCAGGTGTGATTTCTCCCCTGCTTTCTCTGCCCGCAGAGTTTTGTAAAACCCTTGAAATACGCTGAGGCCCCTTGTTCACCGTTGGTCCCCTGAACATTATAAACCTGTCTCATTTCTTGGCTAAACAATGATGTGTGAGTTGAGTAGATTGGTAGGTGGATATTTCCCTCTTCAATAAACTTTTTCAGAAGTGAACCTTCTCATTCCGTTAGCATTGGACTCGCTTGTGCCTGAGCTTCGCCAACTCGCAGTCGGTCAGATATCCTGTGGTGTGGGGTGACGAATACAGGGCCCATTTACATGTTTCGTGATTTGTAAGCATCTTCACTCGCTTGCTTTGCCTCCTCTATATATTCTTCATTGCAGAGTCTTTCAGCCATTTGGCCATCTTGTGTTTAATTGCATTCAGGGACTTATATATTTTAAACACAAGTTATTTATCATCTCTGTGGTTTATTATTTGGTCAGTCTGTAGCTTGTCTTTTCATTGTCCTATGTGAAAATTAAAAGTGTTTTATTTTGACAACCACCTTTTTTTACTTGTTCTTTTGTGGATTGTGCTTATGGTGGCACTAAGCAATCTCATTTTAGATCAAGTACATAAAATTTTTCTATTTTCTATCAAAAGATTTATATTTGTAGTTACATTTGAGTCTAGTCCATTGTGAGTCAATATTTTTATATATTGCAATTTCTTGATCAAATCTCATTTTGCATATTGTAAGGAAGAATAGTTTATTAACTTCTTTTACATACCAAACAAAAGACAGCCTTTCACCTTGAAAACATTTCCATTATCTTTTCCACCTTTCTGCCTACCTTTGAAAGTGTCATCCATCCGCAACAATATATCAATTGTGTGGCTGGGGACCATCAGTATAGAGGGGCCAGGAGGCTAACTGATGCTCAGTCTTTGTCCCCCCTCTGCCTGTCTGCTTGTGTAGCAGGGCTAGTTTCAGCCTGTCAGACACATCTGAGGCTCCAAGGTCCTTTGTTCATTTACTGAATCATTGATTGAATCAATCAATCAAGCTTCCAGGCCTTGCCTGGCTGCAACAGACACATGCATATTTAACTGAGAATAACTTGTTGAAGAAGCCGATCTTCCCCTGTCACTGAATTATCCTTATAGTTTGTTGAAATTTTCAACTTGTTAAAATATCTGGGCCCAACTGTGGACTAGATTCTATATTATTGAAAGTCTATATTTATACTGCTCTCACACCTGCTTATTTCTATAGATGTTATGCTTATGTTTATTTTAATTTTGTGTAAAGGAACTGGGGTGTAGGACACAGGTGCAGGGTGCTAGGGTTGAGATAATTCATCAGAGGCAGAGTGAAAGCAGAAATGCTGGGGCCTCTGAAATACCCTGCTGAGGGGAACCGCTGGGAAGACCAGAGAGGTCTGCTGTGGTGCCATGTGCAGGTCAGCTCCCTGCATAGGGATGTAACACGGGCTGAGGCAGTGACAGGATTAGATTCAACCTCTATGCCACCTAGGGTGTGCCCATTTATGTAGCTCTTTAACTTGTTTTAAAATCAGGTAATGCTAGTCTTCTAAATTTATTCTCCATTTTTAAAGTAATTTGGCTATTAACTTTAGCTAGCCATATGATAGAATCGTACTGGATCAACATTATCACTTTTTATAAAAGAGTGTGGTGGGACATTGATAGAGAGTACATTAAACCAGTAGAGCAATTTCTGTTTAATAGAGAGTTTAGAAGTTTATGTACTGAAATAAGATGCCTGAGCAAGGCAGCTCAGGATCCATGATCCACAACTAGCTACATTTCCTGGACTGGAACTTATGTCTGACCATGAGCAATGTTATTCCTCCCAGGGCGATCTAAAATGGACTCTAAGCCATGACTTCCTTGGAAGTCATGGAAGCTCATCCTGTGGATGAAACTCCACAGGAGTTCTAAGGGTACCATGTGAGGGTAGCATGACCTGACTCTTGTTGATCTTGACTTCTCCTGCCTGATGGCCCTTTGTCAGGTGCATTGGTTGGGAATGTGGAGATGGTTTGTTCGCCTCCCTTGAGCTGAGGAGAATGAACCAGACGCTAGAGGCTGATATTTATAGTGGCCACCTGGCCAAACATCCCAGAGGAGCTCTATCTTCCATGACTCTCTGCAACAATTCCCGGATAAAACAGAACCCACATCTGCCAAGTGTCAGTTAGAGAAGCTCCATCATCCAGGGAAAGGTCAGGCCCTGGGTCCTAAGTGGCAGAAGAAGGGGAGCCAGACCTCCTTCTGTATATTACCCTAGTAACTGTAAGTTGAAACTCTGACTTCTGAAGGGTTGAGGGTGGCAGTCTGAGTCTCTGTGTGTAATGAGGCATGGTTTCTTTTCCATAGGGCAAGTGTGGACTCCTGCTCTGTGGTTCCTTGGTGAGATCCTAAGTAATAGAGCCTCCTTCAGTAGGCTTATAACATTTCATCAATGCCTAAACTACTGAAATTTGAGAGGGAAGCTTCCAGAAAAGGACATAGTGATTCAAACAAGTGAGTCCTATCATTGAGGGGAAGGGGCAGACAGCACAACAAGGAGACACCTTTAGATTGCATATTATGTTACTTTAAAAGAGCTTTCAGGACTTCCGGAAATTGGCGGCACGGTAAAGACGCCGAGATCACTGCATCCAGGCTTGCATAGGAATTGAGGACTGAAAACGGGCTATAGACCACTGCAAGTTTCAACCTAAACGAAAACACCCTGGATTCACTAGAAGGTAGATAACTGAGGGGGAATCAGCAATTGAGGAGTTCCCCTCTGTGAACTCCTGGGAAAACCCAAGCACCTGGAAGTTCTGCAGGCTACAGGAGCTGCTTTGCCCCACGCTAAACCCTGGAGGTGAAGAGGGACGGCTCAGCTCAGTGAGTGTAACCCAGGCTGCGGAAACAATGAAAATCTGATCCTCAATACCTGGGTGAGCAAAAACCACTGAAACTGCAGACCCAATCCAGAGCACCTGTGTGCCACACAAAGCTGCTGATCAGCTCGACCATCTCAGGAACCGGCAAGATGGCGGCAGAATAAAGACGCCAAGATGACTACATCCAAACTCACACGGGA
>NW_004567119.1:42454716-42455472 GCF_000260355.1 Condylura cristata | reverse complement strand
AGGGGGGAGGCACTGCTCTGGGTGGGACTATTTGGACTAAACAACAACAACAAAAAGCCCTGAAAGCTCAAAGCGACGACTGGCAGACTGCTCAACAAGGAGGAATTCAGCTTTCTGGCACTCCCCTGCACTCCTGTGGGGAAGGGGAGATCCTACCCCCACAACAGAGGCCCAAAGACTTGGGAGCCTGAAAAGCTCACAGTACTTAGAGTGTAAACAAATCCAGCTACTGACTCAGCCAAAGGCCCCACTCCAGGGAGACCTACAACACTTCTAATTCATCATAACCACCATAGGCACACCAAACATAGAGGGAACCTGGGACATCCGAAAGCTACAAAGATCAGCCGACACCTTCCAGAAACACTGCCTCAACATTTTACTAGAAGAGGCTGAACAACACAAGAGACTCCTTACTGTTACTAACTGAGAAAACAGACACAATTACCCACAGTCGGGGCTGGAAAAATAACACAACTGAAGTGTCTGGAAGTCCCTTAGATATTCCAGAAAGAACATAAAAAAAAAAAAAATGCCAGCCAATAACAGCAACACCGTATCTCAGCAAATAGAAAGTATTAGAAAATACACAAGCATGTCCACAGGGGGGAAATTCAACACAAAAAGATCAGTCAACAGAAACCACCAAAGAAATAGAAATGTTCAACCTACAAAATAAAGAATTCAGAATCATCATGATAAACAAACAAAATGAAATGAGGGAAGCCATCCAGGAGCTGAAGAATGCAAACAAGG
>NW_004567119.1:42449318-42451995 GCF_000260355.1 Condylura cristata | reverse complement strand
TGGCTAGAGGGTTCACCAGAGACAGAGTGGGGAGCAGCACAGGCAGATCAGTGAAGTACACTGCTATGGGGAGCAGTGAGCTAGCCAGGAGAGGTCTGTGTGCCATGCGGATCACCTCAGGGGTCTGGGATCCAACTCACACTGCAGTGTTCTGCTAGCTTGCAGTATTGATCCATCAGAGTGAGACTTATTTATATTTAATTTTGTGGAGGATTGTTAAGTAAGTCACACAGCAGTTTTTCTCTTCCTATTTGTAGTATTTTGGAGCCTTCCCTCCAGTGAAGTCATCTGATACTTGATATGTGCAGCATGTGTGTTTCCTATCAAGTTAAATGAAAATTTATCTTCCAGTTTTTATCTTACATATCTGTGTTCATAAGTCAATAAATCCTTCAATTGTGGTACTGTAAAAAACAGAAGAGTATATCTTTGTCAATGTTGAAAACTCTCAATGTCTGTGATGTTTGTTTAGCCGCTTTGAAAATAAGGAAAGGCTTCTTTCCTCCCTGACTGATGATCATGTAAAGCAGAGCCTGAGGAAATGATCAATCTTACCAAATTAAATCTGGTTTTCCTTTATGATAAAACCTCTTTTTGTTAGTTTTTGGTTATTGTATTAAAGGTTGTGGAAAACATGAAAATATTGAAAGAATAACTCATAACTCATACATAAAGAGAAAATTGTGGGATGTTTTAATGCAGTTAGGATGAAGACAGTAATTCCCATAACTTCTGGGAAATACAACAAAGATCTTCAGGGTTGCATGGGATCCTGAGAATATTGAGCATCATGTAGTCTGTGGTTTTCTTTCTACACAAGCACACTGGTGACAAAGCTTCATTTCTTAATGCAGCAAAGATAGAGGGGTCAATGATAACCACTTAGAAGTTTTAACAATATGCTGTAATAAAGTCACATGAATGTGATCTCTCTCAAACTGCCTTACTGTATTTGTGGATGTCAGTTGATTCAGTTAACTGACACTTCAGAAGACAAAGTTACAGTTAAGTGGGGTCTGCTGTGCTCAGTAGCTCGCGGCTTTGGTACAAGTAACAGACAGCAGGGTAGTGGATGTTAGTTTTCTCTTACTCTGTAATTCCTCTTCAAACAGTATCAGATATTTATAATTCTGTAAGTAATAAGACTTCTCTATGTATTCCTTATTTTCTGAAACTTGTTTTACTTAGTTTATATAGTTGGTTGAACAGTTTATTCCATTTTAAAATCACAGAGATTTCAGGTGGTAATTTAATGAATGTGCTCATTAACCTTTGAAACACTTGCTCAATAGATATTTTTGACTGGTGTACCTCTATGCCGACATTTGGGAAATTTACAGAGTTATTTCCATTGTAGGAACTAATTTTCTAGTGGAAATATTTCAGTTTTCTTGTTCTGTGAGAGGTACCCTTTTCTGTTATGAGATGCTACCAGACATTATTTCATAGACTTAAAGGTAAATAAAGGTTTAATGATGCTTTAGTAAATCAGTTCACATAGGAAGAGTTGGCTAATTCCCTATGCCAGTCAGGAGTTAACATTTTGAAAATTCATCTATTTTCACCTTTAATTAATGAAAATACACATGTAAATTGTATTTGAAAGTGTGATAAGTCATGGATATATTAAGTGTTGTGGTATGTTTTATTTTATAAATAAGGTTATCAACCCCATGGAACCCCTTCTTCAAGCAGCCAACCTGTCACTGAGACAGCTTCTAAAGTGCACATTTCTAGCTCTCTCCAGATTGGGATACCTCATTCTAACAAAGCCAAGATTGTATTAACATGCACTGAGGTTAAAAAAAAAAAAGTAAAACATAAAATTTATAGTTTTTCATTGAACAGTACCTTTTATTCATAACGCATTAACACTGTCTGAATGCAGTCTTTGTAAACTTGAGAAGGATCAGACTCTTTTATTTTTTTCTTCCAAAGTAATTCCTAAGGAATTAAAACTTGTTCCTCTATTTTTCATGTGTGCATACAGTCTATGAAATCTCAGTATATACATAAGAATATTTACATGTGGATGATAAGCTATGATAAAGGAATAATAATTGTAACTGAAATCTTTTACTAGTAAATCATTAATTATGATACTTTCACCTAATATCATAATTAGAATATTATCTCTCTATAAAATGAATTTAAATATGTATATGTTGTATACATATAAAATAATATCAACTATCATACATTCTTTCCATTATAAATTATTGTAAGAGGAAAACCCATTTCTGATTACAAAATCTAAAAAAGATTAAAACTTGAATATATCTATATTATGATCCTATTAACAGAATACCATATATATAAGAGATATTTTTTATTATTATTACAAAAGTTTCTTTTTACATCATTTTGTACATTTTTTTTCCATCTCAATTATAATCACCGCGGGTTTCCAATCACCAAGTCAGCCATGTGCCATCACCATAATTCCGTGCATTTCCCTCCCCCCACAACGTTTTTGATCCCATTCCCCACTCCACACCCACAAAATGTCTCTGGTATATGGTTGTTCATTATTTTTGTTATTTTCCACCTGGTCCATTATACTCCTGCTATGAGTGAAACCATCTGGTATTTTTCTTACTCTTCCTGGCTTATCTCACTAAGCATGATCTTTTCCAGTTCCATCCAAGTTGCTGCAAAAGACATGTGTTTCTCTTTT